>NC_056684.1:79974229-80301229 GCF_018350215.1 Panthera leo | reverse complement strand
ACCTGTTTGTTCCTTTACATGGGCCCAATCCTGCTTCCTGGCATGTTTCACCATAGTTCTTGGCTCTGAATTAAGTCGTCCTTCCTTTTATACCAGAAATGGCTCATGTTTGCAACTGAGTAGTTTCCTTAGCCTGATCCTCATAGAAATTTGGGGGTCAAAACACTTTTTTTTTTTTATTTATATGTAGTATAAATGGAATTATATGGCATACAGATTCTGTGACTTCTTTCTTTTACTATTCCACCGCCAATGTATGAGAGTTCATGCCCCATATCCTTATATATGGTTTAAACTTCATAAAGTCCTTTATATGGTTAAAATTTTATAATTTTTTAAATGTTTTATTTATTTTTGAGAGAGAGAGAGAGAGACAGAGTATGAGCAGGGGAGAGGCACAGAGAGAGAGAGAGAGGCACAGAATCTGCAAAGCAGGCTCCAGGCTCTGAGCTGTCAGCACAGAGCTCAACATAGGGCTCAAACTCATGAACCGCCTGATCATGGCCTGAGCTAAAGTCAGACGCTTAACTGACTGAGCCACCCAGGTGCCCCATATATGGTTAAACTTTTAAAATGTTGCTAATCTTCAGTCAGAGAAAGACAACTATCATATGACTTCACTCATATGAGGAATTTAAGATAAGAAACAGATGAACATAAGGGAAGGGAAGCAAAAATAATATAAAAACAGGGAGGGGGACGAAACATAAGAGACTCTTAAATATAGAGAACAAACAGAGGGTTACTGGAGGGGTTGTGGGAGGGGGAATGGGCTAAATGGGTAAGGGGCATTAAGGAACCTACTCCTGAAATCATTGTTGCACCATATGCTAAGTTGGATGTAAATTTTTAATTAATTAGTTAATTAATTAAAATAAATAAAATGTTGCTAATCTAAGGGTACAATATGATATTTCACTGTGGGTTTAATTTGTATTTTTCTGATTATCACAAATAGTAATGAATTTGAATTATGTTTCTGGGTGTCTCATATTTCTTGTTATGTGAAATGCCTATTTATGTCCTTTGCTTACTTTCCTTTATTGGATGGATTCCAGTAGATCTGTAGGGGTTCTTTATATATTCTGGGTTATAATCCTTTCTAAGCGATATGTATTGAAAAGAGCTATTTCTAGCTTGTGGCTTATGTTTTTGCTTTCTTTACCATGTTGTTTGAAGAGAAGTTATTAATTTTAAAGTATTCAAATTTATCAGTTCCTTCTTTTAGGCTTGTGCTTGTGCCTTCTTTTTAAAGAAATTCTTCTTTGAGATCATATATATATTCTTTATTTTTTCAAAAGGTTTATAATTTTGGCTTTTATATTGAAGTCATTAATCTATAAATATGGTGTGAGTTAAGGATTAATTTTCATTTATTTAATATGGAGAACCTATTTTACCAGCCTCATGTATTGTATGTCCCATCAGTGCTATGCGCAATGTCAGCTCTGCCTTAAACCAGGTTTCTATATATTCATGGTCTCTTTCTGTGCTCTCTATTCTGTTAGCTATCTGTGACCAATATTACATTGGTTTCTGAGATCAATATTGTATTGTACTACTTTAATTACTATATCTTTAACTTTTTAATGTTAATTTTATTTTTGAGAGATAGCTTGAGTGGGGGAGGGACAGAGAGAGAAGGAAACACAGAGTCTGAAGCAGGCTCCAGGCTCTGAGCTGTCAACACAGAGCCAGACACAAGGCCCAAACTCACGAACCATGAGATCATGACCTGAGCCGAAGTCAGACGCTTAACTGAGCCACCCAGGCGCCCCTATTTACTATATCTTTAAATAAGTCCTGACATCTGCGATGGCAAGTTTCCCAGCCTGGTTATTCAGACTGCCCTGGATCTTCTCAACCTTTTTTTTTTTTTTTAAAGTAGGCTCCATGCCCAATAAGGGGCTTGAACTCAAGATCCCGAGATCAAGAATCAGATGCTCTAGTGGCTGAGCCAACCAGGCACCCCAACCCTTTATGATTTCATACAAATTTTAAAATCAGCTTGTCAGGTTCCATAAAAATGAAACAAAACAAAACAATCCCTCATTCATACTTTGATTGGAATGACAGACTTTACTACATTTTTGCTGTCACTCGCATGTCTTCATTTCCTTCCTCGCCCAGCTTGGATTCCATGTGTAATCCCTTCCTTAAAAATCCCCTTACTCCCTTGTCTCTGTCTCCCATCTTTGTACTTAGATCATATAATTGCTTACTCTGTGTCTGTAGCCAATCATCTAAAATTGCTGGAGAAAAACAAATAACTATACTAGTGGTTTCATTTAAAATTCATGGCTATGAATCTCAAATAGGCACTCAACACTGTCTAACATTCTACTACACTTACCATTCTCCAAAACTTTCCCACTGTTCTCAAAAACTCCTGTTCTTTTCCCTCCTTTTTTCACTCTCTGCTGAAATCTTACCTCATACTTCATTGAGACAGAGCAATGAGCAGAAACTCCCTTATTGTCTTGTCTCCAAATCTACCTACCACATCAGTCTCAGTGTATGCTTTCCCTGTTGTTACTAAGAATGAAGCTCACTGTTCCCACCCAAGGTTGATTCCTTCACTTGTGTTCTGGATCTCATCCCCACTCATCTTTTCAAGATGTCTTCCTTTTGCATTCTCTCTCTCTTCTACATCATCGATTTTTCACTTTCCACTGACTAATTTCCATCAGCACAAAAACAGGCATTATCTCACAAACTAACAAATAAGCAAAACCACTTAGGAAATCTCCTTTCAGTGACTATGCCAGTAGGGCAGTATGATGTAGTAGTTGTTGATGTAAATTCTGGTGCCAGACTCCTGGGGTTCAAATTTCATCTCTGCCACTTACTAGTATTGTGTTTCTGGGCAAGCTATCCTGTCTAGTACAGTAGCCATTAGCTACATGTAGCTATTTACATTTAAGTTTATATTAATTACTATTCAATACAATTAAAAATTTTGTTACTCATTGGGACTAATCCCATTTCAACTATGGCTAATGGCTACCATATTGGATGGTGCAGTATAGAACTCTTCCACCATTGCAGAAAGTTCTGTTGCACACCAGTGGTCGGGATTAGCCACACTCTTTTTTTAAAAAAATTTATTTCTACAATATTTATTATTTATTAATTTTTCCAGCTTTATTGAGATGTAACTGACATATAGCATTGTGTAAGTTTAAGGTGTACGATGTACTGATTCAATACTCTTGCATATTGCAAAATGATTACCACCAAGGCATTTGCTAATACCTCCATCACATCACGTAATCACCTCTTTTTTTTTCTTTTTGTGGTGAGAACATTTAAGATCCCTTTTGTAGTTATATTCTGTCATATCTCCATTAAAATTTTTATCATAACCTCTTTCCTTTCTGATATATTTTGTGTTCACTTATTTATTTTTTGCCTATCCTCATCAGAATGTAAGCTCTGTGAGAGAAGGTCTGCTTCACCATCTGATTCTCAGTGCCTAGAACCGTGCCTGACAGTGCTGAGTTCCACAAATATTTATTCAGTGATGGCTGACAAGATATTAAAAACTTTAAGTTGGGAAGAAAAATGTTTACCTAGACACAGTGTACTCATTTTTACATAGTTAGTGGATGTTAGCTATGGTGTATTGATAGTGAGGGATGTGGCATTTACTGATATTTAGAAATTGGTGGACTTCAGGATAAAGCATTTGTCCTGAGACTGGGAGATGGGTAGCCTGGGTCCTGATCTTTACGCTAATCAGCTGTGGAATACTATGAGCCAGCCTAAGATCTGATTAGAATATTTGAAAGCTTAAAAATTAGAGAACACATGTGAACCATTGTTGAGGAATTACAGGCTTTATTTGTGGGTTGTTATGGAAGTGGGCTGCATTCTCAAGAATGTTCATTGTGATATTGCCTATGACAGTAAACAATAGAAAAGAACACACATTACCCACAGTCTTTTTTAAAAAGATAATTCATTTTTACATTTATTAATTTTTCCAGGTTTATTGAGATGTAATTGACATATAACATTCTATAAATTTAAGGTATACAATGTGTTGATTCAATACACTTACATATTGCAAAATGATTACCACCATGGCATTAGCTAATAATACCTCCATCAAAAACACATTCTCAAGAATGTTCATTGTAATTAATATTGCCTATGACAGTAAACAATTGACAACAACTTAAATGTTCATCAGTATGAGAATTGGCAAATACATCATGGTATAGTCATATAATGGAACATTGTGGAACAGTAAAATGACTAAACTAAATCTTGATTTGTCAGTGTAAATAGATCTCAAAATCTAATAATGAGTTGAAAAGAGCAATTTGTAGATGAACAAATATGGCATAAACATTTATGTAAAATTTAAAAACACAACAAGTAGCACATATGGCCACTTATACAAGTAATTAATGTATTAACGCATTGATGGTAAGGATACATATCTAAGTGGATACTTCTAGGGCAGGAATATGGGAATGGGACCAGGGCGAGGTACAAAAGACTTCAACAACATCTAAAACATTTTACTTCCTTAAGATTTTGGAAGCCAACATACAATTTAAAAATCAGGGTGTTTGTTGTTATTCTCTAGAGTTTGCTATGTATCTGAAACATTTTATGTGAGCTCTATCTATATCAGGTGATGGCTTGCCACATTAATCCAGTAGTATTTCTTGAGGATCAACTATGTGTATGTCATAGGGGTAGGTGTAGAGGATTATAGAGAGCTCTTAAAGACATGGGTCTTGCTCCCCAGAAGCTTGATTTTTTATCTGAAGCCATAAGGTACGTACTTAGATGAAGCAGTTAAGACATGGAAGTTGGCATGTAATTATGTATCAAAATGAAGAGTAATTAGAGCAGCCTGGAAATTAGAGTCCCTGGAGCAGCTGGAGGAGGGGTAAGTTGAAGAGTGCGTCTGGGCAGACAGAAGGGAAGTTCAGTACCTTCCAGCCTGGAGAAGCATCATATGCCTAGGTTTAAAAGGCACTAGTAGTAAAACTATCTTGTAGAAATGAAGAAGGTTTTTTTTTTGGAGAGAAAATTGAATAGATAGTATTAAAGATACCCTGAGATAGTTGAATGCCAGGTCTAGGAATTTAAACACTATCCAGTGATTAAGTGGGAGACCACTGACAGCTCTGAGAATTGGGGTGATGTGGTTGATTTGATTTCAGTGACTATTCATCTGATTGTGGAGTGCAGGGTAGAGTGGAATGAGGCAAGCAGACTAGAAATAGGGAACTCAGCTAGGTGGTTATTTCAACAGTCTGTTGGCAGATGGAGGCCTTGGGTGTGTTGATGGGAATGGGGATGGAGAAAAGAAAGAGCTAATATTTCCGAGAAAGGCAGGGTATTACTGGTCATATTTTACAAAGGCACAGAGTGGCTAAATGTCTTAGTTGGCCTGGGCTATGAAAACAAAATACTATAGACTGGGTGGCTTAAGCAACATAAAATTATTTCTCATAGGTCTGGGGACTGGAAAGTCTAAGATCAGGCGCCAACAAGGTAGGTTTAACTCTGAGGTTTCTTCCCTTGGCTTGTAGGTGGCTGATAGGCAACTGCCATCTCATTGTGTACTCACATGACCTCCTTTTTAAGTGCACTCAGAGAGAGACAGCAAGCGAGCCCTCCAGTGTCTCCTCTTATAAGGGCACCAGTCATATGACGGCTTTACCCTGATGAGCTCGTCTAACCATAATTACCTCCCAGAGGCCCCGTCCCCAAATGCCATCACATTAGGGGTCAGGGCTTCAACATCAGGATTGTGGGGGACACAAACTTTCAGTCATAACAGTAAGGATTTATCAAACATTTCCATAGCTATTAAGTACCAAAGCCTGCAACCATACGTAGGTCTTTTTATTCCAAGGTTTGTGTCGATATTTTGAAAAATGGGTTGCAATGACTTGAGGGGTGATTGAATTTAGAAGATGAAAGAGAAAGAAGGGATAAAAGAATAAGGAGGTTTTGGTTGCCAGTAAAGGGTTTGATGGAAACTGGAAATTTGTGAGGGTAAGCTAGTTTGATGGAGACAAAATGAGTTCGTTGTGAAGATGGAAAGTTGGAGTTCATGGTGGGCCATCCCAGTGCAGATGGCCTGCAGACTGATGGAATTCTGGTGGTTTAAGTTCTCAGATCTAAAGTGTTGAAAGTCATCAGCACAGAAGTGGTAATTAAAGCCTGAAGACAACAGTTCCCAGAAGGAATGAGTAGAAATAAAAAGAGAAGCAGACATTATGCTCCTAAAAACGTGTTAAGGGAGTGGATCTCATGTTAAGTGTTCTTACTACCATTCAGTGAGAGAGAGAGAGAGAGAGAGAGAGAGAGAGAGAGACAGACAGACACAAAGATGGAGGTGGAGAGAGACAGGAATGTTTGTAGGAATGCCCACACTTACAACTATTCCCTTGGTGAAATAGATATGCAAACAGGAAAAGCAATAGAAGAGCAACCAGAGAAAAACTGCTCTTTGGTTGATTTGTGTGTTTGTGTCACTGAAGTCTGTTCATTGAAGGGGTTTTAGGAAGAAGTGGATGGTTGAATATGTCAGATACAACAGTGTTGGTTAAAGCGGATGACATGACAGCTGGCACCGGATGGTCGGAATCTTCTGTGATTCAGTGAAAGGGCCATATGACGAGGAAGAGATCTTCTAGTTAGTGTGCTTCCCACACTTTTCGATTTCACAGACCACTAATATTTCAAAAAGTATTTAAAGGAACTAAATAAGACCATCTAAAACACTATAATCTCTTATCTACCTCATTTTCGTAAAAGAGGAAAAACTCTTTTGACATAAATTAAGAAGGCTGTAATTATAGGGTGAAAGACGGTTTGTGCTAAGGGTAGCATTTGTGATGTGGGCTGGTGCAAAGTTAATCCCTGACTGGAGGAGAACTTGCTTTTGGGAACCACTGGAACAATATGATACAATATAAACAATGTGTTATCTCTCACTCACATCCCCAGTAAGTCTGGCGTGTTATTGTTTCTAAAACCAACTTTTTAAGAAACCAATTTTTGTTTCTATCTTTCTCCAGAACACCAAAGAGGAGGGTTGGGGAGGCTTAGTAGATCCCTATACACATAATAGAGGCAGATAAAATTAACCAAGTAGTGGGGATATTCAGGGGATATTCTTCCTGATGAGAGCAGCATTCCAAGTTGAGGAGATTGTACAAGTAGTAATAGTTTGTCCCATAAAATTTTAGTTGAATTTTCATACATGGCCAGAAGAAAACTGTGGCTTATTTATCCTTTGACATTTCAAGGTATATTTAATTTCTAAGAGAAATCCAGGAGTCTGATAATTCTCCAGATCCAATTATTCTTGTTGCAATGTAAAGATCACCCTAATTCTGTGAAGTAGCTCCTGAAATACTGTAATTTTCTACCTTCTGTCAGCCTGCTGCAACTAAAACAGTATATCGGAAGCTTGACTTCGTTGCCAAAATCATACGAACTGGACAAATTCAGAATGGGCAGCCCTTAAGGACTGGGGCTAGGTTGGAGCCAGACCAGATTCAGAAATAAAATTAAAAGGCACTAACAGTGCTATGATCTACCACAACACAGGCTCACATGGGATGTTTATGTGTGGAACCTGAAGTTTTATTATACAAAACAGTTCTCTGCTGGTTTGAGAAAGAAAGAATGAGAGACTAATTATGCAGGCACAAATAACAACAACAAAAATGTATTATGCATTAAAATCTGTTTTGATTTTCAAAAATAAATAGCTCTTAGGCAGACACTGAAATGAACAGATTTCAATGACAGCAGAGATAAAAATTGCCTACCCGCTCACCACAAAACATTATCCTTTATCTGTAGTTTATGTTTCTATTGGTTCTGCTACTATATTTGATAGTCGTTTTTTTCACCAACTGTTCTCTTAAGTTTGAAAATACCGTCTTTGGTCAAATTTCTTCTTCATTAATGCGACCTCCAAGAAGTGGATATTTCTAAGTTCTGGGAAAAAAGCTTCTACAGGTCAAAATAACACTGTGATGATGCTAATGAAACCACCAACATGAAAAACGTTTTCTCAGAAGGTACTCTTTTTCATCAAACAATCTCTAAGGAAAAAACCAACAACAGTACTTATAAAACATATTTACAAACGCACTACTTAATTATTCTTCTTTTACTGTGCAATATAAAATATATACAGGGGCACCTGGGTGGCATAGTCGTTTAAGCATCCGACTCTTGATTTTGGCTCAGGTCATGATCTCACTGTTTGTGGGATTGAGCCCCGAGTCAGGCTCTATGCTGACAGAGTGAAGCCTGCTTGAGATTCTGTCTCTCCCTCTCTCTCTGCCGCTCCTTTGTTCGTACATGCTTTCTCTCTCAAAATAAATAAACTCTTTTTAAATAAATAAACTTTAAGAAAGTAAAATAAAATAAAATACATGCAGAAAAGTACACACAACATGTATATACAGCTTCATGAAAAATCATAAGGCAGCCCCTCGGGTACCAGCCTTCAGATAAAGAAATTGAACATTGCTGGCACTTCTCCCATCATCTATCTAGAGATAACAGATATCTTAATTTTACAAACAATAGTTCCTTGCTTTTTAAAAAGTTATCCTCTCTATGTATGCATCCTTTACCAATATACATGTAGTTTAGTTTTGTCTCTTTTTGAGTTTATGTCTCTGGCCACTTTTACAAGGATTTGCTATTTGTCTTTGGTTCACACAAGTTTTATTAAGACGTGTTCTGGAGCCTAGGTCATCACTTCTGATCTAATACACACAGCGGTCACATGTCACTACATATTACATTGCTCACACACTGACCCAAATTATGAAAATGAAAAGGCGAAAAAGGGAGTTTGGTACCTCAGTAAAAGACTGCATAGAAATTCATGACTTGATTTGAAAAAAATAGGTGCAGTCTTGTATTGTTGCAGAAATCTTGAATCATAGATCACAAGCTTCTCTTCATGGTTACCAGTAAATAAAGAAAATCTTTCTTCTCTTTGTGTAGACAGGGGTCAGGAAACCGTTTGTGTAAATAGCTGGATAGCAAATAGTTTTAGCTTTGTGAATTATAGAGTTTCTGTTTCAGAAACTGCAACTGTAGTGTGAAAGCAGCCATAGACCATACATAAACAAATGGGTGTGGTTGCATTCTAATAGAACTTTATTTACAAAGACAGGCGTTGGGCAGAATTTGGCCCATAGGCTCTATTTTGCAGATCTCTGCTGTAGAAGAAAGCAGAGATTCTTGGGAAGATCTGTTTCTATAGTAACTTTGAAAATGAACAAGAGAGGATGCTTTTTTGTTTTTCCTACACAGATGTTTTACAACTGGACTTGGCTTCTTGCTACCCTGGGTGGGTCAACTGATGGATTTTGCAGAGGTTATTTGTCTCTTTCCTTTTTAAATTTTATTTTATTTTATTTTTTTTATTCCTAAGACAGTATCTTTGAGGCATTTAAAACTAGATGAGAGAGAACTTCAGAGTCACCTTTAGAACAACTTACTCTCATTTTTGACTGGTTCTGTTTTTTTCTTTTTTAAAGTCTTAGACCACAGAAATATTTATTTAATTATTCCATTAATTTCATCAGTTATTTTTGATCAGTTTAAACTTTTTCAAGTGTATCTCCTTTCTATTACACTCAAAAAGCCTATACAATGATACTAGTTATTGATAGACATGGTAGGACAGCCAACCAGGGAAAAACTGTTCTATCTCATTTCTATGTCTAGATTACTACAGCTGTTGTCTTTAAAAATACACTTTAAGCAGCTTAACTGAATCAAAATTTAGAGTAAAATAGAAGCATAAAGTGAATAACCTTCTGGGTTGAGAGGCTAGGCTGGGGCATGTGTTTGAGGAAATGCTGAACTGCATCTGTAATTGTTCCTAGGACTCTTCCTAGCTACATAACACAGTAGATTCCACTAAGGCTCAAGCCAGTAGAGATACATTTCTATCACTTGTGGCTTAAAGAGTCCTACCTAATACAGAGGACTTCATATTGGCATTGAGATTCCAAAGATGATGTCTGTATACTAGGTAGAAAAGGGAGAGAGCAGGCGGAGGAAAGAGCAGGTTTTAAGTACAGAGCATGGAAGCAGATGGGAAAATTGTGTGTTCTGGGAATAGCAGGGACTTTGTTATTGCTGGAGACTAATGTAGGAAGGGATAGAGGTAGGAGATGAGGCTGGATAGGCAGACCAAATCATGGAGGGTTTTATATGCCCTTCTAAGTGTTTAAGTTTAGGGGTGCATGGGTGGCTCAGTCGGTTGAGCGCCCAACTTCTGCTCAGGTCGTGATCTTGCAGCTTGTGGGTTCAAGCCCCGTGTTGGGCTCTGTGCTGACAGCTCAAGCCTGGAGCCTGCTTTGGATTCTGTGTCTTCCTCTCTCTGTGCCCCTCCCCTGCTCATGTATTTTAATTAAAAAATTAAAAATAATTAAATTAAAAAATAATAAAATAAGTGTTTAAGTTTAATCCTGTAGGTGATGAGGAACCCTTAAAGAATTTCCAGCAAGGAAGCAATAGGAGCAGATTCATGGGCCAGAACACTTGTTCTAATGGTGACATAAAGGGACCAAAATGGAGGCAAGAACACTGGGTAACTGAGTTGCAGTTGTTTGGGTAAGAGATGATAAAGGCCTGATCCAGGACATGGACAGTGGGAATGGAGAGAAGAGGAAATATATGAAAGATGTCAAGGAGGAAGAATTAGGAGTGATAAAGATGTGGAGAATAAGAGAACAGGGAAAAATCTGGATGACCCCGTGGTTTCTGGCTTGGGCAGCTGTATGGATGAAGGTGCTAATCATAAAGATAGAAAGTAAGGTATATGTGTGTGAAGGGATGGATGTGGGAGGGAGGCCAATGGGCAGAAAGGTGATGCATTTAATCTTACATATGGTGAGACAGAGTGCATGGCATTTTCACTTCAGTTGGATTATGTGGGAGGCAGTAGGATGATCAGATATAAATCATGGTTGTTGAAGGGAGTTCTCAAAGTTTGTATGGTTAGAAAAGAAGAGGTAGTGACCCCGAGGGACATACCCATATCAATTGTAGTCAGAAGGAACAGCCAGAGAAAGAAGAGAAATAACCAAGGGGAGGTAATACCCAAAATCAAGGGATGAAATAATTGAAAGAAGGATGCAGAAGTTAAGGACGTCTGATATTCTAAAGAGGGTAGGCTTTATAAGAGCTGAAAAGAGTACATTGAATTTGGCCACTAATAGATAGCTGGTGATCAGTGCAAAAAAATAGTTTCAGGAGGCTACATGAAGCAAAGGCCCAGACTGCATAGCTCAGAAGAGGACTGGAAGATGAGGACTTGAAGGTGGTCATTTTAGACCACTCTTTTCTTTGTTTCACTGTGGAGGACAAGAGAAAAAAGAGCCTGGAAGGTAGGAGCACACATGCTCATGTGCTATGGAGAAGGGGTAATTGAAGATGGAAAGGATGAAGGTAAAGGAAAGAGAAGGAATATTTATGAAGCAAGGACTGAAATGGGGGAGTGGAGGATGGGATCCAGAGAACAGGTAAATGGATGAGTAGTGGATGAGGTAATTGCCTTGGTATCTATTTCTTTTAAAAAAAAATGTATTGTGGTAAAATACGCATACCATAAAATGTACCATCATAATCATTTTTTTAAAGATTTTATTTTTTAATTAAAAATTTTTTTTTTACTATTTATTTTTTATTTTTGAGACAGAGATAGAGCATGAACAGGGGAGGGGCAGAGAGAGAGAGGGAGACACAGAATCTGAAACAGGCTCTAGGCTCCGAGCTGTCAGCACAGAGCGCAAGGTGGGGCTCGAACCCATGAACTGGGAGATCATGACCTGAGCCGAAGCCAGATGCTTAACCAACTGAGCTACCAAGGCACCCCTAAAGATTTTATTTTTTAAGGTGATCTCTACAACCAGTGTGGGGCTTGAACTCACAACCCTGAGATTAGACTCAACATGCCACACTGACTGAATCAGCCAGGTGCCCCCCATCATAATCATGTTTAAGAGTACAGTTTAGTGGCATTAAATACATTCATAATGTTGTACAACATCACCACCACCCATCTTCCTCTTTTCATCTTGTGAAACAAAACTCTATTAAATAATAACTCCACTTTCTTCGCTCTTCCCAGTTCCTGGCAACCACCATTCTACTTTCTGATTCTGACTACTCTAAGTATCTGATATAAGTGGAATCCTTATAGAACTTGTCTTTTTGCAATTGGCTTAGTTCATTTAGTGGAACATCCTCAAGGTCCATCCATGTTGTAGCATATGTCAGAATTTTGTTCCTTTTTAAGGCTGAATAATATTTCACTGTGTGAAATGGATACTTGAGTGGATACTTCCACATTTTAGCTACTGCAGATAATGCTGCTATGGACATAGGTGTCCAAAAACTCTTTGAGACCTGGTTCTCAATTCTTTTGGGTATAACCAGAAATAGAATTGCTGGTTCATATGGTAATTTTATTTTTAATATTTTGAGGAACTGTCATACTATTTTCCACAGTGGCTGTATCATTTTACATTCCCACCAACAATGCAAAAGAGTTCGGATTTCTCCACGTCCTTGCCGACGTTTGTTATTTTGTTGTTGTGCTAGTGGCCATTCTAATGGGTGTTAGGAGGTATCTCAATGTAGTTTTGATTTACATTTCCTTAATGATTAATGATACTAAGAATTTTTTCATGTGTTTATTGGCCATTTAAATATATTCTTTGGAGAAATGTTTATTCAAGTCTTCTGCCCATTTTTGAATTAGGTTTTGTTGTGGTTGAATTTTAGTTTTACTATTCTTAATATTAATCCTTTATCATTGCAAATCCATTATGATTTGCAAATATTTTTTCTCAATCTGTGGGTTGCCTTTTTATTCTGTTGTTTGTGTCTTTTGGTGCACAACACTTGAAAATTTTCATGAAATTCAATATGTCCATTTTTTCTTTTGTTGTCTATGCTTTTTGTGTTGCATCTAAGAAATCATCACCAAATCCAATGTCATTAAGTTTTGTCCTATGCTTTCATGTAAGCATTTTTAAATTTTAGATCTTGCAGGGGCACCTGGGTGGCTCAGTCGGTTGAGCGGCCGACTTCGGCTCGGGTCATGATCTCGCGGTCCGTGGGTTCGAGCCCCGCGTCAGGCTCTGTGCTGACAGCTCAGAGCCTGGAGCCTGTTTCAGATTCTGTGTCTCCCTCTCTCTGACCCTCCTCCGTTCATGCTCTGTCTCTCTCTGTCTCAAAAATAAATAAACGTTAAAAAAAATTAAAAAAAAATTTTAGATCTTGCATATAGGTCTTTGATCCGTTTTGAGTTAATTTTTGTATATGGTGTTAGGTAAAAAATGTAACTGCATTCTTTTGCATGTGGATACCCAGTTTTCCCAGCACCATTTATTGAAAAGAATGCCCTTTCCCCATGGAATGGATCTGTTACTCTTGTCAAAAACAAACTTAACACCCCAAAAACAAAGAATCCAGTGAAGAAATGGGCAGGAGACATGAATAGGCACTTTTCTAAAGAAGACATCCAGATGGCCAACAGACACATTAAAAGATGCTCAACGTCACTCCTCATCAGGGAAATATAAATAAAAACCACACTGAGATACCACCTCACTCTGGTCAGAGTGGCTAAAATGAACAAATCAGGAGACTATAGATGCTGGTGAGGATGTGGAGAAATGGGAACCCTCTTGCTCTGTTGGTGGGAATGCAAACTGGTGCAGCTGCTCTGGAAAATGGTGTGGAGGTTCCTCAAAAAATTAAAAATGACCCAGAAATAGCACTGCTAGGAATTTACCCAAGGGATACAGGAATGCTGATGCATAGGGGCACTTGTACCCCAATGTTTATAGCAGCACTCTCAACAATAGCCAAATTATGGAAAGAGCCTAAATGTCCATCAACTGACGAATGGATAAAGAAGATGTGGTTTATATATACAATGGAATACTACTTGGCAATGAGAAACAACGAAATCTGGCCATTTGCAGCAACATGGATGGAACTGAAAGGTATTATGCTAAATGAAATAAGTCAGGTAAAGAAAGACAGATATCACGTTTTCACTCATATCTGAAACTTGAGAAACTTAACAGAAGACCATGGGGGAGGGGAAAGGGAAAAAAAAGTTACAGAGAGGGAGGGAGGCAAACCATAAGAGACTCTTAAATACTGAGAACAAATTAAGGGTTGATGGGGGTTGGGGTGAGGGGAAAGTGGGTGATGAGCATTGAGGAGGGCACCTGTTGGGATGAGCACTGGGTGTTGTATGGAAACCAATTTGACAATAAATTATATTTAATATAAAAAATCATTGACCATATACATGAGGGTTTATTTCTGGACTCCCTATTCTATTTCATTGGTCTATATGTCTGTCTTCATGCTAGTACCACACTCTTTTGATTACTATAGCTTTTCTAAGTTTTGAAATCAGGAAGTGTGAATCCTCCAGCTTTGTTTTTCTTTTTCAAGATTATTATGGTTATTCAGGGTCCCTGGAGATTCCATGTGAGTTTTAGGATGGGTTTCTATTATTATATGCTATTATCTATATATTATATTATTAATTTTGACAGGGACTTCATTGAGTGTGTAGATTGTGTTGGATAGTATTGATGTCTTAACAATATTAAGTCTTCCAGTCTGTGAACATGGAAAATCTATTATGTCTTCTCAAATTTCTTTTAGCAATAATTTATAGTTTTCAGTGTATAAGCATTTAACCTCTTTGGTTATTCTATTTTTTTCAATGTTATTATAAATGGAATTTTTTTTTAACTTTCTTTTCAGATTGTTGATGTTAGTGTATAGAAATCTAACTGGGTTTTGTGTGTTGACTTTGTATCCTACTTGGCTGAATTTATTTATTAGCTGTGTGTGTGTGTGTGTGTGTGTGTGTGTGTGTGTGTAATCTTCAGGGTTTTCTATATATAAGATCATATTATCCTGTAAATAGAGATAATTTGACTTCATTCTTTCCAATCTAGATGCCTTCTACCTATTTTTCTTGCCTAGTTGGCCTGGCTAGAACTTCCAGTACTATCTTAAATCGAAGTGGTGAAAGTAGGCATCTTTATCTTGTTCCTGATCTTAGAGGAAAATCTTTTAGTCTTTTACCAATGAGAATAATGTTTGTTGTGGATTTTTCACATATGGCTTTTATTATATTGAGGTAGTTTCCTTCTATTCCTTGTTTGTTGAGTGTTTTTATCATGAAAGGATGTTGAATTTTGTCAAACCTTTTAAAAAATTTTTAAGCATTTATTTTTAAAATTTGAGTGTAGTTGACACACAATATTATGTTGGTTTTAGGTGTACAACTTAGTGACTTGGTAAGTTTATACATTATGCTATGTTCACCACAGTATAGCTACCATCTGTTCCATTACATTGCTATTACAATATCATTGACTGTGTTCTTTATGCTGTGACTTTTATTCCCAT
Organism: Panthera leo; assembly: GCF_018350215.1. NCBI lineage: Eukaryota > Metazoa > Chordata > Mammalia > Carnivora > Felidae > Panthera > Panthera leo. The sequence continues at coordinate 80,285,758 of NC_056684.1, read as the reverse complement.
GACTTATTCATTCTATAACTGGAAGCCTGTATCTCCCTCTCCCCTTTATCCATTTTGTCTAACCCCCCCACATTCCTCCCCTCTGGGAACCATCAGTTTGTTCTCTGTATTTATAGGTCTGATTCTGCTTTTTGTTTATTCATTTTTTAAATTCCAGTTATGAGTGGAATCATATGGTATTTATCTTTCTTAGTCTGACTTATATCGCTTAACATAATACCCCTTAGGTCCAACGATGTTATCTCAAATGGCACAATTTCACCCTTTTTTTATGACTGTATAATATTCCATTATCTATACTATATATACTATCTATAATAATACATAATATCTTACATTTTTCTTATCCATTTGCCAATTGATGGGCACTTGGGTTGTTTTCAAATCCTGGCTATTGTAAATAAGATGCAATAAACATAGGAGTACATATGTCTTTTCAAAGTAGAGTTTTCATTTTCTTTGGGTAAATATGGTATTTCTATTTTTAGTTTTTGAGGAACCTCCATACTGTTTTCTACAGTGGCTGTACCAATTTACATTCCCATCAATAGTGCTTGAGAGTTCCTCAAAAACTTTTTCTGCATCAATTGAGATGATTATGTGAGTTTTCTTCATTCTATTAATGTGGTGTTTTACATTGATCAATTTTTTAATGTTTATTTATTTATTATTAATTATTTTTTATTTTAGAGAGAGAAAGAGTGAGCAGGGGAGAGGGGGAGACAAAGAGAATCTCAAGCAGAATCTCAAGCTGAGCATGGAGCCTGACATGGGGTTCAATCCCATGACCCTGGGATCATGTCTGAAGTTGAAATCTAGAGTCAGATGCTCAACTGACTGGACCACCCAGGCACCCCTATTTATTCATTTTTGAGAGAGAGAAAGAGTGGGTGTGCATGGGTGCATGCAAGTAGGGGAGGGGCAGAGAGAGAATTTCAAGTAGGCTCTGCACTGTCAGCACAGAGCCCGACACAGGGCTTAAACTCAAGAACTGTGAGATCATGACCTGAACTGAAATCAAGAGTCAAGATGCTCAACCAATGAGCCCAGGCATCCCATACATTGATCAATTTTTATGTGTTGAACCATTCTTATATCCCTTGAATAAATCCTACTTTTTCTATCATTAGGTGCATAAATGTTTATAATTGTTATATCTTCTTGCTATATTGAACCTTTTATTAATATATAATGTTCTCCTTTGTCTCATTAACTTTTTAGATTTAAAGTCTGTTTTGTCTGGTATTGATATAGCTCCCTCTCCTCTCTCTTGGTCACTTATTTGCATGAAATACCTTTTTTTCATTTTTTCACTTTTAATCTATTTGTGTCTATGGACTTCAAGTGAGTCTCTTGTAGATAGCATATAGTTAGATCATGTGTTTTTTTTTTTTATCTAGTCTGACAATATCTGTCTTTGGAGAGTTTAACCCACTTAGATTTAAAGTAATTCTTTGGGCATCTGGGTGGCTCAGTTGGTTGAGCATCTGACTTTGGCTCAGGCCATGATCTTGCGATTCGTGAGTTGGAGCCCCACACTGGGCTCGCTGCTGTCAGACTGTCAATGCAGAGCCCACTTCAGATCCTCTGTCCCCCTCTCTCTGCCCCTCCCTGCTTGCACTCTCCCCAAAATAAATAAATATTAAAAAAAACTTTAAGTACTTTTTGGGGTGCCTGGGCCTCTCAGTTGGTTATGTGTCTGACTCTTGATTTGGTCCAGATCATGATCTCAGGGTCATGAGATAGAGCCCTGCATCATCTCCACTCTGGGCATGAAGCCTGCTTGAGCTTCTCGCTCTCTCTCCCTCTACCCCTCCCTGGCTCTCTCTCTCTCTCTCTCTGTCTCTTTCTCAAAAATAAAATAAAAATAAAATAAAATAAAATAAAATAAAATAAAATAAAATAAAATAAAATAAAATAAAATAAAATAAAGTAAAATAAAGTAAAATAAAGTAAAGTATTTCCTGATAAGAAGGGACTAACTTTTGTCATTTTGATATTTGTTTTGTATATGCTTAGAGTTTTTTTATCCCTCATTTCCTGCATTACTGTCTCCTTTTGTGTTAGTTGCTTTTTTTTTTTTAATGAAGTGTCTAAATTTCTCATTTAGTTGTGTGTATTTTCCATGGCTATTTTCTTTGTGTTATTATGGGGCTTACATTGAGCATCCTAAAGTTATAACACTCTAACTTGAATTTATACCAGCTTCACTTGAATACTATACAAAAATTCTGCTCCTGTAAGTTCTATTCCTATCCCTTTCAGTTGTCAATATCACAAAGTTACATTTTTCCACATTGTGTTCCCCAAAACAAAACCTAAAAATTCTTGTAAGACCATTAAAATATGTAGAACACAGGGGTGCCGGGGTGGCCCAGTTGGTTAAGCATCCATCTTCTGTTCAGGTCATGATCTCGTGGTTTGTGAGTTCGAGCCCCGCGTGGGGCTCTGTGCTGACAGCTCGGAGCCCAGAGCCTGCTTTGGATTCTGTCTCCCTCTTTCTCTGCCCCTCCCCCGCTCATGCTCTCTGTCAAAAAGTAAACATTAAAAAAATACTTATAAAAAATATGTAGAACACAAAATGTAGAGCTACAAACCAAAGTTGCAATAATACTATCTTTTAGACAACATTTTTAAAATGTATTATTTTCTTAAATCATGTAGAAAAGAGAAAGTGGAGTCAGAAAAGTTGTTACAATAATACTAGATTTCATCACTGCCCGTGTATCTATCTTTATTGAGATCTTCATTTCTTCATACAACTTGGAGTTTCTGGCTAGCGTCCTTTCGTTTCACCCTGCAGGACTCCCTCAAGCAGGTCTTTCAGGGCAAGTCCGGTGGTAATAAATGCCTTCAGTTTTTGTTTTTCTGGTAATATCTTAATTTCTCCTTCACTATAGAAGGACAGTTTTGTCAGATAGAAGATTCTTTGGTTGAGTTTTTTTTTCTTTCAGTACTTGGAATATATCGGCCCGCTGTCTTTTGGCCTCCAAAGTTTTTAATGAGAAATCTACTTATAATCTTACTGAAAATCCCTTGAATGTGAGGAGTGCTTCTCTCTTGTTGCTTTCAAGATTCTGTCTTTGTCTTTGTCTTCCCGCAGTTTGATTATAATGTGTCTTGGTATGAATCTTTTCAAGTTCATTTTATGTGGAGTTCGCTGAACTTCTTGGAGGTTTATACTCATGTTTTTCATCAAGTTTGGGAGGTTTTCAGCCGTTATTTCTTCAAATATTCTCTCAGCCACTTTCTGTCTCAACGTCTTCTGAGGTTTTTCTGAAGCTTTCCCTGAACACGTGTAGTCACTTTCTAATCATCCCCATATATACAGTTGATTTTGAATATCCTAGTTTGTAATGTCTGGTTCTCAAAAGGGATAAAAAAGAAAAATGATGGAAGTTGGGGGAAGGACACTAGCCTTTTAAATCCCCTGGGAATCACTCCAGATGCAGGGAAGGAGGCCTTCCAGGAATGGGGGAGGTGCAAGAACAAGGGCTGCCCCCCTCTTTGTACCTCTGTGATCAGAATTGCAGCAATCAGAAGTGAGTGATTAATGCACAGATCCCTGATATTTGAAAAAAAAATTTAAGGTTTATTTTTGAGAGAGAGAGAGAGAGAAAGAGAGAGACAGAGCATGAGTAGGGAAGGGGCGGAGAAAGATGGAGACACAGAATCCGAAGCAGGCTCCATGCTCTGAGCTGTGTGCACAGAGCCCGATGTGGGGCTCAAACTCACTGACGGTGAGATCATGACCCAAGCTGAAGTCGGCCACTTATCTGACTGAGCCATCCAGGAGCACACCGCCCCTCCCCCCCCCCGCCCCAATATTTGGAACACAGGGTCCTTTTGCCTGATCTAACTCCCACAAGCTGTGTGCAAGCTGGTTCAGGAACATGTGCACAGTTGCCTGCCACGTGGCTGAGGGTGGGGGATGGTTGCTACTGTGATAAGAGCTGAAATACTCTGAAATTAACTACTTTTTACCATTTAAGTCTTCCCCTGGAAGTAGCAGCCTTCTATAGACTCCAAAGTTCCAAAATGGTTACATCAGACAGATTCTGTCAGTGCAATTGTTGTCCAGGTGAGGAGAAACATTCCTGGTGCTTCCTACTCTGCCATTTTTCCAGAAACCTTCTCCTTAACTGTTTGTCTCATTATTATGTATATGGTTCTCTCTCTCCCTCTTTCTCTCTCTTTTTGAGAGAGGGAGAGAGAGAGAGAGAGAGAGAGAGAGGAGAGAATGAATATCTTAAGCAGACTCCACCCTCAGCACAGAGCCTGAGGAAGGGCTCCATCCCAGGACTGTGAGATCATGACCTGAACCGAAGTCAAGAGTCACATGCACAACCAACTGAGCCACCCAGGTGCCTGTGTTTATACAGTTCTTAATATTATGCTATTTTGTGGGGATGCTAAGTAAGTAAGTAGAAGATACAGTACTGATGACTACTGTGAAGCACATTGTAGCTGGAGAGACAAACAGAAACAAATAGTGATTAGTGGTAAGCAATCAATAAGGCATAACAAAGTACAAGAGTTTTGACAGGAATGGCCAGAATATGACACTCTTACCCTTGTTTGTCTCTTCCTGACCCATGACAAACAACAATAACTAATCATGATGTTTTGTGTGTGTGTGTGTGTGTGTGTGTGTGTGTGTGTGCCCTGTCTTGGGCTCAGAATTCATCACAGGCTTTAGGCAGTCTCTAACAGTTGATAAAAATTGATGCTTGAGTTAATAGCGGTCATCCCTGGTTTATGGTAAAAATGTTAAATACCTTAAGAATTTGGGGCGCCTGGGTGGCGCAGTCGGTTAAGCGTCCGACTTCAGCCAGGTCACGATCTCGCGGTCCGCGAGTTCGAGCCCCGCGTCAGGCTCTGGGCTGATGGCTCGGAGCCTGGAGCCTGTTTCCGATTCTGTGTCTCCCTCTCTCTCTGCCCCTCCCCCGTTCATGCTCTGTCTCTCTCTGTCCCAAAAATAAATAAAAAACGTTGAAAAAAAAAAAAAGAATTTGAAGAAAGGTACATTGTTGCTTGGGGTAAATTGTATTATTTCAAGGGAAAGGACAATATATTCTGTTTGGTAGTTCCCACGCCATTATAATCAGAGGTTCAGTTAGGGCTTGTTGAGTTGATTTCATAATTTTAAGAGATTTTATCATAAGGGAACACCAACTTAATATATGTTAACATATTGTTTATAGCACCTCCATAAGGGTTAAAGGAAAAGCATAGTTTTTCCTTTAAGAGTTTCTATTCCAGCGCCTGACAGCTTTTTCTACCCTTGCCGTTTAAACTCATTTTCTCCTGTTTTCTTTGTGCTTATGGTAGATGGAAAACAGCTGGTCAGCATCCTCAGCTAATACTTATTAAATATCTTCTTAAAAATAATTCTTTAGCTTGAGGACGTGACGCTAAGTGAAATAAGCCAGTCCCCAAAGGATAAATACTGTATGATTCCACTTATGCGAGGTACCCAGAGTAGTCAAACTCGTAGGATGCAAAGTAGAATGTTGGTTGCCACCGCCAGGAGGGAGGGAGCGATGGGGAGTTAGTGTTTCATGGATACAGAGTTTCAGTTTTGCCAGATGAAAAGAGTTCTGTGGATGGGCGGTAGAGACGGTAGGTCCACAATGTGAGTGTGCTTGATGCTTCTGGAGTATCCCCTTAAAGATAGTTAGGATGGTGAAAAAATTCCTTACGTGCATCAAGAGGTATATCTTTACCCTAGGTGGACCCCGGAGAAACCATTTCCCAGCAACCTCAGTGTATTTACTTCCATTTGTTTCTCATCTTTCTTTGTGGCCCCTCTTTCCATTCTTGCAGGAACTTTGTTCTCTTCCCTGGACCATCTTCAAGCCTTCCACAAACCAGATGTAGTTTTGGAAGGAAGGCAAAGCCAGTATAGTGGGGAGGCTATCTCAAAGATCCTCCAGTTCTGTGCCTTGTTAGGGTTGCTCTGTTTGCTTGACAACAGCATGGCGTCACCCGTGGTTTGTTCTAATCCATTGATTTAACTTTTGTTTTTTTCATCTATAAAGCGGGGGTGGATGAGCTCCGATGGAATTTATAGCTCACAGTTACCTTTGATAACCATTAATTTTGCTGTGAATTTACAGATTATCATTGCTATCATTTGGGGGGTTTATGTAACAAAATATCATGCTTTTGTTTTTCAGAATTAAGAATTCAATACAAGTTGAAAGCACCAAACTTGTGAACTTGTTTTTCCATTTTCCCCATCTCTTTTCTGTACTTAACATTTTTCTTTTGGAATGATTTTTTAAAAAATACACCCCCCTCCCCTCACTTTTTGATTAAGGATTGCGATTCCTCAGTAAGGCACCTGAATACAATCAGGCTTTATGTCTTTAATTAGTGTGCTTTCTTTTCTCCCCAGAAACACTGGGCTAGCTGAAAGTCTTTAATTTCCTAGTTTGTAACTTACAATTAAATATTATAAGTTGCAGGCTTTACTGGGAATGCCTCATCAGTAAAGTAGTTCAGCCTGGCTTAGTTTTAAATCTCTTTCCTTTGCCCTTATCTAGCAGAAGAGCCTTTGGGTGAAGACATGGAAACTTGGAAAGGAATTCTTTGTTACAGTAAGTGCATGACTATTTTTCAGTTTCCTTAAGGGAAAAATATCATAAAGCAGAGATATGGGTTTAAGTACTTGTCCACATGAGTTGATAATACTGTTGTTGGTTTGTCTCAGTGTTTGCTTTCACTCATCCACTGTTTCAGCGAGGTGTAGAGGAGGATGGGGAGCTATTTAGTAGAATAATGGTATTAGTAGAGTAAGAAATTAAGATTTGTCCACCCTCCAAAAAATTTTACCAAGAAACCCAACCCAAACTTTCTAGTTCTCTAAGAAGCAATTCATGTGAAGTTGGTGCTGTGCCAGTTAGAAATTGTACGTGTGTGTGTGTGTGTGTGTGTCTTCTGTAACCACCACTCCGAAGTCTGCCTCGTGTCCTCTCCTGGCCAATAACCCCCCAATGGCCACTGCTGGTACAATTTGGTGTCATGGCTATCGGGTCTGTGGACTTGCACTATGATAGATATAGCTTCAACCTTGGCAGACCAATCACACTGCAGGACCTCCGTGACTTTGGATCTGTCCTGGTATTTAATATTCAGGTGACACTACTTGAACTGCTGAACAAGTCAGTTGTTGGCATCTGTGGAAGGTCCAGGTTTTACCATGCACCAGAAGAGGTTCGATGCTACCCCTGATTTATAGAAGTTGATGTTGGTCTGGAGCTTGATGCCAGGCTGGCGCCATGCTGTCTGCTGGCCTTTCAAAGGGAATTCTGGCCTTTTTAATTTGGCTTCATATTTCTTGGATGACCCATGTGTTTTGGACAGTATATTGCCTGTGTGGCAAAGTTTTGCGGCGCCATTTAGCTCTGCATTACCAGAAAGCATCGCTGGCCGAGTCCTTTCTTGAGCTGTGTGCTTTGTGGCTATAGCCGGCCTTAGGCTTCAGTCCTTGTTACCAAGCTGATACACCAAATGGGCCTGGATCCGTTGTTTGTGTTTTAGTTAGTATGCAGTCAACAAAACAGGACAGTTTTGGAGTATTCTGATGATCTTGGTAGGTTAAGGAGAAGGCTGTTTTCCCAGTGTGTGGAGTGTGCAAATTTGTACTCCCGAGGGAGATGGCATAGTGTTTATTAAATAAAATCTCTTACGCCACACTGTTGTTGTATTGATGAAGTTAGAGCACTCTAAATTTCACACATGCAATCAGACGGTGCTGGGGAATATTTTTACGCTGCCAAATGAATCATAGAAGCTGTTCCCAGCCCCCCAAACAGTGTATGACAATGAATATGCACTCAAAATATGTGTGAATGGATGTGTGAACAAATGAACAAATTTAATTAGTAGATCTCAAAGTCGAGTTCTGCAAATGGTGTTAAAAATTTCCATAAAGCCTTGATATTGCTCCTTGCTATTTTCCTTTACCTGTTACATAGCAAAGATCCTATCACCCCAGCTAAGTTGTTGTCAGAAGCTACAGAATGTTTCTCAACCACAAACAGTGAGAAACTAATCCAGGAGACCTTTTCCTGGGATTTTAGAGAGGAAAAGGGCATGACTTCTAGTGCCTTCTGAGAATTTAAGCGAGATTGCATGAGGTACTCCTCTCAACCCTGCAGAAAATAGCAAAGTAGGTCTGAGAACTCAAGAGAGTAGATTTCAGCAATACCTCACACGTGGGAATCATCAGCTCAAGATTCAGTACCACATGTGAGTTGCTGCTAGACTGGATTCTGTTGACATAACAAGGAAAATGCTGTTTTCAGACGGTTGTTGTAGATTTTGAAGCAGTTGGGGAGAAGGCTGCAAAAGTGGTTTTCTCTCCATGTGAAAGAGCACAGCCACTTAAAGAGTGTTTGAAAAATAATATGTTCAGAAGTGCAGACCCCAGGGAGAACCCAGTGCATCAGTGGCAATGGTAGAAGAAATAAGGATCAAAACAAATATGACAGGACAGGAAAGAGAAACGTGCCTTCATTCCCCAGCTGATTCACTGTATGTGGAAGAGAAAAAAGGTTCCTCTCTTTTTTTATATATTTTTTAAAGTTTTTATTTACTTATTTTGAGAGAGAACAAGGGGCAGAGAATCTGAAGCGAGCTCTGTGCTAACAGCAGACAGCCCAATCCCGGGGCTTGAACTCATGAACCATGAGATCAGTCCCTGAGCCAAAGTTGGGTGCTCAACTGACTGAGCCACCCAGGAACCCCTCCTCTCTTTTGTAAAAAATTTACTTTTAACTGAAGTCTAGTTGGCATGCAGTGTTGTATTAGTTTCAGGTGTACAGAATTGTGATTTGACATTTATATCCATTATGCAATGCTCACAATTAGTGCAATCACCATGTATCACCATGCAAAGTCACTACAACATTATGGACTATATTCTGTATGCTGTACTTTATATCTCCCTGACTTAGAACTGGAAGTTCAAATCAGCATAAAATGGCCTTTTAAACACGGTGTAAATATAAAATCCTCCTAAAAGGCACATCTGCTTTATATTGGAAAACTTTTGTTTTTCTTTTCTTGTTTTGATCACAAAGAGTTAACATAGATTTGATGGAGTGAGAAAAAGTAGTGCAGCCTATTAGTTTCCAGTTGTTTCCTCTATGAGGGTAAACAAAACCCTTCCTTATGTGGGTTACTAAGGGTCTTTTAAAAATCCAAGGAAACAGGGGCGCCTGGGTGGCTCAGTCAGTTAAGCATCTGACTTTGGCTTAGGTCATGATCTCACACTCTGTGAGTTCGAGCCCCGCGTTGGGCTCTGTGCTGACAGCTCAGAGCCTGGAGCCTGTTTCAGATTCTGTGTCTCCCTCTCTCTCTGACCCTCCCCCCGTTCATGGTCTGTCTCTCTCAGTCTCAAAAATAAACGTTAAAAAAAAATCCAAGGGAACAGTGGGAAGCCTAGGTGACATGGAATTAATGGGAGAGTTGCGGGGGGCGGGATTGTATCCGAAAAGGTTCTTGCCCCAGCAGGCATATCCTGGGTTCCATTACTTCGGGTCTTCCTCTCCCTCCCGTTTTCCTCTTTGAAGTGGCTTCGTGGACTGCCTACACCTGGAAGCTGATAAGACAGACTCTCTACATACTCTCATGGTGTTCCAAGAAAAATAGCAAAGAATGCACTTGTGTTGGGGTACGGGAGTTGCTGACTGGCACCATCTCTCAGGAAATCAACATGCCCACATTTCTGCCTCCTCTCATGTTCCCGGGCTGATTCTCGGCTCAAAATGAATAAAATCGATGTGTTTTCGTAAATCAACAAATAGAAACCCTCAGCTCCTTCTTTAAATGTTGCTGTGCCAGTATGAAAGCATTCCCCTCTGTTCAGAGTATGACTCTGCTGATCGTGTCTGCTGAGAGGGCATTATCCAGAAAGTGGAAATAGTCTAGCTTGGTGTATGTTTGTTCACATTATTGATAATTCATCTAATATTTATTGAGCACCTCCATGAGGTCCTGGGAGCAGGGTAGTGAACAAGTCTTGACTCTGTGAAGCTTCAGTATTGAAGGGAAGGTCTTGACTATTGTTGAAGTGGTATCGTGTAAAAAAAAATTGAACATGAAACAAAAATGTTGTGTGGTATTATAAGCAATGTATGACTCTTCAAAGATTGGCTTTTCACATTTCTATTAAAGAATAACATCAATATCAAAACTGCTCTTCTGGAGTGGCCACAATTAAAGAGGAGAATCTCAAACCCCAGCATCTTGGGTTGTAGTAGGAGAGCTGTTTCTCAGAGAGTTGCGTCACAAAGCACATGTGTGGGAGGCATTCTTGCTTGAAGGAAATTCAGCTTGGGTCCTCTATCAGAACTAATTGTTCCATGTTTTTGGATGGAGGAGCTTCCATTTATAGCTTCTTGACTTCTGTTTTAGGCAAATTTATATACACATGCATGAGCTTTCTGAATGGTTCAAGTTCCCCTCTCACCACGTTGTATCCTATTACTTTGCATACTAGTAACCGTACATCAGAGCAGCATGGATTCTGGAACCATTTCCTCCAGTGAGTCTGACCCCTCTGCTTGAGACTGAGTAGGGAATGTAGAAATAGACCTAACGAACTTCCTGTGGAGGAGTATACCTGTTTTTTGTTTTTTGTTTTTTTAATGTTTGTTTATTTTTGAGAGAGAGACAGAGCACAAGCAAGGGAGGGGCAGAGAGAGACAGAGACACAGAATCCGATGCGGGGCTCAGACTCAAGAACTGTGAGACCATGAGTTGAGCTGAAGTTGGACGCTTATCCGACTAAGCCAACCAGGCGCTCAGAGGAGTATACTTGTTTTAAGCTGCTGTTCCCTTGGAGCTCTCTTTATCTTTTTGTTTGTTTGTTAACTCCTTTCACTGGAAATAACAGCTTCAAACAATTAGTTCTAGCCTGATAAGTTTTACCTGGCCGTTGGCCTTTTCTCCTCTCCTTGCCCTTGCCTGCTTGCTTCTCGACACTGTCAAAGCGTATGTTCCTTTTCTGTGGGTCATCTATCTCCTTGCTCGCTTGCCTGTAAAGACATTCTCGGCTCTCCACTCCCATCTGCCTTTGTATCCTCAGTGAGGGAGAGCTTTGATTTGAGGAAATCCCGAGTGAGGGGGTGAGTGAGCTGGCTGGTGCTCCTTGAGAGCAGGGCCCACAAGCCCTGCAGGTGCCACTCTGCCCCGTCCTGAGGGAGCACTTGCAGCAGCTCCTCTGGCTGCCCCTGGCCAGCATGCATAATCTTAGGCAAACAAACAATCCTTCCAGAAGGGGCGTCCAACCGCTCCTCAAGACAGAGCAACAATTCTTGGCTCCCGGATCAGTAAAATTATCTATTTTCAAAACAATCCCTTTTAAAAAAAGAAACCAACAAAGGGGATAGTGTTGTTTATGTAACTTTTTTGTAAGGTTATAAAAAGTTTTTCTCCCTGGGTACAAAACGGGAATGGTACGTGTTCCCAAGCCTAGAGAGGTTGTTTGGGAAAGCAGTGATGTCTTTTGGGATTTTCCTTTGCTAATGACTTCAGCCTTTCTCTCTTGTGGAAAAAGAAAAAAATTTTTTTAACATTCTGCTCGGAAAGCTCTTAGGAACGTATGTTGGGAGCTGGGTGTGCTGGATCCTCTCTCTTGCCCCAAGAGCTGTTGTCAGGCCCTAGGAGGCCCACAGACAGGGTGAACTGGTGAGGCAGCCCCCAGCACCCCAGTGTTGAAGATGGGATGGGGCGCAGTGAGTGCTTAGAGCAGCCCTCCAGCTCCCGATCTGGTGCCCTGGGCATCTCCAGATGCCCACCGTGACTCCTTTATCCTGGGCCACTTTGTCTTTATGAGTTCAGTTTTCATACTGCCTCTTGGCCATCAGCTTCCACGCTCAGTAGCCTGTGGGTTAGTTGAGATCTGCATTACTGAAGCCCACCTGGAAAGAGGGCGCCACACAATATGTGTTGGGGGAGTGAGGGCCTTTGTTACAGATTTCAAGAAGCCTTAAAAATGGGATCAAAATTTTAAAAATCCACAAATGGATTCAAAAACCTTATGTTCTCAGAAGGCTACTGTAGAGGGAAAAAGCAAAGATGAAAGAGAGCAAAGGGCACACTGCCATCTTAAACAAGGAAGGCAGAATAACTTACTGTGAAGACGCTTTGCCGAAGGAAGAATGTCTAAACACAGATAAATACAAGGCTGGCTGGAGGACCAGGTGAAATGGAATCAGTCCGGCGGTGAATTTGTACCTGGCGGAAGTATCAGTGACCCAGCCTGAGGGAAGTGCGGGAGACTCTGGGGTCTGTCCTCCATAGAGGGATTTGGGGTTTCCAGGGCCACTATCTCCAGGTTCTCTGCCCAGCGATGCCCGCTTTTCATGGCTCATGTAGTTGCCTGGCTCAGTCAGAGGGGACAGAAATAAAATTAAGGCAGTTATTTCAGGTCAGTTGTATCTGTTAGCTACATTTCATTTGTTTGTTTGCAGGGAGAGTAATTTAGACTCTCCAATCTCGTTGTTGACTTTGCAAGTTATCAGTAAGAAGCATTTCACAACAAATTTCAACTACATGCCACATTATCGTCTTAACTCCAGGCTTAGACTGGATGGACCTGATCTTGTGACCCTTTGGGATCTGAGGGTCTCTCATTTCTGTGTTTTTTGGCTTAGTGAGGATTTTCAGATAGGTCTTAACTTGACTCATTTGTTCAGAGAGAATCTTCAGGACACAGTATCTTAAGGATACTGGGCCAAAGGTCACTGAGGTAAGGGTCAGGCTGTGTATACAAGAGTTAAGATTTTATCCTATAAGCACTTAGAGTTCCTAATCAGAGTCATGATGTCGGAGGTGTAGTGGACATTTTTCACTCTTCTTGGCTACTCAGCAAATAATGATGTTGGAGAGATGGTAGGGAACCTGCTTCCCCTGTTAGAGGAGTTCCCTACCTTATGCAGAATATGTCCCCACTGTAGAAGCTGAAAGTGATACGTACTTTCTTTCTGCCTTGCAATTAAAGAATAGGAATATGACCTGGGCTCTGCCAATCAGTTGTCATCACTCCAGACTTTAAAGAGTAGAATGAAGAAGCTGGGACCTCAAGCAATCCATTTTTGGAGATGGAGCCATCGGTTTCTAGAGGCAGCAGGGGCAAGCACCCAAGGGTCAAGGCCAAGAGTATTGGTTCAGGGTGGTGGTGGAGACTGTGGTGTCCCTGCCCAGCAGAGGTAATGATTTTACTTTGCTGTCTCCCCAGCATGATTTTGGGCTTTGCTGCTGGCTGTATAGCCTCTAAACCTGGTTCTCCAACTCTCCAAGAGATGCTGTGAGCTGTCCAGTTCAGTATTGGCTGTCTCTTTGTCTCTCCCCCACCTCCGCTTCTCTCTCAGCACCTCTCTCTCTCCTCTCTCTCTCCCTCTCATTATGTTTACCATTATGCTGGCTGTGTAGCCTCCAAACTTGGTTCTCCAAGAGATGCAATGAGCTGTCCAGTTTTCTTCCTCCGTCATCTCCTGAGGTATGATTTACAATCAGGTGCACTCTTTTTTTTTTTTTTAATTTTTTTTAACGTTTATTATTTATTTTTGAGACAGAGAGAGACAGAGCATGAATGGGGGAGGGGCAGAGAGAGAGGGAGACACAGAATCAGAAGCAGGCTCCAGGCTCTGAGCCATCAGCTCAGAGTCTGACTCGGGGCTCAAACTCACGGACCGCGAGATCGTGACCTGAGCTGAAGTCGGATGCCCAACCGACTGAGTCACCCAGGCGCCCCCAGGTGCACTCTTTTAAAGTTTATAGTTGAGTGATATTTTGACAAGTGTATTCAGGTGTTTAACCAATACCACCAGATATAGACTGTTTCCCCCAAAGTTTCCCTTGTGCCCCTTTGTCAATTGCCTCTCCCTGTCTCCAGCCTTGATCTGATCTTTTTGTCTTTGGAGTTGTGCCTTTCCCAAACACTGATATAAATGGATCATACAATATGAGGCTTTTGTGTCTTTTTTTTTCCCACTTAGCATAATGCTTTTGAGGTTAATCCTTGTTGTAGAGGATACCAATTCATTACTTTTTATTGTTGAGTAATATTCTAATATTTGGTTACATTACAAATTGTTTAGCCATTTACCAGTTGATGGACATTTGGTTCCTTTCCAGTTTTTTTGTTTTTTTTTTTTTTTTACTATTGTGCATAAAGCTGTTATGAACATGTATGTACAAGTTCTTCTATGGACATAAAGTTTTCTTAGGTAAATACCTGGGAATGAGTTGATTGGGTCATATGGTAAATATATGTTAAACTTCATAAGAAACCAGTAAACTGTTTTCCAAAGTGCTTATGGAAACATACAATGTTATAATCAAAGTATGAAAGTTCCAGTTGCTTTGCATCCTCAACAGCACTTTGTATTGTCAGTCATATTAATGATAGTCATTTTAGTAATTCTGTAGTAGTATCTTTTTTTTCCTTAAGTTTATTTATTTTGAGAGAGAGTAAGAGAGCAAGAGTGGGGGAGGGGCAGAGAAAGAGGAAGAGAGAGAATCCCAAGCAGGCTTGGTGTTGTCAGCATGGAGTTCATTACAGGGCTGTAGTTGTATCTTATGGTACTTGTAATTTCTCATGTTGTATAATGTGCTTTAAACTGTTTTAAAATTTCAGTTTCCAATAGCTCATGGTTAGTGTTGACTTAAAAGTAAAACAGTCAGTTATTTTACCAGTAAAATGGGTTTAGTCTGGAATAGCAGAGGAATTGGAATTTAGGATATGCAAGCCCCTGCAAACCACAGGTAAATCTGGAGAGTGAATGATATCTTATAAAGAAAAGGAGGAAGTGGGGAGGGGCTCTTTGAATGAAAGTCCATTGGAGGAAAGTGGGAGTTCAGAGTGGGGACAGTTTCTCATTGGCTAAGTTGTGGTATTTTTTAATTGGCTAAACTTGTTGCTAGGCAAGGAGAAAATCTGCCTTCTTGCAGTTAAGGCCATGGAATGGTAAGACATGAAAACTCCCCTTTCTGGCCCCCTGACTCCATTTTTTTTTTTTAATTTAAATTAAAAAAAATTTTTTTTAATGTTTATTTACTTTTTGAGAGAGAGAGAGAGAGAGAGAGAGAGAGAGAGACAGAGCTTGAGAGGGAAGGCCCAGAGAGAGAGGGAGACACAGAATCCAAAGCAGGCTCCAGGCTCTGAGCTGTCAGCACAGATCCTGATGTGGGGCTCAAACCCATGAACCGTGAGATCATGACCTGAGCCAAAGTTGGATGCCCAACCAACTGAGCCACCCAGGCACCCCTAATTTAAATGTTAAGTTATTTTTACTAAGTTTTTAATTTTAATCCCAGTATAGTTAACATACAGTGATATATTAGTTTTAGGTGTACAATATAGTGATTAAACAATTCTATACATTATTCAGTGCTCATCAGAAATGTACTCTTGAATCCCCATCACCTATTTCACCCATCCCTCCCACCTTTCCTTTGGCTCTCCATAGTTAAGTCTGTATCTTGATTGGTCTCTTTTTTTTCTTACTTGTTCACTTTTTGTTTCTTTCTTAAATTCCACATGACTGAAATCATAAGGTATTTGTCTTTCTCTGACATTTTTTGCTTAGCATTATACTATATAGCTCCATCTATGCTGTTGCAAATGGCAAGACTTGATAGTCTTGCTATTGTAAATAATGCGGCAATAAACATAGGGGTGCTTGTATACTTCTGAATTAGTGTTGTTGTAGTTTTTGGTAAATACCCATTAGTATAATAGTGAATCATAGGGTAGCTGTATTTTTAACTTTTTGAGGAACCTCCATATAGTTTTCCAAAGTGGCTGCAACAGTTTGCATTGCCACCAACAGTGCATGAGGTTTCACATTTCTGTACATCCTCACCAACACCTGTTATTTCTTGTGGCGTTGATCTTAGCTATTCTGACAGGTGTGAAGTAATATCTCATTGTAGTTTTGATGGGCATTTTCCTGATAAATGATGATGAGCATATTTTCATGTATATGTTGACCCTCTGTATGTCATCTTGGTAGAAATGTCTGTTCATGTCTTCTGCCCATTTTTTAACTGGATTATTTGGTTTTTGGGTGTTGAGTGGTGTAAGTTCTTTTTTTTTTTAATGTTCATTTCTTTTTGAGAGATTGAGAGACAGAGAGACAGAGACAGAGCACAACTGGGGGAGAGGCAGAGAGAGAGAGAGGGAAAAACAGAATCTGAAGCAGGGTCTAGGCTCTGAGCTGTCAGCACAGAACTCGACACGGGGCTCAAACCCACAAACCACAAGATCATGACCTGAGAAGAAGTCGGATGCTTAACTGACTGAGCCACCCAGGCTCCCTGGTATAAGTTCTCTATATATTTTGGATACTAATCCTTTATTGGATATGTCATTTGCAAATATCCTCTCCCAGGTGTGGTTGTGTATTTGTATATTTTTCCTTTTAGTTCCATCAGTTGTCCTTTACATAACTTGAACCACTGCTATTAGGCACAAAGATATTTAGGATTATTAGGTCTTCTTGATGAATGGGCAGAGGATCTTTATAGACATTTTCCCAAAAACATACAGATGGCAAACAGATGCATGAAAAGTTGCATTTCCCTGATGATTAGGGAGAAGCAAATAAACACTACTATGAGCTATCACCTCACACCTGTCAGAATGGCTAGTATTGAAAAGGTAAATAACAAGTGTTACTAAGTATGTGGAGAAAAAGGAACACTGGTGAACTGTTTATCCCTAGATAAGGCTTCTCTTGACCTTTGGAAATACTCTGAAGTTAACTTTGATATTTCTGTAATGTCTCTAGCTTCCTTTTGAGTAGTATTCACATAGTAAAGCCTGTGTTTTCTCATTCTTCAATTTTAATATATCTATGTCTGTATATTTAAAGTTACATCCTTGTGGATGGCCTTTTCTTTCAATCTGACAATCTCTACCTTTTAATTGTATTAGATTATTTATGTTTCATGTAATCATTGCTGTGGTTGGATTTACATCTACCATCTTACTAGTTTTCCACTTATCCCATCTCTTCTTTGCTTTTATTCTCTTTCCCTTTGTTCTTTCAAATTTATTGGGTGTTTTAAATAATTCCATTTGTCTCTATTATTGGCTTATTAGTTACATGTATTTTTCTTTAAGTTTTTGCTCTTGGGTTCACAATATACATCTTAACTTTTCATCTTAACCTTCAAATAATATATAACCATATAGTTTAATTTCCTCTGTTCCATCTTTTGTGCTGTTGATTTACTTTTTGCGTCTATATATGTTATTAACCTTAAAATACATAGTTATTATGCTTTAGACAATTAATAATCTTTTTTAAAAATTTAAAGAAAAACTTTAAACAATCTATCTCCACTTTTTACCACCTTCAGGACTCTTCAATCCTTTGTATGAATCCAAATTTCAATCTAGTTTCAATCTTTCTGCGTGAAGAACATCCTTTAATATTCATAGTGCACCAGATCTGATAGTGCATTCTCTTTGTTTGTCTAAAACAGTTTTTATTTAATTATTATTTTTTAAAGATTTTTTTTTTGCTGGGCATAAAATTCTGAACTAACCTTTTTTTGTTTTGTTTATGTACTGTAAGACAATGTCACATCTATTATCTCTTGGTTTTCATTTTTTTTTTCTGAGAAAAAGTTTGCTTTCTTCCTTATTATGTTATGTTTCTTATTTCTCTGGTTGCTGTCTAGCTTTTCTCTTTAATGTTGATTTCCAGCAGTTTGGCTCTGTGTGTGTGTGTGTGTGTGTGTGTTCTGTTTGGGGTTCTCTGAGCTTCTTGGTTCTGTGATTCATGAATTCTGGAAAAAATATAATTTTTCTCATTATCTTTTCTCCTTTTGCATCTTCGATTACTTCTATTTGATACTATTTCACAATATCTTCAACGTGTTCTTTTCCCCCCTCAATCTTTTTCTCTTGGTGCTTCAGTCTGGATAATTTCTCTTTATCTATTTTCAGGTTCACTAAATCTTTTCTATGCTGTGTTTAGTGTGTTGATAAACCCACTAAAGGAATATGTCATCTCTCATATCATGTTTTTAGGTATAGAATTTCCATTTCACTTAAAATTTTCATCTATCTGCTGAAATTATTCTCCATCTGTTCTTTTTTAATAGTTTTCATTTTCTTTGGGTAAATACGCAGTAGTGAAACAAGTAGATCATGTGGCATTTCTATTTTTAACTTTTTGAGGAATCTCTGTATTGTTGAAATCAAGATTTGAATGCTTAATCCTTTCTTAATAAAAACCCTCAAGAAAGTCAGGATAGAAGGAACATACTTAAACATCATAAAAGCCATTTATGAAAAACCAACAACTAATAACATCCTCAATGGGGAAAAACTGAGAGCTTTCCCCCTGAGATCAGGAACATGACAAGGATGTCCACTCTCACCACTGTGTTTTAATCATAGTGTTGGAAGTTCTGGCATCAGCAATCAGACAATAAAAGGAAATCAAAGTCATCAAAATTGGCAAAGATGAAGTCAGACTTTGACTTTTTGCAGACGACATGATGGAAAACCTGACAGACTCCACCAAAAGTCTTCTAGAACTGATACATGAATACAACAGAAATCAGTTGCATTTTTATACACCAATAATGAAGCAAAAGAAAGGGAAATAAAGAAACTGATCCCATTCACAATTGGACCAAGAAGCATAAAATACCTAGGAATAAACCTAACCAAAGATGTAAAAGATCTGTATGCTAAAAACTATAGAAAATTTATGAAGGAAATTGAAGAAGACACAAAGAAATGGAAAAACATTCCATGCTCATGGATAGGAAAAATAAATATTGTTAAAATGTCAATACTACCCAAAGCAACCTACACATTCAGTGCAATCCCAATCAAAATTGCACCGACATTGTTCTCAAAGCTAGAACAAACAATCCTAAATTTGTTTGGAACCACAAAAGACCCCGAATAGCCAAAGTAAAATTAAAGAAGAAAACCAAAGCAAGAGGCATCACAATCCCAGACTTTAGCCTTTACTACTACTACTTTAGCCTCTACTTCAGCTGTAATCATCAAGACAGTATGCTATTGGAACAAAAACAGACACACAGACCAATGGAATAGAATAGAGACTCCAGAATTGGACCCACAAATGTATGGCCAACTAATCTTTGACAAAGCAGGAAAGAGTATCCAATGGAAAAAAGACAGTCTCTTTAACAAATGGTGCTGGGAGAACTGGAAAGCAACAGGCAGAAGAATGAAACTTTCTTACACCATACACAAAAATAAAGTCAAAATGGATAAAGGGCCATTTCCTGTGAGACAGGAAACCATCAAAACCATAGAGGAGAAAGCAGGAAAAAACTTCTTTGACCTCACCCACAGCAATTTCTTACTTGACACATCTTCAAAGGCAAGGGAATTAGAAGCAAAAATGAACTATTGGGACCTCATCAAGATAAAAAGCTTCTGCACTGCAAAGGAAATAATCAACAAAACTAAAAGGCAACCAACGAAATGGGAAAAGATATTTGCAAATGACATATCGGATAATGGGCTAGTATCTAAAACCTATATAGAACTCACCACACTCCACACGCAAAAAACAAATAATCCAGTGAAGAAAAGGGCAGAAGATATGAATAGACACTTTTCTAAAGAAGACATCCAGATGGGCAACAGACACATGAAAAGATGCTCAACGTCACTCCTCATCAGGGAAATACAAGTCAAAACCACATGGAGATACCACCTCATGCCAGTCAGAGTGGCTAAAATGAACAAATCAGGAGACTATAGATGCTGGTGAGGATGTGGAGAAATGGGAACCCTCTTGCTCTGTTGGTGGGAATGCAAACTGGTGCAACCACTCTGGAAAAAAGTGTGGAGGTTCCTCAAAAAATTAAAAGTAGATCTACCTTATGACCCAGCAATAGCACTGCTAGGAATTTACCCAAGGGATAGCAGAGTGCTGATGCATAGGGGCACTTGTACCCCAATGTTTATAGCAGCACTCTCAACAATAGCCAAATTATGGAAAGAGCCTAAATGTCCATCAACTGATGAATGGATAAAGAAGATGTGGTTTATATATACAATGGAATACTACTTGGCAATGAGAAAGAATGAAATCTGGCCATTTGCAGCAACGTGGATGGAATTGGAGGGTATTACACTAAGTGAAATAAGCCATACAGAGAAAGACAGATACCATATGTTTTCAGTCATATGTGAAACTTGAGAAACTTAACAGAAGACCATGGGGGAGGGGAAGGGGAAAAAAAAGTTACAGAGAGGGAGGGAGGCAAACCATAAGAGACTCTTGGATACTGAGAACAAACAGAGTGTTAATGGGAGGCGGGTGAGAGGGTAAAGTGGGTGATGGGCATTGAGGAGGGCACCTGTTTGGATGAGCACTGGGTGTTGTATGGAAACCAATCTGACAATAAATTATATTTAAAAAATGTATCCTAACTGGGGAATGTATTAATTTATCATCCAGGCCAAAATATTTTTGAGACTGAAATAACATGCTATTAATGATTATATAAGGAAACCAGGTATAAACTATAATCAATCCAATATATGCTTCTCCTCCCTAACTCATCTTTTTTGAGTCCAGTTTTCACATTCTCCAATTCAAGTTTACATTGTCATAAATTACTCATTTTGGCAGCCCACCCTGATCATGCCATGTGCCTGTGCAAAAAGTTTCAATAGTTTCACTATACATGTGGATTTAAACACAAATAACTTACGTCAGGATTTGGGGATTTCCCATAATCTGCTCCCAAATTAAAGTTTCCTGCCTTCCCTTTCAATATTTCCCAAAATATAAACAAAATCTCAGCTACATACGACCCTTCAACCAAAACAGGTTACCTGTAATTCCTTAAGTGTGCCCATACTCTCCTACCTCTCTGTGTTTGCTACTGTGGTTTCTTCTGTTTATAATGTCTTTCTATCAATGTCGATATCATACTCATCATTTGAGGTTATGGCAAATGTGTCTTTTCTTTAACAAGTCATATGTAATTCTGTGTTCTTTAATTCGTACAATTGTTATGGTTATGGCTTATATGACCATGTTTCCAGAATAAATATCAGAACTTGTGATCTGTCGTGAACTGTAACAATGGGATGAATCCCAAACTAGGGCTTTTATTACAGGTGAATTTTTTTTATTTTATTTTTTATAAAAATTTTTTTTTAACGTTTATTTATTTTTGAGACAGAGAGAGACAGAGCATGAACGGGGGAGGGTTAGAGAGAGGGAGACACAGAACCTGAAACAGGCTCCAGGCTCTGAGCTGTTAGCACAGAGCCCAACGCAGAGCTTGAACTCACGGACCGCGAGATCATGACCTGAGCCGAAGTCGGCTGCTTAACCGACTGAGCCACCCAGGCGCCCCTATTACAGGTGAATTTGATGAGGCACCTGGGTGGCTCTGTCGATTAAGCGTCTGACTTTGACTCAGGTCATGATCTCACTGTGATTTCAAGCCCTGTGTTGGGCTTTATGCTGACAGCTCGGAGCCTGGAGCCTGCTTCAAATTCTGTGTCTCTCTCTCTCTCTCTCTCTCTCTCTCTCTGCCCCTCCCCTGCTCACACTCTTCCTCAGTCTTTCTCTCAAAAATAAATAAACATTAAAAAAAATTAATTAAAAAAAAAAAAGATTTGGTTGCTTAACTGACTGAGCCAGCCAGGCACCCTTGGACAGTATGGGCATTTTAACCATATTAATTCTTCCAATCCATGAGCATGAAGTATCTTTTCATGTGTTTGTGTCATCTTCATTTTCTTTTATCAGTGTTTTATAGCTTTCAGAGTACAGGTCTTTCACCTCCTTGGTTAAGTTTATTCCTAGGTATTTCATTCTTTTTAATTAATTAATTAATTTATTTTTGAGAGAGGCAGAGTACAAGCAGGGGAGAGGCAGAAAGAGAGGGACAGAGGATTTGAAGCAGGCTCAATGTGGTCAGCAGAGAGCCCAGTGCGGGGCTTGAACTCACCAACCATAACATCATGAGCTGAGCTGAAGTCGGATGCTTAACCAACTGAGCCACCCCGGCAACCCTCTTTTTGGTGCAATTGTAAATGGAATTGTTTTCTTAATGTTTCTGCTACTTCATTATTAGTACATAGAAACACAACAGAGTTCTATATATTAATTTTGTATCCCCAAACTACTGAATTTATTTAAAAGCTTTCTAAAGCTTTTTGGTAGAGTCTTTAAGGTTTTCTTTGTATAGTGTCATGTCATCTGCAAATAGTGACAATTTTACTTATTTACTAATTTCAATGCCTTTTATTTCTTGTCTGATTGCTGTGGCTAGGACTGTCAGTACTATGTTGAATAAAAGTGGCAAGACTGAGGAGTGCCTGGGTGGCTCAGTCAGTTAAGTGTCTACCTCTTGATTTCGGCTCGGTCATAAGTCCATGGTTCATGCGTTGGAGCCCCGTGTTGGGCTCCGCTCTGATAGTGCAAGCTTGCTTGGGATTCTCTGCCTCTCTCTCCCCCTCCCCCACTCACACTCATGTGCTCTCTCGCTCTCTTTCAAAAATAAATAAACATTTTTTAAAATGTGAGGGTAGACATCCTTGTCTTCCTGATTTTGGAGGAAAAGTGCTCAGTTTTTCACTACTTATCATGATGTTAGCTATGGAATTTTTATATACGGCCCTTATGTCTCTCACATTATAGAGAGTTTTTATCATAAACAGATGTTGGGTTTTGTCAAATGCTTTTCTGCATCTATTGAGATGATCATATGATTTTTATTTATCCTTCATTTTGTTAACGTGTATCACGTTGATTTGGGGATATTGAACAATTCTTACATTTCTGGAATAAATCCCACTTGATCATGGTGAATGATTTTTTTTTTTTTTTAATGTACTGGATGCAGTTTGCTAGTATTTTATTGAGAATGTTTACATCCATAGCCTCAGGGATGTTGGCCTTTTTTTAGTGGAGTCTTTATCTGATTTTGGTATCAGAGTAAAGCTGACTTCATAGCATTAATTTGGAAGTTTTCCTTCTTTTTCTGTTTTTTGGAGTAGTTTGAGGAGAACACGTGTTGACTCTTTTTTGAATATTTGGTATGTGGTGCCTAGTTGGCTTAGTTGATAAAGCATTGGACTCTTGATTTCGGCTCAGGTCATGATCTCACAGGTTTGTGAGTTCAAACCCCACATCAGGCTCCTTACACTGACATTGCAGAGCCGGCTTGGGATTCTCTCTCCCTTTCTCTCTGTCCCTCCTGCACTTGCCTCTCTCTCTCAAAATAAATTAATCAACTTAAAAAAAAAAAAAAAGGAATATTTGGTAGAATTCACCTGTGAATCTACCTGGTCCTGGACTTTTGTTTGGGAGTGGGTTTTTGTTGTTGTTGTTGTTGTTGTTGTTGTTGTTGTTATGTTTTTAAAGTTTACTGAGAAAGAGAGAGCATGAGCAGGAGAGGAGCAGAGAGAGAGGGAGACAGAGAATCCCAGGCAGGCTCCATGCTGTCAGTACAGAGCTCGATGTAGGGCTTGATCCCATGAACTGTGAGATCATGACCTGAGCCAGCACCCAGGTGCTCCAGAGTATTTTTTTTAAGTTTTTTTTAAATGTATGTATGTATGTACATATGTATGTATGTAAGTAAGTAATCTCTAACCCAACATGGAGCTTGACCTCATGGCCCCAGGATCAAGAGTCACATGCTCTTCCTACTGAGCCAGCCAGGCACCCCTGGGAGTTTTTTCATTACTGATTGAATTTCATTACTACTAATTGGTTTGTTCAGATTTTCCATTTCTTCCTGATTCAGTTCTGGAGGATTATGTTTCTAGGAATTGATCCATTTCTTCTAGGTTGTCCAATTAATTGGCATATATTTTTTGGTAGTATTTTATTATAATCCTTTATATTTCTGTGGTATTGCTTGTTACTTCTTCATTTCTGATTTTATTTACTTGAGTCCTCTCTATTAGTTTCTTGATGAGTCTGGCTAAGGGTTTATCAATTTTGTTTATTTTTTCAAAGTACCAGCTCTTGGTTTTATTGATCTTTTTAAATTTTATTTTAGTCTCTATTTCATTTATTTCCCATCTCATCTTTATTATTTCCTTTCTTTTACTAACCTTGGGCTTTGTTCTTCTTTCTCTAGATCCCTTAGGTGTAAGATTGGATTGTTTAGTTTTTTCTCATTTCTTGAGGTAGGTCTGTGTGCTATAATAATCTCTTAGCATGTTTTTTGTTGCATCTTAAAGATTTTGACCATCGTGTTTTCATTTTCATATGTCTTCAAGTATTTTTTGATGTCCTTTGATTTTTTCCATTGACCTATTGGTTGTTTAGTAGCATGTTGCTTAGCTCCATGTGTTTGTGTTTTTCCAGCTATTTTTTTTTTTTTTGTAATGGATTTCTTGTTTCATTCCATTGTGGTTGGAAAGGATGCTTGATATGATTTTCATCTTCTTAAATTTAGTGAGACTTGTTTTGTGGCCTAACATGTAATCTATCCTTGAGAATGTTCCATGTGCACTTTAAAAGAATGTGTGTCCTGTTGTTGTTGGATGGAATATTCTGTATATATCTGTTAAGTCCACCTGGTCTAATGTGTCATTCAAAGACATTGTTTCCTTATTGATTGTCTGGATGATCTATCCATTGATGTACATGGGGTGTTAAAGTCCCCTACTATTACTGTATTATTGTCAATTTCTCCTTTTATGTCAGTTAAGATTTGCTTTATGTATTTAGGTGCTCCAATGTAGGGTGCATAAATATTTACAGATGTTATATTTGGTTGTTCGATTGATCCCTTTATTATTATGTAGTATGCTTTGTCTCTTGTTAGTCTTGTTTTGTTTCTTTTTTTTTTAAATGTTTATTTATTTTTGTGAGACGAGAGAGAGAGAGAGAGAGAGAGAGAATGAGAGACAGACAGAGTACAAACAGGGGAGGGGCAGAGAGAGAAGGCGACAGAGAATCCAGAGCAGGCTCCAGGCTCCGAGTTGTCAGCACAGAGACTGACATGGGGCTCGAACCCACAAACCGTGAGATCATGACCTGTGCCAAAGTTGGACGTTAAACCAACTGAGCCATCCAAGCACCTCTTGTTAGTCTTGTTTTCAAGTTTATTTTGTCTGATACAAGTATTTTGATACCGTGTTTTTGTTTTTTTTAATTTTCACTTTCATTTGCATGGAATATCCTTTTTCATCCTTTCACTTGCAATCTGTGTATGTCTTTGGGTCTGAAATTGTTTTCTTGTAGGCAGCATATTGATATGGGTCTTGTGGGATTTTTTTGTTTATTTGTTTTGTTTGTACTCATTCTGTCACCCTATGTCTTTTAATAGGAGCATTTAGACCATTTACATTTAGAGTAATTATTGGTGGGTATTGCCATTTTGTTAATTATTTTCTGGTGGCTTTTGTAGTTATTCTCTGTTCATTTCCTCTTTTCTTGCTCTCTTTCCTTGTAACTGATGACTTTTTTAGTATTACACTCAGCTTTCTCATTATTTTTGGGGTATCTATTTTAGGTTTTTCATTTGTTATTACTATGAGGTTCATATATAACATCCTAAGTATATAGCAGTCTATATTAAGTTGACACATTAAGTTTAACACATTCTAAAAGAATTTCATTTTTACTCCTTGCCTCCATGTTTAATGTGTAATGTTGTATATTTTACATCTCTTTGTTTTGTGAGTCTTCTGTCCTTTCATAATATTCTTACTTCTAATTTTTACCTTTTATTTTACACTTAAAGAAGTTTCTTTAACATTTCTTGTAAGGCCAGTTTAGTGGTGATAACCTCTTTTAACGTATGTTTGTCTGGGATACTGGTTTTCTCTCCTTCCATTCTGAATTGTAACCTTGCTGGTTAGAGTATTCTTGGTTGTAGATTTTTACCTTTTAGCCCTTTGCAGGCCAGAAGGGAGTAGTATGATAATATTCAACGTTATTGCTGAAAAATCAGCTGATAGCCTTATGGGGTTTCCCTTGTATATAACTAATTGCTTCATTTTGCTGCTTTAAAACTTCTATTTTTATCTTTAATTTTTGACATTTTAATTATTATGTGTCATATGTGGGCCTCCTTGGGTTCATCTTGTTTGGAACTCTCTGTGATTGCTGAACCTGGTTGTCCCCAGCTTACAGAAATTTTTAGCTATTATTTATTCAAATAAACTTTAAAGAATAGGCTGACTCTCTTGTTAGGGGCTAATGCAGCTAGTGACTTTAAATTGAAGCCAGTGTTCACTTAGCATAATTCTTAACGGACTGAGGGTTTTTGGAATGATAAGTCTATATTACCTGAGCTCTATATAAATGGAACAACAAAGCCTGGATGGTAACACATTTGTTTACAACATGGTTTACTGCATATCCCAAGCCCACTGTTAAGACAAATGCTCAAAAAAAAAATCCCTTTCCAAATATTGTTTCTTATTGACAATGCACCTTGTCACCCAACAACTCTGATGGAGATGTACGATAAGATTAATGTTTTCATACCTGCTAACACAGCATGTATTATGTAGCCCATGGAGCAAGGAGTAATTGTGACTTTTCAGGTCTTATTACTGAAGAAATACATTTTTTAAGGTAATAGCTGCCATAGACAGTGATTCATCTGATGGATCTGGGAAAACTAAATTGCAATCCTTTTTTTTTTAATGTTTATTTATTTTTGAGAGAGAGAGACAGAGATAGAGCATAAGCAGGGGAGGGGCAGCAAGGGAGACACAGAACCTGAAGCAGGCTCTAAGCTCAAAGCTGTCAGTACAGAGCCTGATGGGGGGCTTGAACCCATGAATCACGAGACATGACCTGAGCCAAAGTCAGGTGCTTAACTGACCATGCCACCCAGGCGCCCCTAAGTAGTAATCCTTTTAGAAAGGATTCTAGGGGCGCCTGGGTGGCGCAGTCGGTTAAGCGTCCGACTTCAGCCAGGTCACGATCTCGCGGTCCGTGAGTTCGAGCCCCGCGTCAGGCTCTGGGCTGATGGCTGGAGCCTGTTTCCGATTCTGTGTCTCCCTCTCTCTCTGCCCCTCCCCCGTTCATGCTCTGTCTCTCTCTGTCCCAAAAATAAGTAAAAAACGTTGAAAAAAAAATTTAAAAAAGAAAAAAAAAAAAAGAAAGGATTCTAGATGCCAAAAAGAACATTCGTGATTTATGGGAAGAGGTCAGAGTAGCATTATTAACAGGAATTTAGAAGAAGTTGTTATCAACCCTCCTGGATGACTTTGAGGGGTTTAAGACTTGAGTGGAGGAAGTAAGTGTATATATGGGGAAATAGCAAAGGGAACTAGAATTAGAAGTGGAGCCTGAAGATGTGAATGAATTGCTGCAATGTCATGATAAAACGTGAACACACAAGGAGCTGCTTCTTAAGGATGAAGAAAGAAAGTAGTTTCTTGAGATGGAATCTACTCATGGTGAAGACGTTGTGAAGATTGTTGAAATGACAACAAAAGTTTTGGAGTATTTCCTAAAGTTGGTTGATAAAGCAGTGGCAGAGTTTGAGGGGATTGACTCCAATTTTGAAAGAAGTTCTACTGTGGGTAAAATGCTATTAAACAGCATCACATACGTTAGAGATACAATTTGTGAAAGGAAGAGTCCATTGATGCAGCAAACTTCATTGTTTTATTTATTTATTTATTTATTTATTTATTTATTTATTTTTTAATATATGAAATTTACTGTCAAATTGGTTTCCATACAACACCCAGTGCTCATCCCAAAAGGTGCCCTCCTCAATACCCATCACCCACCCTGCCCTCCCTCCCACCCCCCATCAACCCTCAGTTTGTTCTCAGTTTTTAACAGTCTCTTATGCTTTGGCTCTCTCCCACTCTAACCTCTTTTTTTTTTTTTTTTTTCCTTCCCCTCCCCCATGGGTTTCTGTTATGTTTCTCAGGATCCACATAAGAGTGAAACCATATGGTATCTGTCTTTCTCTGTATGGCTTATTTCACTTAGCATCACACTCTCCAGTTCCATCCATGTTGCTACAAAAGGCCATATTTCATTTGTTCTCATTGCCACGTAGTATTCCATTGTGTATATAAACCACAATTTCTTTATCCATTCATCAGTTGATGGACATTTAGGCTCTTTCCATAATTTGGCTATTGTTGAGAGTGCCGCTATAAACATTGGGGTACAGGTGCCCCTATGCATCAGTACTCCTGTATCCCTTGGATAAATTCCCAGCAGTGCTATTGCTGGGTCATAGGGTAGGTCTATTTTTAATTTTCTGAGGAACCTCCACACTGCTTTCCAGAGCAAACTTCATTGTTGATTTATTTTAAGAAATTGCTTCAGCCTCCCCAACCTTCTGCATTCACCACTCTGATCTATCAGCAACTATCAACACTGAGGCAAGACCCTTCACCAGAAAAAGATTACAACTTGCTGAAAGCTCAGATGATAGTTTGCATTTAAAAACAAAAAATTTTTAATGCTTTTATTTTGAGAGAAAGAGAGAGAGAGAGAGCAAGAACGCCAGTGGGGGAGGGGCAGAGAGAGAAACACATACACACAGAGAATCTGAGGCAGGCTCCAGGCTTTGAGCTCTCAGCAGAGCCTGACATGGGGCTTGAACCCACAAACCACGAGATGATGACCTAACCTGAAGTCTGACACTTAACTGACTGAGCCACCCAGTTGCCCCGATGGTTAGCATTTTTTAGCAAGAATGTGTTTTTTAAATGAAGGTACCTATTTTTTTTAGACATAATGCTATTGCACACTTGACAAACTATAATAGAGTATAACCATAACTTTTATATGCACTGGGAAACAAAAAAATTTATTTGGCTAATTTTATTGGAATATTCACTTTATTGCAGTGGTCTGGAACTGAACCTGCCGTATCTGAGATAAAGCCTGTATTTGTAATTTTTCCCTGGATGCTGGACACTGTGCCTAGAACAGTCGAGAATGAGATAAATCAGAAATAGGCACATTTTTTATTCTCTCAGTCCATTACTGTGGAGTGAGAGAGCTAAGTTAATCTAGTCAGCACTTGAGATGGGCTTGAGTTTTGTTGTCTGTATGGTTACTTGCACGGCACCACAGACTTAAAATTCTGGTAGTGGGTTGCTATTCCCTTATGCTTAGTAGGTGGCCCCAGATGCTGGAGGCTTTTTTTCAATGTATCTTCTCTACCTGCAGGTTTCAGAAGACCCCGGTGATCTGATCATCTCAACAAAATTTTAAATAAATAAAATTTTATGTACTAAATTATTAAGTTTTCATATTGTTAGGGTATCTTGTGGTTTTCTACATCTTGTGGAAGTAGAACTAGACTTAACATTTTAAAAATAAACCCCTTCTCTGTTTAAATCAGTTTTACATACTAAGAATTTTGGCTGCTGAAGGAGGCAGTATATGACAGTAGTTAAGGACAAACAAAAGAGTTCAGACAAAACTGGTTTTGAATCCCAGCTCTACCACCTCGCTTATCAATTTTACTAGTTAGGTGATCGTGAGCAAACTATTTAGCTCTGTCATTCAGTTTCCTTATTTGTAAGGTAAGGATTGAATGAAGTAGTGTAAAGTCCTTAACAATTCCTGGCCCACAGAAAATGCTCCATGTGTGGTCATTATTATCGGGTTTGAATTTTGTGTGAGTCAGGATGGTGAGAGTGGAGGGCAGCCTATAGGGAGGTGAGCCTAAGAGTCGTGAAAAACAGTTCACAGATAAATTCAGAAAATCAGATGAGAGTCACGAGGGCTCAAAATAGGACTTCAACAAATGGAGAAGATGGACTAAAAAAGGTTTATGTATAATCAACAGTTCCCTTGTGTGGTGTCATGTGCCTGTTCTTCTTCTGTCATTCCTGTGCTTCTCTGCCTTTTCCATTAGTTTGTGTTTTCAGACTAGTATCATGTAAACTTAAAACTGTTTAGATGTTTTTCTCTTTCTACTCTATGGGAATCCTTTGAGGGATGGGCCAAGTGTGACTCATTAGTGTATCCCTAGCTTCCTACAGTGTCTGGCATATAGTAGGCATCAGCGAATTGATTGTAACTCAACAGGAAAGTTGCCCTATTCTCTTTCTTATTAGTATAGCCCCTACTCAGATTGTCAATAGCTGAATGTACAATTGTTGGAACATTTCCATTCTAGTAGCTTGTCAGGCTGAGCAGCTCTTCCATTTTGGTTCTAGCCAGATCCTAGATTTTCTGGTGATCTTGTCTTATCTCTTTGTGTTCTGTAGGGAAAAACAAGGGTGGTACATATGCTTTGGACCATGGACCGAGGGACTGAAAGCTCAATCAACTGCTTTGATTTGTTTGAGAGCTTCATACTCTGTTACTTTCTATTTATGTTTAATTCCCCAAAGATCCTTTTCTTGCTTTAGGTCCCAATTTCATTGCGTACTAGTACACAGTTAACTAATGGGTTACCTGTGAGGCAGAACTTACCAGAAATTACACTGTGCTGTCAGTGTCTTTTCCCTCATCATAGGAAACCCACGTTGATGTGTGCTTTCTGGTTTCTAGGGTTAATCAGCTTCCCCATGCGTAGGTCCTTATGCAAGAAGATGAAGAAAATTATATTTAGCAGAATTCCTTTCAGCAAGAAGGCTGTTTTCTTTAGAAGAATTTCCTTGACAAATTTTCTTGGGGTAAAAAAACATGAGACCTCAAGGGACCTCACTGGGAAGAGGATAAATATGAGTGAAAAGATGGGAGGTTTGTCTCTGGCGCCTGCAGGAGACCAAGGATCTGGAGACGGAGAGTTGAGGGAAGGCAGCTCACTTTGTAATGTGACTCCTCTTGACTCTGCTTCACCATCTCCCACATCATTAGTAAACCTACCAGCTTCCTGTCATGCTTGCAATGAGTGACTTTAAAAAAGAAATAAAAATTAATATAAGAAAGAATTGAAAGCAGGTGTTCAAACAAAAAACTTGTACATGAAGGATCATTGCAGCAATATACACAGTATACAGTAGCCAAAAGGTGGAAATAACCTAAATATCCATCAGTGTATGAATGGACAAATAAAACGTGGTACATCCATACAGTGGAGTATCACTCAGCCATTGAAAGGAATGAAGTACTGTTACATGCTACAACATGGATGAACAATGGAAACACGATGCTAAGTGAAAAGCCACATATTGTATCATTCCACTTATATGAAATATCCAGAATAGGCAAATCCATAGGGGCAGAAAGCAGGTTAGTAGTTACTAGTGTGTAATGCAGAGGCACTGCTTAATGGTGATGAAGTTTCTGTTGGGGATGATGAAAACTGGAACCAGATAGTGATGATAGTTGTACAACATTGTGAAAATGCTTAGTGCCACTCAATGGTACACTTCAAAATAATAAATTTTATGTCATGTATTTTGTTATGCACACAGCGTAGGGGCTGGGCTCTGAATGAACATGGTTTGGAGAGAA
The DNA here is from genome assembly GCF_018350215.1 of Panthera leo. NCBI lineage: Eukaryota > Metazoa > Chordata > Mammalia > Carnivora > Felidae > Panthera > Panthera leo. The sequence continues at coordinate 80,254,349 of NC_056684.1, read as the reverse complement.
AGGGCAGCCAGGGGGATGTGGAATCAGAGGGTGTGTACTGAAACTGCACCAAGAGAAACGTGGAAGGTCTTTGACTCTTTGAGCCCATGGCACTGGTGTTTGCATTAAGGTTAACCAGATCTTTGGCAGCCCTAATGGATACTCAAAGAGAAATGAGAACTTTACAGATGGTTTTTAAACTTTGAAAGTACAAGCAACATCTGAATGATGTGTAATATATGAAATTTGAAGTGTATAAACATTTATAGACTTGCAGTTAATCTAAATTTACAATAGTGTTAAAAATCTTTTTTTAAATAGTGTTACAGGTTGAATGTGTGTATTCCCCCCACCCCAAATTCATATGTTGAAATCCTAAGCCCCTATGTAATTGTATTAGGTAGTAGGGTCTTTGGGAGGTAATTAGGTCATGAGGGTGGGGCCCTCATGAATGGGATTTGTGCCATTAGAAGAGACTAGGGAGAGCTTGTTTCTCCCTTGCTCTCCAACACATGTGGATCCTACAAGTAGATGGTCATTTGCAGACAAGGAAGTGGGCCCTCATCAGACACTGGATCTTTGATATCAGACTTCTCAGTCTTTAGAAGGGTGAGAAATAAGTGTTTGTTGTTTAATCTACCCAGCCTGTGATAATATGTTACAGCACCCTAAGTTGACGAAGGTATATAGTGTTGGGTGATCACTCAATCTACTTATCATTTGTGGGTGTGGTTTAAGTCTGTTCAGTGGTAGAATTCTCAGATCAAAGTTCAGCTTTGTGAATATGGAAATAGATCCTGACTCCAGTTTTTATCACCATTACCATATCTCAAATATATCAATTTCTATATCCATAAGAATGACCCTAGTATAAAGCTTTCCTTACAACTGTCCAAGGAGAATGATGCTAAGGAACCCAAAATACTAGATAGGCAGGCTGGGGCAGTGAAAAGAGAAGGGACTTTGTCATTGGAACACATGCTTTCATCCCAGCTCACTAACACTGGTGTGCATGGTTGGGAATGTTGCTAAATAGTTGATGTGGAAACAGCACCAGCATCCCACCCTGAAGAAGAGCAGACAAATGCTAGGATTGTTCACCTCCTTGTCATTAGCCCCCATGTGTTTACTGGAACCAAGGCCACTGGATCCTGTGTGCTGAGGTCATGGTGGCAAGACTCTTTAATGAAGAAATCAGAACATTTCGTCAAAGCTTCATCTCATTCAAGTCCTTGCTCAACTCTGACCTTTTCAACAAAGCTAGCCCTGGACTACTTAACACTATTCTTCCCAAGCCCATTCCCTATCCCTGACCTTGTAGTGCTTTTTCTTTTCCAGTAGAAATTATAATCTTTTAACATAATAGGTCATTTATCAAATTTATTATTTAGTTTATGTCTTCTTTCTTGAGTATAAACTCTATGAGGGTGATCTACTTGTCCTTCACTCGTGAGAAATTAGAATCCTTCTCATTATAAACTGAGACCTGTGTGTGTGCATGTGTGTGTGTGTGTGTTGACCTCTGCCAACTTAGAGATGACTTTACCTATATATCATGCCATCCTGCTATTAACCATCAGGGATAAAATTATCATTGCTCAACCAAGGTCATTCCTGCTGGAGACCCAGTTCATAGATCTCTGATTTCTGTGGAAATCTTCTCAGTAAAAATTAGTTTTTATTTTGCAGGTTGATTTTGAACTTCAGCGAAATCGTTGAAAGTGCAGCATGTACAATTTCAACCACATTGGAAAACACAGATAATGATGTTGCCAATTCTTAAAATAGACCTTGTTTGGCTAGTAAGAGTCACTTTTTTAAATAGAAGTTTTAGCTACATAATTTAACATTTAAATTTTAGCTGAAAACTAATTCATGTGCTTATTATAGCCAGAGTAGCTCTGTTCTAGAATAATGCTCAGTTGGGGAGCATCTAAGAGGACATCCAGTAAGACTACACCACCCAGTGACATCTCCACACATTTCCTTAAAAACATGAAGAGAATAGCCACATTGTTAAAGACGCAAACAGGTCACTTCTAGTCCTACGTGGAGGCTTTGTCTATTTTTTTTATGTGACAGAGTGTAGATGTTCAAAGGATAATTTGACCTGGGAAAACACTGCTGTGGTCAAGAAAAGAGAGGACAGTTTGTGCCTTCTCTCCTTTTCACTTGGTGATGGGTGTGTTCGGAGAGTTTATAATGTCAAATGTACAATTTTGATGAATGGTCCTAAAATTTATTCATTCATGCTGCCCTCTCACCCCTTCTCATTCTCCATCCCTCCATGATTTCTGAGCCTTTTTCAAGCATCAGGTCTTATGGGGAGGTGCAGACTGGGATGAATAAAACTCTGACACAGTGCCTGGGAACGCCTTATGGCCTGGTGAGTAATAAGTCTGTATATTGTAAACCTTGATCACTTGGGTTCTGAAACAGGCATTGCTAAGATCTGGTATGGTGGAGAGAGACTCTTACGTATATTATGTTAACACACCTGAGCTAACAAAAAACATTTTTCACACCCGAAGAAATGTTAGAAATGTTATTTTCTTCAAAATAAAGTTTTAAATACTTTCAGGCCTTCCTAATAAGAGTAACAAATCAGAGTCCAAGCTAAGGGGTCACTGAGATTTTCCTAGCCCCATAGCCATCCAAAGTCCCAACCATGAGAAAAACACAAAATGGTTTTTGATTAAGGCCAGCAGTGTTCTTTGGAGGTGGGAGAGCAGTCACATTTGTTAACATTCAGAAGAGAGTGAAAACTCCAGTGGCAAACCTTGGCTAGCATTGGATGTTCTGCAGTGCCTGGAAAGGACACCAGACCACTGTTGGTTTTCTTTGGTCATAGATTGGCTGACGGAAGTAGACAAAAGCCAACGAAGACGTGGTAATGTTTGCAAGAAAGAGATGGCAGTGGAAGGCTCCAGTCAATCCAGTCGATGTAATAGTTTTTTCTTGCTTGCTTTCTTGATTTTTGCCTCTCAACTCCAGGAATGTTAGAATCTCATTGTCAGAAAGGAAGTAAGATCATGAGTGTGGATAAGTTGGTGGAGTTACTGAGGCTAAAGAGAAGTGTTCATGAGATTTGGGATAAAGACCAGGAATAATAACAAGGCAATAACAGTATGGAAAAGCAAAGTCAGACCTGTGCCCCAGAAAGCACACAGTCTGCAGCATTGTCTCTTTCCCACTCTGCCATTGCTAAGTCTTGGGGTTGTATTGAAAGAAGTAATCATTCCCCAAATAATTTCTTCGAAATAGAAACTGACTTGGGGGGCACCTGGGGGCTCAGTTGGTTAAGCATCTGACTCTTGGTTTCAGCTCAGATCATGATCTCATGGTTTTGTGGGTTTGAGTCCCATGTTGGGCGCTGTGCTGGCAGTGTGGAGCCTGCCTGGGATTTTTTCTCTCTCCTCTCTCCACCCCTCCCCTGCTCACGCTATCTCTGTCTCTCTAAAAATAAATAAATAAACTTAAAAAAAAATTAAAGAAACTGATCTTGGTTGGTTGGTAGTTTAACAGTATAATTCTTTTGATGGCTACTAGCTACATGATCAGAGACTTATTCAGCCTAACTCAACGACTGGGTGGCTTCACTGTGAGGACTCACACAGACCCAGATGACAGTCCTGTTACCTGGCACATGGGAAGCCAGGAACACCTGTGGCCAGGCTTCATGAGTCTGGGAAAGAGTTTAGTCCCCAAAATGTCCATGAGGATGCGTTGTGACTCAATGGCATAGTCTTTTCCCCTTAGTATCAGGACTTCATGAAACCAACCCTAGTTCTCTACCATGGCCCACCTTAGCCAAGCTGAGTTCCCTTTGCTCTGTCTCTGAACATCATTCTGCCTTTGAACCTGCTCCTAGCTGCTCCTTCTTCCTAAAAATGCCCTAAGAGAGAAAATCTTTGGGTTTAGCCACCACTACATATGGGATTCCCCTCTTGGGCTAAGATTGCCTTATGCCAGTGTATAGGTTGAGGTGCTAATCCAGTCACCAATGACTCAGATGGTAGGTCGTGTGCTATAGAATGAATTTAGGGTAGCAGGGTCAGGACATAAGGCTGTCTCCCTCAGAAAGGGCCAAACGAGGTAGATACTCAAGGCTCTTGCAAGGCTTTTGCTGAAGCAGTCTTATTTTTTACTTGTTTAATGTTTATTTATTCTTCTGAGAGAGAGAGAGAGAGAGAGAGAGAGAGAGAGAGCATGGGAGGGGCAGAGAGAGAGGGAGACATAGAATCTGAAGCAGGGTCCAGGTTCTGAGCTGTCAGCACAGAGCCTGATGTGGGGCTTGAACTCACGAACCATGAGATTGTGACCTGGGCAGAAGTTGGAAGCTTAGCCTACTGCACCACCCAGGCACCTCTGGAGCAGTTTTTTTTTTTTTTTTTTTGTAACTAGAAGGCAACTGATGGCTTGGGTGGGATGAAGTATATTGCATACAAGAGATCAAGGATGGCCATGATGTCGGACCCTATCCTGAGGTTTATAAATAAACTGTGACAAAATTCATGTAAACACATCACTTGTTTCCCTACACATATCTGGGGCTTTGTCCAGATAATCCAAATTCTGCTAAGCAGGTGGTGTGGTAGAGTCAGGTGAGAGCATAGTCTTCGGAACTGCAGTCCTGGCTTCTTCTTTTAATAAAATTTTTTTTAATGTTTATTATTAGTTATTTTTGAGAGAGAGAGAGACAGTGTGAGCAGGGGAGGGGCAAAGAGAGGGAGACATAGAATCCAAAGAAGGCTCCAGACTCTGAGCTGTGCCTGCAGAGCCCGATGTGGGGCTCGAACCTATGAACCATGAGATCATAAACTGACTGAGCCAGCTAGGTGCCCCCAGAAAACCTCTTTCTATGTCTGTTTGTCTTACCTATAAAATGGTCTATGAGTACCTATCTAGGCTTTATCAACACAGTATAAAATACACATTCTGATGTTTAATGCCTCTGATGTCACCTGGATGGGCTTTGAGGCCTCCCTGTTCTTGTGGCCATTTTGGGGTCCCTTAGAAGGGCCTGGTTATCCACCTTGTCTTGGCGAATTGTGTGAAAATGTTCTTTTGACACAAGTTATTTCTTCCAGCCACCTGGCCCTCTTCCTACTGAACTCTTTCTCTTTCTCTTCAACTCTTTCTCTTTCCCTCTGATGTCCACTTCTCATTTGGAGACCAAAAGAATCAAAGTGGTAGCAGCTTTCATTGCCCACCTCACTTCTTGGGAACAGGGTATTTCCAGCAGCATTGGGTTGGCTTTAGTTGTGCAGTTTATTTTTACCCCAGATTCCTGTCTTCCCTATACCTCTAGATCATCCCCAGAGGGCTGGCTTCATTATATTTCTTCCTCATTTAATGGTAATGATCTTCCTCAAGTGGCTTCTCTTGGCTCTCAGCCTTGTCCATTACCCACGTGTAAATCCAAGTAATGGACAGGGATTCAGTTCTCTGTCATGAAGCTCAGACAAAACCAAGGTGTTTGTACAGAACACAGCTGTTCTGACTGTGCTGTGTACCCAGCAGAGTTCTTGAAGGATGGTGATGCTTTAATTCCACAGCCAGAGCCTTTGAATCCTCTCCCCTGCACAGCTGCAGCCCCAGCACACATCTGTAAACTTGGCCAGCTCCCAGCACAGGAAGAGACTCAGTCAATGTTATAGTAAATAGTAAAATAATGTTACAATCATTATTTTCATTGCTGCCCAGGCCTACTTTAAAATTATTGTTCTCTGGTTCTGTCTATCTAATCTAACCTTACCTAATCTAATCCTATCTATCCATCCATTCATCCAATTTATCTAGTCTATCTGTCCTAGAGTTGTCCGGAGAAACAGGAAACAGAATCAGTAGGAATATATATATCTCCTTATATGTATATCTATATGTGATATATTACATATATATCATGTGCATATGCATGTGCAATGTGCATATATACACATATATACACACATGTATAATGGGAGATTTATTATGAGGAATGGGCTCACATGATTGTCTGAGCTGAGAAGTTCTACAGTTTGCTCTCTGCAAGCTAGTTGGTTGCGTAATTCTAGCCTGGGTCTGAAGGCTGATGGTGTAGGTCTCCGTCCAAGGCCAGGAGAAGACCAACGTCCCAGCACAAGAAGGCAGGCAGGGAGACAAAGGGCCAACCTGCTTGGGATTCTCTCCCTCGCTCCCTCTGCCCCTCCCCTGCTTATGCACGTGCACACCCGTGCTCGTGCTCTCTCTCTCTCTTTCTCTCAAGAATAAGTAAATTAAAAAAAAATAGGCAGAACTTTTTCAGGGCATTTGGAATTTGCTATTTCTGTTCTCCTTGGTACACAAGTGAACATCTCCACTGAGACTTAATGTGAGTGAAATGCTGAGCCCCACTGTGGCTTTTGCGTACTGATGACAACAAGGCCTGCTTATTTAAGTACCTGGAGCACCAGAGATAACAGGAGATAAGCAATAGGAGATAAGCAGATTGTAGGTTGGCTGCAATCTGATGCCTGGGTTTTCTCATGATGACAAAGCTTTCCTAGTGTTTTCTGCTCATGGTGCTATGTGCCGGCAGACCTATTTATTATAAGTGTGGTTATGGATTCTTTTCTTCACAAATACCCATGCTACTCCACAAAGTAGACAATTTTCAGTAAGTAGAACTGATAAATCCTGTGTTACGGTTCATAGTCGCTATGTGAACATGATGACTTTTGGAGAATTTGTGAGGATCCTCTCTGCAAGAGGCCTTCTCTTCTAGACACATTTGAAGTTTTAGAATTAGCTGCTCTTTGATGGCTGATTGATAAGTTTTTTCTTCAAGCCGAATCATTATGTGTATGGTCAGGTGTCAGAAGTTTGACGTGGTTGTGCATATATGAAGGTGGCATTCCTGAGCTTCCTTGCAGGTTGGTTCTGCTCTGTGAGGATGGCTCTGGTTGCCTTGGGAAGAAAGCACAGCCCCAACCCTGAAGGACTGCTGGCCTGGGTGGGGGCTAGGTTGGTGGAGGGGTGATAGGCCTTGAGCAGCTAGGCTGGGTCCCTGGGGTCCCCTTCAATTCTGAGTAGCTCTAATTCTATAGTTTCAGAACCTTTAATCTAAGAGAATAATAAAGCAATTGCTCCCAAACCCTGATGTACTCTATTCACTTATTACCATCCTCTCTTTTTCTTTCCTTTGAAATGAAATAATTACATTCTAAAATTTGAAAACAGGACATGTAGTCTGGAGACATAGCCCGAAGTCAAATGATCAGGTGCCATTACTCCTTAATGATAGTGCATGAGGACACCCTGAGAGAAGACAAACCGGAATATTTAACAAATTTTTAAAATTGTTTTTTAATGTTTGTTTATTTTTGAGGGAGGGAGAGAGAGAGTATGAGCGGGGGAGGGGAGGGAGCAGAGAGAGAGGGAGACACAGAATCAGAAGCAGGCGCCAGGGTCAGTGCTGTCAGCACAGAGCCCGATGTGAGACTCGAACCCATGAGCTGTGAGATCATAACCTGAGCCAAAATCGGATGCTTAACCGACTGAGCCACGCAGGTGCCCCTTTAACAAGTTTTTAAAATGTTCATTTATTTCTTTTTTTCGAGAGAGAGGGAGAGCACGCTAGTGAGAACAGAGCAGGGCAGAGAGAGAGAGAGAGGGAGAGAGAATACCAAGCAGGCTCTGTGCTGAGCATGGAGCCCAACACAGGGCTTGATCTCACGAACTATGAGACCATGACCTGAGCCAAAATCAAGAGTCAGATGCTGAACCGACTGAGCCACCCAGGTGTCCCAGTAAATATTTACAATATTTAAAACCAGTGGGGACAAAATTTAATTTTGCTTATTCCTGGGCATCTATTTTCTGTATATATTTAGGATATCTATATATTGTGATATGAAAGCTGGGATGTGTGAGGAGGTAGAGGAGGGAAGGAAAACACCAGGTGATAAGTTGTTGCCTAAAGAGGACAGAGAATAAATGTCCCTTACATGCAAGAACTGATTTCTAATCTTTAAAAACTACTATCTTTATTTTGACTGGTTTCAGATTCAAAGTGGTCTCTTTCACTCACACCTTTGGATGGCTTTCCTCCCAAACACAAGCAATTTATTAGAAACCTGAGCTTCACGTGCTCTGGAGCCCAAGGATTGTCTCTGGGGCTGGATCTGCTCTGACATCAGCATTAGGGAGGTTGGCCATCAAACATTTCTCTGAATTCAGGGAGCCTGTCAGGGCTACACTGGAGCTGGGTCTTGATGTCTTGTCAGGATTCAGAGTCCATGCCAAGGCAGATACACGGGCGCAGATGCTGGCAGATTTGTCCGCATGGGCAGTCGAGGGAGAGGTGACAGCTGGCATGCGCTACCCACAGGCAGACCACACGAGGATGATCACAGCCGACTCTGCGCCAGGAGGGAGGCAGAGCAAATCACAGATGGCACCTGAGGAATGAGAAAATTGCTTAACTTATTTCCTTCCCTTCCTGTTACTACAGCCTGGGGACAACTTGGGACATTCTGTGGTATTCCAAGAGGAGATATTTGAACTGCTGCCTCCACAGAGGCTAGTGAGGGAGACTTGCCTTCCTCACAGAACTATAATTGTGTAAACATAGGAAGGCTGCACCTTAGACCCCACATTTCAGCAGTTGGGAGGGTTGCGGAGTGGGGTACAGAATTTTTTTTGTTTTTAGTATTTATTTTGGGGACAGCACAAGTGGGGGGGAGGGGCAAAGAGGGGGGACAGAGGATCCGAAGCAGGCCCTGCGCTGACAGGCTGACAGCAGTGAGCCCGATATGGGGCTCGAACTCACGAACTGCAGGATTATGACCTGAGCCAAAGTCAGACGCTCAACTGACTGAGCCACCCAGGTGCCCCTGGAGTACAGAATCTTGCCTTGCTGTCTACAGAATCTTAGGTCCTAGAGCTTGTGTTATGGCCATAGCAGCCTTTTGAACAACAGTGGCACCTGTCTTGAGGAAGGTCTTGGCACATCTCTGATGTAGCCCCAAAGAGCCCCAAGACTGCAGTGCTGAGCGAGGGGCTGCTCCTGGATTCTTGTCCGTGAGAGCCACTCCAAAACCACCCACATTACCTGGAGGCTGTAAAGGTCTCTGGACGAAGTAGCAGCCCCTGACCTTTGAACTTACAGTGCAGTACCTACTTGTAGCTTCAGACCCGGCGACAGGCACTTTCGTGGATTATGTCAATCTGCACAGCAACTCTATGAAGTTGGACACTTCTTTCCCCCTTTTTAGAGATGAGGAAATGGAGGTTTACAGACATGAGATAGCCTGCCTGGGGCCACACAGTTAATGAGAGGTGAGGCTGGGGTTGAATTCAGCCAGTCTGGTTCCCGATGCTCAGTTGGGGTTGAATATTTTTTAATGCGGACATTAAATGCGGACATTAGCAATGACCTTTGTAGAAGGAAGCCATTCTTCCTTTTTCACTCCTGTCAAGATGGAGTGACATGAGCTGTACCTGTACAAAGTATTCTATGACAAATCCAGTGACACTTCCTTACCTTGATTCTTATCCAGGATGTCTGAATCTTAGGAATGACAGGAACATACTGCAAATCAAATGACTCTAATTTGGTACTTTAAGTCAAGGAGGCCAAAGGAAAATCTCAGGAATGGAGTAGATAACAGTATTTAGTGCTACAGAGGGAGAAAGTAAAGTAGGATATTAGAAGACTCCATCAGACTTGTGGATTAGATTTTGTGAGCTAAAACTCCCTATTGTCTCCTACAGCAAAAGAGGTATTTTTTCTCTCACACTTTTAATCAAGTAGATAATATACAAATGGTACTCAACTCTAAGCATAGAAGAGGTTTACAGTGAAAAGCCTCTCCATCTCCTTCCCATTCATGTACCCCAGGCACCCAGGTCCCTTTTTAGGAAGCCAATGTTGCTGGTTTATTGTGTATCCTTCCTGGGATATTCTATATACACACACGATAAATAAGTGTATAGAATTTTTTTTTCTTTTTACAGAGCATCATACTATATGCAGTGTTCTGTACCTTTTTGTTGTTAATTTAACAATACATCTGTAGTCTTGTAGACCATTCCATAATAGTGTATAGCAAGAGTTTCTTCATGACTTTTTGCAGCTGCATGGGGTTCTATGGTATGGATGTATTCAAATTTGTATAATGGAGGCATATTTTCAGCTGACTACCCCCCCCCCCCACCTCAAAAAAAAAAGCGCCAACATTTAGGAAAGATAATGGAAATGCCTTTTTCTTTCAAGGACAGAAAGGTGCTATCTGGAGCAAGTAGATAGAGCAGAGGACCATTTGTGTGCCGAGGGTTATCAGTACTAGGTCTCATTGAACCCAGCAAGAGCTAGCATACTTCTGAGGGGCTTTCTTAAAAACTCCCACCCTGAATTAGGATTTAGAAACTTCATTTCTGGAAATGGCATATACACTGGCTAGAAACAGCTAAGCTACTGTCTCCAGTCTTTTGGGGATGAGGAAATTATAAATCTCTGTTTGTGTAACTCTAGCATCCCCAGAGTATCTAAGTATCTCTCAGTTTTCTATCCTTTAATTCTGAATATCCTAGTCCTTCTATCATCCTGTAATTCTTCATGTCAAATGGAAAAGGTTCTAGATTCCGATCTGGTCGGTTCACATTCCACTACTTACTAACTGAATAACCTTGGGTAGCAGGTAACCTCTTACCTTGGATTTCTGTATCTGTAAAGCAGGAATTGCATTACCTATTTTCTTAAGTTCTTTATAATTAGGATTACATAGGCTAACATCTAGAGCACCTAACAAAGTGCTGCTTCTTCACTGAAGTCTTAGGGAGGGCAGATATTCTCTTTTTTTGGTTTGTAAGACCAAGGTATTTTATATACTACAAAGACTATTCATTTTAAAAGATTTTTGATGATGCCAGAAATAGGTATGAAGGTTAGGAGAGTTGAGAAGTATAGGATGGAGGCTAATTGACCAATGGTGATGAAAGGGTGTTCTACTGGCTGTCCTCCAATTCATCTTAGGGTGAGTAGATCTGCTACTAAGAATCAGAATAGTCATTGGCTAAGTGGTTGGAGTGTCATTCCTCGTTGTTTTGAAGTGTGGAGTAGGGGAATGATTGCTAGAATTAGGATGAAGAGGATTAAGGATTTAGGAGGATTAAGGATTTTAGGAGTACTAGGATTAAGACTCCTCCTAGTTTATTAGGAATGGATTGGAGAATTGCATATGCGAATAGGAAGTATCACTCAGGCTTAATGTGTGGCTGTTTTTTCTTTTTTAATATTTATTTATTTTGAGAGAGACAGCATGAGTGGGGAAGGGGCAGAGAGAGGGAGACAGAATCCAAAGCAGGCTCTAGGCTCTGAACTGTCAGTGCAGAACCTGACACAGGGTTTAAACCCACAAACCGCGAGATAATGACCTGAGCCAAAGTCAGATGCTTAACCGACTGAACCACCCAGGAGCCCCTGATTCTTGGTATATATTAAGTTGTAAATTGGAATAGAGGTTTAAAAATCAGGGGTGCCTGGGTGGCTCAGTCGGTTGAGCGTCCGACTCCGGCTCAGGTCATGATCTCACAGCTCATGAGTTCAAGCCCCGCTTCAGGCTCTGTGCTGACAGCTCGGAGCCTGGAGGCTGGAGCCTGCTTCAGATTCTGTGCCTCCCTCTCTCTGCCCCAACCCACTCGCATTCTGTCTCTGTCTCTCTCAAAAATAATTAAACCTTAAAAAAAATTATAATTAAAAAAAAATCAGTCTTCTGTGACTTTGGTTGTAATCTTGGAATATTAATGATGGTAGCATACTTGAAGATTACATGATCACAGTTTTTTAAAAATAGAGGATACCTGAGCACTCACTTATGTGTGAACTGCATAACTTAATTACTCACAGAATTAACAGTTCAAAGCATATTTTAGCACAAAAAGTAGTCCAAAAACAATCAGTTGTATTTTCACAAAGATGTATAGTTGTAGACTTAGTGTAAGTAACTGTCAAATATAATAAAAATCAATGAAAATTCTGGTCTCTCACGGACAAGAGAGTTCTTGAACTGTGGTTTGTATTCTCTGGGCACATCTCAATTTTGAATCCATTTCTACTTCAGCATCAGTTTCAGCAGTTCTGTGAAATAGAATGTGCTTCCTCAAAGCCAGTTAGACTGGTATATTGTTCAGAATTTGTCAACTATTTGATATCTTTTTTTTTTTTTTTCCTGGAAAATGGCAGGAAGTTCTCTCAAACTGTCTTAAGCCAAAAAGTGAACTTACTGAAACAGGTGATTGGAAAGAAAAAAAAAAAAAAGAGCTTCAGGTATGTCTTGATTCTGTCAGTGTAAGTTTATGGTCACAAAGAAATACTGAAGGAGCTATTTTTGTTTAAAAAGTTGATGGTTCATTAAACTTAATCTGAAAAACTTAGTTCTTCTTAAGTTTTAAATTCAATTTATGTTATTATTCTACAGATAGATCTAATAGATTTTTCCTCTCAGATCTTTAAGTTGTTCATTTCTAGAAGTCCATTTTGGGCCTTTAAAAATATTTTCTCTATTAAAAAATGTTCTATCTTCTTGAATATATGGAATATAGTTCTAATAATTGTTTTAATGTCTTTGTCTATTCTATCATCTGTGGCATTTCTGGGTCTGTTTCTATTGAAAGGTTCTCATGATGAGCTTTATTGCCTGTGTCTTATCTGGTAAGGTTCAGTTGGATTGCAGACACTAAACTTACTTTGTTGAGTGTTTAGATATTTTTTTATTTCTCTGTTCTTAGGCTTTTTTGTACATGGTTAATTAACAGTTTGATCTTTTGGGGTTTTGCTTTTAAGGTTAGGTGGGACGAAAACAGCATTTAGTCTAGGGCTTATATTCCCCAGCTCTGAGGCAAAAGCCTGTTAAGTACTTTTGCTAATCCTCTATGAATTATGAGGTAATTGGTTGATGGGAACAGACACTATTCCTGGTCCCGCTTGGGCAAAGATTGTTCCTCCTCCCTGTGATCCTTGTAGGTGGTTCCTTCCCTGGCCTCAGGTGGTTTCCTCCTCACCTGCACTCACAGGCATTCATCAGACCCTTTGCAGATCTCTAGAGCTCTCCACTCCCTATTATCCTGCCTTGTGACTGCTAGCTGCCTTGACTTACCCACATGCCTAGCTCTGTCTGAGCAACTCAAGGAGCCTGTGCTGCAACCTGAACAAAAAAAAAAATCTCGCCAGGAAAATGGGGCAGTTGTAGGATGCATCTTGATTGCCTCCCTTCTCTTAGGAATCACTATGCTGTGCTTTCTGATGTTCAATGTCTGAGAATCATTGTTTCTTATATTTTGGTTGGCATTTCTCTGGCTCTTCTAGGATGTTTAAATCATCCATTAGATTTTGTATCTCTTTCAAGGCTTTGCTGCTGGCTGCAACACTCAAGTTACACTAGTGTAAGACCCAGGGGTTCAAATGATGTCACCTCTAAGCTCTGCACTGTCTTCATTCTCAGGTGTCTTGTGGCCATATCTATAGCCTCATTTTAAGGCCCTCCAGTTTAAGTCTGGCAGACAGTGGCTCTCTTGAGCCTTTCAAATAGTGACCTCAGCAGGAAACTAATAGCTTCTCATTGGCTGGGTTTAACTACTCACCTATCCCTTTATCAATTTTTGTTGTCAGGAATAGCTCCACCTGAGAAATATGAATGAAATAAGATTGGGGTGACAAAAATCAGGGAAAATGATGCCGATATGCATATCAACATTTTAGTCAGCCATAATCCTTCAGGAGATCTTAGAATTCCTGTGGCTGTCTCTGGATTCTTAGGATACCACGTCATCTTGGTACACAGAGCTTGCTTTTTCAGCACAGTTATTCCTACTGAAACTGAGCCATGTTGATGGGGCTGATGCTTGATAATTTAGAACCATCGAGATTTCTCTTGTAAAAGCAGCTATAAATACTTAAAGTCTGGTACATACTCATCAACATTCAGGGATCCCTTTGGATATCAATTTTTGAAATTCCAGGATTGTGTGGAACCCAGAGTAATAGAACAAAGTGAAGTTGAATAGTTCCTAGTTCTGCTTAGTCTGTTTCGATGTGGTCACTACAACAAATGATAAATTCAGGTTACTGCTTTCTTTAGTCCCATGTCACATCAGTACAGTCTCATCAGCCTGTAGAGCCAGGTTGCTCTGTGCCTTGCAATTTTAACACAATTAAAAATTTCTACAAATGTCCACCACCTGACCTGGATATATTTAACTAAATTTAAATCTTCACACCTAGCTTCAAATTCTTTTGACTATTACCTAAAAACTGTAAGTTTTACGGTCATGATTGTGAGCCTACTTGGATGTGAGTTTGTCTTATAATTCATTACAGTACAAAGTTACCTGATGGAGATGAAAGGGAAGTTTCCGTTTCAAGGCAGATTTTGTTTTGACTTGAATTTCCTTTCAATCCTTTTTTTATTTTGCCTTTTCCTTTTAGTTTAGAGCCCCATCTATGCCAAGTGAATCGATCTTACCCATGTTTATGCCAAACTACTCAACTTCTATTGGTCAGGTGGCTATTCCTGCCAGTTCATGTGTGTGAGCTCAGTAGTAAGATGGTTGTTTGGTTGAACACCCTGACCTGGCTGGCCCAGGTAAGCTGCATTACTATGAAGGCTCTGCCATAAGATGCCCCTACTCTGTATACCTCATTCCACACCGGAGAAAAGAGAGGTGAAGTGGCGGAGTCAGGTTGATCAGTTTGGAGTGGCTTGGCAAGACTTCAAGCCTTCTGCTTCCTCAGCTAGGCGATTTCAAGCAGTGCACAGGGAATGGGTTTGGAGCACAGGGATGTGTACTCCATCTTTGGCTCCACCATGTACCAGCTATGACTTTGAGCAGGGTATTTAACTTTCTGAGCGTTGTTTCCATCTATAAAATTTGTACCACCTACCTGTTAGTGCTGTTGTGAGGATTAACTGCTGTAACTTTTGTAAATCATCAGGCACAGCATTTCCCTTTCCCATTGACCTCTACCCTTGATCTGTGCTTTACCATGGCAGTAATCAATTCTTCTAAGAATCATTTTTGGGGGCAGATAAAATTGGTTTCTGAATCAGCCACGCTGGGGGCTTGAGGGGATGGACCTGCTGAGCTGCCAGCCCAAGACAGCATCAACAGTGACCCTGGCCCTATTGTGGATGGCCTGCTGGGGAACTCACACCAGGACAGATGGGGCTAGGCTGTGGACAGTTTGAGAAAAGCCAAGGTTTCCCCAGAGATTTTTTTTTTTTTAAGGGCCCCCAAATCTTTACAGGCCCCATAGAAACATTTCTCGGAAACTTTGCAATGGTCTTCTTTTGAGTTGAGGCAAACTTGAAAAAAATTGTTCATTCAT
The DNA here is from genome assembly GCF_018350215.1 of Panthera leo. Lineage (NCBI taxonomy): Eukaryota > Metazoa > Chordata > Mammalia > Carnivora > Felidae > Panthera > Panthera leo. Next base: position 80,239,024 of record NC_056684.1, on the reverse strand, counting down.
TGAGCACACTATTTCTAACTTATATTTGGCTGCAAACACAACATGAAAAGAGACCACCTCCTGTGTCTTTCGTGAAGTTTTAACCTAAAAAATATTTTCGGAACATAGGTTAAAGTCTAACTTCTCTGTTACTAAGGAAACTGGGACATTGCTTTATCTTCTCTGGAGCTTATCACCTTGATGAACATTGTTGTCTCAAGCCCCGAACATGAACCACTTTGATCACTTTGGCAGATGTGGTGCTACGGACTGAATGTGTTACCTACAGACTCTTTGGTTGAAGTTCTAACTCCCAATATAATAGTATTTAGAGGTGGTGCCTTTGAGGGGTAATTAGGTTTTCATGAGGTCACAGGGGTGGAGCCCCCGTGATATGATTAGTGCTCTTACAGGGGACAAAGGGACTAGGACTCTCTACCAAATGAAGATAAATCAAGATGTCTGTCTGCAAACCAGAAAGAGGGTCCTCACCAGACACTGAGCTTTTGGCACCTTCATCTTGGATTTCCTAACCTCCCAAGTTATGTGAAATCTGTTCAAGCCACTGGTCTGTGGTTGTTTGTTACAGCAGCCCAAACAGATTTTAAGTTATAGCCCAGGACCAAGTCAGGTTAGCAGGTCACTACCCACAGAGACCTCTTTTTCTTGACCTGTGCTTTGTATGATGGCACTGACTCCTGAGGGGTAGGAATAGAGAAAGTCGGTCTCGTGAATCTGGCTGTTTTATCTATTATCTGGATGTTTATCTGTAACATTAGAGATTCCTCTTGATGAGGCTCATTAGGAGCAAAACTCCCTGGCCTTGAGAGGAGTAAGAGGTTTTCCTCTGGAGCAACTGGTTTGCTTTTTTCTTAGAGCTGAGTTTCATGATTGATCAACATTCCTTCTTGGTGCTGCATACCAGGAAGGTTTGAACCAAATTTAACAATTTTCCATATTTTTTAGATCTTCATGGGACAAATGTTTTGTATTTGTCCATTCTAGATGTTAGTTGTTGTCATTATATAATGAAGGGATTTTATGTGATAAGATGTATTTGGGTGTGCTAGAGGAAGAAGAGACTTTAAGTAAGTACTGTAAAGTCTAGAGGCAACATGGCAGACCAGAAAACCACGGGGAGGTGATTTTACTATTAAAGTGCATACAAGAAAAAAAAAAAAAAAATACCAGTAGGAGATTCATTAACCAGTCAAGTAACATTTGCATTTTTTTTTTTTTTTTTTTTGAGGGGCAGAGAGAGAGAAGCGGGTCTTGTGATCACTTGAGGCAGGACACAAACTCATGAACCGTGAAATCACCACCTGAGCTAACGTCAGATGCTTAAGCACCTGAGCCACCCAGGTACTCTTTTTATTTTTTTAATAATATTTGCATAATTCTTAAATTTTCACTGGTTTCAGTCATAACAAATCCATTATAATAATATTTTAATATTCAGGCAGAACTTTTCCTAAGTACTTTCTCTTTTGTCAAACGTAACAGGAAAGAAAATGTACAATGTTAAAAATTTATTTCTGAAATGCTTTATTCTTTTAATTAGTATACATTATATTAAGTATAGAATTTCCTTAAAAATTAACTCTAAGTTTCAATGTTAGGACACTGATACGAAGAAGAAAACATCTGGCTCTTTTGACTTTTGTCTTTACATTTATCCAAGTCGTTTCTCACATTAAGGTTCTTTTATGTTATTTCTGTCCAAGTTGTGACAGCTAAAACAAAACATAAAAATAGCTTTACTTTAGTCACAAAAGAAATACACCTTAAAAATGTACTCTTCAATCATGGTAACATCTAAGCTCCATTATTTCATTCATTGCATTTGTATCTAGAATAAGTTTTCCTCAAGATTCACCACCAACTGAAATTCATTTAAAACTGAATAGTAATAATAAATGCTGTCACAATAAAAAAAAAATGGATCAACATTATAGGTACAAATTCAACTAATGGAAAACAAAAACACTGAGAATAAAATCAATATTAACTCAGAATGAAAATGTAAATAAAACTTTCATGTACAACTTCACTGCTGACAGTTTACTTCTCCACATATTTTAATTAATTTGATATTTCTAAAACATCATTAAAAAGAAAAAAGGCATTCAAATTCCGGAAGGCTGGGTAAACTCCTACTGGACTAATTCTCCCAGGGATAGCAATTAAAACTTTAAACAACATGCAAAAACCAACTACCTGAAGGCAGTGGAGAACAACTGCAAGCTGGCAGGTTCGGGAACAGAGGTGACACTTGGAAGGAAAGACCCGCACTGGCTGAGTTCTGTGGCTCTTAACCTCAAGAACGACCCAGAGTATGGGGACAACTAAAGCCGCTGAAGGTGAGGAGGAAATCCAGGAAAGGAGAGGTCCAGAGTGTGGGAGCCCTAAATTTTGCACATGAACTTTTCTGATATCTATGGTGAAAAACCTTGAACCAGGCACAAATGAGAGGGACTAACAAGCAAGATGTGAGCTGCTGCCCAAGAGACAGAGTTTGACATGTGAATTTTACCAAATTAATTGCCGGCTAAAGGCCCAAATAACACTCTTTAGGGAAATGGAATTCAGTTTCCAAAACAGCAATGTTAAGGATACAATCTAAAACTAATACATGAAAGAACAGAAAAATTGGACCCATTCTCTAGGGGGAAAGGGGAGAGACTGAGATAGATAATCCATGTATTGTAATTAATAGACAAGGGTTTAAAAGAAGCTATAACAACTATCCTCAATGAAACAATAGAAAATATGCTCACAATGAAATGACATAAAATCCAACCAGAAAAACACAAACTATATTAAAAAAAAAAAACCCAAATGAAAATTTGAGATGGTGTAAATACAACATTATTCAAATGGAAGAAAAGAGATAAGAAAGCAAAGAGTGAATCTGGAGATAGTACAACTTAAATTATATTTAAGCCCAACATTAGGTGTAGAGACTACTAAAAAAATTAATTAAAAACAAAACAACCCCCCCACCCCAAATCCTCAGAGAGCTGTGGCAGAATATAAAATGTTGTACATACAGGTGAATGGAGTCCCAAAAAGAGAGGACAAAATTGAACACAGAATATTTGACAAAAAGCGCAGAAAATTCTCTAAATCTGGTGAAGATATAAACATACAGATTCAAGAAGCTCAGTGATCCCCAAGATAAATACACAAGAAGTTATACATAAATACATCATAACTGCTGAAAACCAAAGATGACAAGGAAATCTTGAAAGCAGCCAGAGAAAAATAACCTATTACATATAAAATTGTATCGATCTGAATACTATTGACTTCCTATCAGAAACAATGAAGACTGTGGAATAGTATCTTTAAAATTCTGAAAAACTGTCAATCCAGAATTCTATATTCAGCACAAATATTTAAGAATAAAGGTGAAATACATTTTCATATAAAAGAAAATTAAGTGAATTCACTGCTAGCATACCTGAGCTACAGTAAATGTTAAAAGAAGTTTTGCAGTCAACAGATGGAAATCAAAATCTACTAAAGGTAGGGATGAAGAACACTGAAAATCGTATCTGTGTAAAGGGAAAGGCTTCTTTATGATACAGATGAGTGAAGTGATACAAATGGTAACACTGTGTACTGTCTTGTGAGGTTAATGATATATATGTAGATGTAAAATATGTGACAATCACAGAATACAGGCTGAGGGAATGGGTCTATATGCTATATTGAATGCAAGTGGTACAATATTAACTCTAGTTTATGAGAAGTTAAAGATGTATATATTGTGATCTCTAGAGCAAATGCTAAATTAATAATATAGAGATACAGCTAAAATAAAAAAGCATTCAAGTAATACAAAGGAAGGTAGGAAAGGAGGAAGGCCTAACAGAAGACTAGTAGAATACAAACAGTACAATGGTAAACCTAAACCCAATCATATCAATAATTACCTTCGATGTTAACAGACCAACAGACACCAATTAAAAGGCAGAGATGGTCAGAATGGTTTTGAAAAAAAAAAACAGGTTCCAACTATATCCCATCTGCAAGATAAACACCTTAAATATGAATTCATAGGCAAGCTGAAGCAACCAGATGGAAAAGTTATAACCTGCAAACCTTAAGACTAGAGTGGCTATATTAATGTCAGATAAAGTAGACTTCAAGATAAAGAGTATTACCAGATATGTAGAGGGACACTGCATAATGAAAGGGTGCATTCATCACGAAGACACAGCAATCCTCAATCTGTTTGTACCTAATAACAGAGCTTAACAATAAGTTGACCTACAACTAAAAGGAGAGTGACAGAACTGAAGGGAGAAACAGTTCCACAAACATAACTGGAGATTTTAATACTGGTCTTTCAATACCTGACAGAACTAGACCAAAAAAACCCCACAAAACCACACATCAATAAAGACACAGAGGATTTAAGTAATGCTGTCAACTACCATGACCAAAATGAAATTTACAGAACCTTCTTACCACTTCTGCATAATGCAGGTTCTTTTTGAAGTGCACACGAAGTGCTCAGTAAGAGAAACAATAAAAGATATTTAAATAAATTCTGAAACAATGAAATCATATGCAGAATGTTCTTTAACCACAGGGAATTCAATTAGAAATCAATAAGATATTTAGGAAACCCCTGAACACTTGAAAACAACATCTCTAAATCACACAAGATTAAAAAAAACCCACCAAGTATATTAAAAATATACAACCAACCCCCCCCCCCAATATATATATATATAAAACATGGTGATGAAAATATATTAACATTTGTGAAATGCAGCTAAAGCAGTGTTTGGCAAGAGTTTTTAATTTTATGGCTTTAAATGCTTATTTTAAAAAAGAAAAACTAAAGAATTTAATATCCCAAAGTAATCAAAACAAAAATCAGCATAAACATCTGCTTCATTAAAAAAATTAACTAAATTGAGAATCCTCTAGTTCACCCAAGGAAAAAACAATCCATTTAGTTTTGCCTATTCTAATACATTACATAATCTATGGTGGAAAAATATCAAGACCTGCTTGGGGATTGAATAAGGGCAAGGATTGACTGGGGAACTTTGTGGTATGATGGTTCTGTATCTTGAACAGGAATCTGGGTTATTCAGGTGAACACATCTCACAACCCAGGAATGTACACCTAGGAGGTATATACTTCACTGTTGTAAATTTTAAATTTTCTGAATTTATCCGCTCAAAGATTTGGGACAATTGAAATAATTATTTATCAGAATTTTCTTTATAGTAGTCCATGTTAAAACCTTACATTTTTATAGCTCCTATGGTTTTGGCTTCAGTTGGTTCAAATGAGTATGATGATTCTCTTGCTCTTTTGAAAAATATCATCACCAAGTTATGGTATGTTACAAGAAACAAACTACCAACATACACTTTACCTGTTTTATGAACTGTGTAGCATTAAAAAGTTCACTGCAGCCATATAAAATGTGTTTGCCTTGTTTCCCCTGTAAAAATAAGAGAACTCAGATACAGGTAACAAGTTATACTTTCAATACTACCAAGAAGAATGATTAAGCCTAATTAAGACTTTTTGTTACCCCTCAAAATCTTTTTGGGGGGCGAGGGAAGAGGTTGTTGAATTTTAGTATACACATATCTATTCTAAAATCGCATGGAATAAAGTGACTGCCACGTTTCACACAAACGATTATCTATAAAATCTTAGGTCAACATTCTTCCAACAGAAGATCTGTACTACCTGAAGAAAACATCGCTAGTTTTGTTATGCTGACAGTAGTATATGGTACAACTATGGCATGAATGGTCACTACAGTCTCATTTGTGCAATATAGGATTTACAATAATTTCATTCATAATTTTGGCAGAATACTGTAACCCAATTACAGCAGTCAAAACTTCTACTGAATTCTGTAAGTCCTTGATGCTGTAATTATTATATGTATTGTGTACTTGAAAGAAAATTCATTTCTGTAATTTGAAAAGTTTATTCCATAACAAAGCAAATATAATAATTCATCAAGAAACATAATTATGTTTTTGTAATACAAGAGAAAGTTCTCTGTGATATATCAGCTGAATAAACACGGTTGGCTGAATAAATGTTCTAGATGGCCATCTCTGAGAACAACAACAAAAACAGTCATACCTCACTGTTACATATAACAATTACACAGGATTGGTCATATAACTGGGTCATATAATGTCAGGATCTACTCAAGACATTAATAAAAGTAGAGGTCATAGCATAGTAGGATAAAGAAAGCAAAGGGAAACATTAGAAGAGTCTAAATATTCTAGGCACAGGCCCTAGGATCCCATCTCAGTAGCACAGAACACATTTTATTTTCATTTGTGAATCTCAAGTTACAGTGCAGATACTCTGGTTGCAGGGAAGCTCGGTCTTGTCCAAGGAGGGGTCTTCATACCCCTCTGATCACATATCCATGACCAGGCTCAAAGAACGGAAGCAAGAAAACATTGGTGATTTGCACCTCATTTCTTTCATATTTATGTTTTCTATTAAGCAGTGCTGACAAGCTAGTGTTAGTTGCCCCCAGTCTATCTTGGACCCTAGCATCGGACTACATTAATCACTAGTTAGGACATTTCATTCGTGGTTGGCGAAATGTTAGCACCATGGCTTCCAAGGTTCACAGAGAAATAAACTAGCAAAGGAGATTAATCGTGTACTTAGTCCACACTCCCTGCACCATCCCATCCGCACCCTTCATCAAGCTTTAATAATCACTCATCATAATTTTTCTTTTTGTATCTTCTACAGCATTTACAGATTAACATTAACACCAAAACACTAATTTTCTGTATCATCCAATGAGGAATAGGGTTAAACACTGCAGCCAATATTTCAGTGCAAACTTATTCTTAATTATGCATAAACCTGATACTTCCTCCTTCCATTAAAAACTGAACTTTATGAAATGTACCAATACCTGGATCCAATGTAACAATTATTAACTAAATCTATTTCATTCTCTAGCCAATCACCTTCCATCAAAAGAACTTATGGTGGCTTAAAGTTAAATTACCTATACATTTGGTTACTTATTACCAAATTTTTAGGGTCAACACAGTTTTATTAGCAAATTGCCTTTGAATATTAGTGCATATTATTTCTGTAACTATAAAGAGAAGCAAAAGGTTTCTCTACTGGAACACATATTCAAAGTCTTTTGTGTGCTTTATATATTTGTTCCAGAAAACCTATGCAAATGACTGAGTTCCCAGATACCTTCGAGTTTGAACTTTGATTTCTTTTGGAGATGTACCTTTTAACTTCAAAATATCTGATAAGAGGTTATTGCACAATTGGGTATTATAAATTTCTTTTTAAGCTTATTATATATTTTGAGATAGAGCATGAGCAGGGCAGGAGCAGAGACAGAATGAGAGAGGATCCTAAGCAGGCTCCACACAGACAGTGCAGAGTCTGATGGGGGCTTGAACTCAAGAACCTGTGAGATCGTGACCAGAGCCAAAATGCAGAATCAGATGCTTAACTGACTGAGCCACCCAGGCACTCCAGATATTATAAATTTCTAAACTATACTTATGCTTTAATAAATATGTTTCCACACATAAACGTCTGCTCTCAAAAGTGAAGAAATTAAGAAGATAGTTATTTCTATGACAAAGGACTGGCTACTGGTTTCATTTTGCAGCTGGCTCTACTAGTACGTTCAAAAGGCCAATGTCTATGGAGTTTTTTCCTAGTACATCTTCTCTTGAGAGATGTAAATGCCTTTGTCAAACACGTTCATTCTTGGCAGACCACTAGAGTGTCATTTATCTATTGCATCTTTTAGATACACACTGTTGTGGTATAGCCAGTATGTTCTATATTTCAATCACAAACGATTTTCATTTTTTTTTAAGTTTATTTATTTAATGTGAGAGACAGGTAGAGAGAGAATCCTCAGCAGGCTCTGTGCTGTCACTGACAATCTCATGAACCGTGAGATCATGACCTGAGCTGAAGAGTTGGGACACTTAACTGACTGAGCCACCGAGGTGCCTCAATTTTCTTGTATTTTTCAAAGTGTAGTCTTTGCTTAAGAGTATATTTCATTTTTTTTTTTTTTTCTTAACCTTTTCATCCCCTTCATCCATTTCTCCCACTTACTTCTTGGCAACCACCAGTCTGTTCTTTATATCTGAGAGGGTTTTTTTTTTTTTTTTTTTAAATGAGTCCACATAAAAGAGAAACCATACAGGATTTGTCTTTCTCTTATTTCACTTAGAATAATGCCCTCACGGTCCATCCATGTTTGTCACAGATACCAAGACTTCATTCTTTTCTATGGCTGAATACTTCAGTGTGCATGCATGCCTGTGTGCATAATTTCTTTACCATTCATCTGTCAGTGGATACTTAGGTTGCTTCTATATCTTGGCTATTGTAAACAATGCTGCAATGACTGAGGGTGCAGATATCTTTTCCAGTTAGTGTTTTTTTTCGTCACAAAAATACTTAGAAGTGGAATTGCTGGATTATATGGTAATTCTATTTTTACTTCTTTGAGGAATCTGCATACTCTTTTCCACAGTAGCTGCACCAATTTACATTACCACCAACAGTGCATGAGTATTCCCTTTTCTCCACATCATTGCCAACACTTGTTATTTCTTGTTCTTTTTGATAATGGCCATTCTAGCAGGTGTGAGGTGAGTCTTACTGTGGTTTTGATTTGCATTTCCCTGATGATTAATGATGATGAGCATCTTTTCACGTGTCTGTTGGCCATCTGTGTCTCTTTGGGGAAAATGTCTATTTAGGTCCTCTGCCTATTTTTAAATTGGATTATTAATTTTTTTGGTGTTGAATTGTGTAAGTTCTTTGTATATTTTGGATATTAACCCCCTGCCAGATACATTATTTACAAATATATTTCTCACTCAGTATATTGCCTTTTCATTTTGTTGATGGTTCCTGTTGCTGTGCAGAAGCTTTTACTATGATGTAGTCTCATTTATTTTTGTTTTTGTTGCTTTGGCTTTTGGTGTGAGATTAAAAAAAAAAAAATCGCTGCCCATACCTATGTCAGTCAAGGAGTTTATGGCTTGTTTTCTTCTAGGAGTTTTAAGATTTGGGGTCTTAGGTTTAATTCTTTAATCCATTTTGCGTTAACTTTTGTATCTAGTGTAAAATAGTGGTTGAATTTTATTCTTTTGCATATGGCTGTCTAGTTTGCCCAGCACCATTTAATGAAGAGACTGTCCTTTCCCCATTGTATATTCTTGACATCTTTGTTTTAAGTTAATGAACCATATACCGCATGGGTTTATTTCTGGTCTGTCAATTCTCTTCCACTGTTTTAATTACCGTAGCTTTGTACTATAGTTTGAAATTAGGCAGTGTAATTCCTCCAGCTTTGTTCTTTCTCAAGATTGTTTTGGCTATTAAGGGTCTTTTGTGGCTCTATACAAGTTCAAGATTGTTTGTTCTATTTCTGTGAAAATGCCCTTGGAATTTTGACAGGGATTGTAATGAACCTGTAGATTGCTATGAGGAATATGGGTATTTCAACAATATTGACTCTTTCAATCCATGAAACACAGAACACCTATTTGTGTCTTCAATTTCTTTCACCAATGGCTTGTAGTTTTCACTGCACAGGTCTTTCAGCTTCTTCATTAAACTTACTCCCAGGTTTTATTTTTTTAACGTGATTGTAAATGATTTTTTTTTTTTTTTTTTTTTTACTTCTTTGTTAGTTTATTAGTGTATAGAAACACAACAGATTTTTGGGTATTATTTTTGTGTCCTGAAACTTGACTGAATTTATTAGTTCTGACAGTTTTTGATAATCTTTAGAGTTTTCTCTATAGGTCATCTGCAAATAGTTTTCTAATTTGGATGCCTTTTCTTATTCTTGCCTAATTGTTATGGCTAGAACTTCTAATACTATTTTGAATAAAACTGGCATGATCAGGCATCCTCATTAATATTACTGAGCGTTTTAAAATTAATTTTATCAAATACATCACTGTTATACCAAATAGCAGTTACATTATAAGCTAGATTAACATCATTGCTAACTTGATCAGTTTGAATTACTGTAGTATTTTCTTTGCCTTCCCAACAAAACTGGCCCAGTGTGAACCGGTATGACTCAAAGGCCAAGTCAGATAATTCTCCACTCTTGTAGCCATAGCCATAAGTTTTGTTTCATACTACACAGTTGTACTGATATGGGTTTCTAATGTCAAAGACCTAGACCTAGACCTAGCCCAGTTCTTCCTGAATTCACAACAAAGGAAACATTAACACTAAATAAGATTTAAAAAAAAAAAAAAAAAAAAAAGAACTTTGAGAATAATTACACTGGGTGGCTTAGTAGCTACTAAAATGTAATGGCTTTAAAGGGAAGCCATGAAAACCTCATAGTTAACATTATCCTTAATGATGAAAGACTAGATGCTTTGACCCTAAGATCAGGAAGAAGATAAGGAGGTCTGCTACTTATCTATTCAATTCAACATTGTATTGGAGATTCTAGACAGAGTGGTTAGGCAAGAAAAAGGAAAAACCATTCCAGATAGGCTAAGGAAGAAGTTCAACTAAGTCTATTCACAGATAACATGATCTCCTACACAGAAAGTTCTAAAAATACTAAAAAAAAAAACCTGTAACAGTTAAGAAATGAGTTTACTGGGGTTGTAGGACACAAGATCAATTCACAAAAACTCATTTTTATTGGATTGCAATGAGTAATCCAAAAATGAAATTAAGAAAAAAACTTCAGGAGCGCCTGGATGGCTCAGTTGATTAAGCATCTGACTCTTGATTTAGGCGCAGGTCATGATCTCAAGGTTCATTGGGTTTGGGGCCCATGTTGGGCTCTGTGCTGACAGTAAGAAGCCTGCTTGGGATTCTCTCTCTCCCCGTCCCCTACTCAGTGTGTGCTCACTCGCTCACTCCCAAAATAAATAAACTTAAAAAAAAAAAATTCTGTTCATAATAGCATAAAAATACATAGAAATAAATTTAATGAAAACTGAAAAGCTTATGTTCTGAAACCAACAAAAACAAACAAAAAATTATAAAAATGAAGAAGATCCACACAAAGAGAACAAAATCCCATGTCATGGATCAGAAGACTTAATTAACACTGTTAAGATGAAAAGACTTTGCAAACTGATGTACAGATTCAATGCAATTCCTGTCAGAATCCTAACACTGACAAGTTGATTCTAAAATTCCTACAAAGTGTAAGGCATCCAGGAAATCAAAAACAATCTTGAAAAAGTAGGATAAAGTATAAAGACTCACATGTCTGGAGTATGAAATTTACTACAGTGCAATGGTAATCTACAGAGCATAGTACCGGCTCAAGGATAGATCTATGGATCAATGAAACAGAACTGAAAGTCCAGAAATCAACCCATACATATATGGTCAGCTTATTTTCAACAAGGCTGCCAAGTCTATTCAATAGGGAAAAACAAAAAAGTCTTTTCAATAAATGGTGCTGGGACAACCTGGACTGCCACATACAAAAGAAGAAAGCTGGGCCTTACTTCATAATATATGCAAAATTAACTCAGAATTGATCACAGACCATTATATAAAGTACTCTTAACACTCAGTAATAAGGGGCACTGGGGTGGCTCAGACGGTTAAGTGTCTGACTCTTGATTTCAGCTCAGGTCATGATCCCAGGGTCATGGGATCAAGCCCCATTTAGGGCTCCGCAATGAGCATGAAGCCTGCCTGAGATTCTCTTCGGTCTCTCTCCCTCTTTGCTGCTTGTACTCTCTCTCTCCCTAAAAAGAAAAACAAAACCCAAACCCCTCAATAATACAAAGGCAAAATAACTCAAATTTTAAAAATGAGAGCAAAGGATTTGAATGTATCTTTCTCCAAAGATACACAAATGGCCAATGAGCACATGAAAATAAACTTGATGTCTTAAGTCATCAGAGAAATACAAATCAAAACCACAATGAGTTACTATCCCACTCCACTAGCATAGTCAGAATCAAAAAGTCAGATAACAAGTGCTGGCGATAATGTGGAGATATCAGAACCCTCATATACCAATGGTGCGAATGCAGGATGGTCCAATCAGTTTGGTAAACAGTCTAGCAATTCCTTAAATAGTTAATCATTAAAGTTATGATGACCCATGATATTCCACTCCTAGGTATATACCTAAGATATGAAATGAAAACATACTATTTACACAGAATAACACTGGACTATGACCTATGGTTCCAGGTGGACAGTAGCAGGTTTCATCCAGAATAGACACTGATTTTGGATCTATACATCTGGTTACTGAAGCAAACACCTTTAACACTCTATTAGAGTCCTCAGCAGAAACTGTTCCAATTTAGAGTCCCTTTTTATATATCATTTGATAAAGAAACCCATGTTGCTGCAGGTGCAGTTCAACAAGTGTGCTAAGAAGCCTCATATACAATAGACTGACTTATGTACTTTACCAAACACAAAGTAGATGGACTGAAAATTGGAACATTTGGAAAAACTTATTTTCTAAATTGGGCACATCTCTTTCTGTGGCTTGTATGATGGAATGTGTGTTAAAATATGACAGGCATGTAATTAAAGGGGGAAATCAACAGTGGATAGATTGTTGAGATACTGCAGGGGAAGTAAGGGAGAGATGAAGAGAGGTAATAACACAGGAACTGACAAAAATTTATTCTGCATTTCTAAAAAATTTTTTTCTCTACCTGATCCTGTAGTTCAGGGACATGGATCAATTGCAAACATGACACCAAAACAATACCTCTAATTTGAGGAGTGATGTAAAGGGCTGTTTCTATTTCCACCTGTCTAAACTGGGATTAATGGGAGGACCAGAGAGTCCTATAAGCGTGCACTTATCCACCCCTACTTCACTGGGAAGGGACATCACTGGGAATGGACAAAGGGGAGAGCACTGGCCAGTCTCATACTGCTGCCAGCTCTAGTGATCAGTCATCTTTGCTGAATCTGACAGTCTTCTAAATCAGGGGCCAAATTCTGGGTAAAAAAAGGAGCCAATAAATGAATAATACAAAAGAAGAAAGCTAACATTATCTCTGTACCTTGTAAGAGGCCAAGAGCAAGAGAATAACACTCTGAGCTATATTTACACATGCCCACAAGGCCTGCAGAAATTGCCTCCTTCATTTGAAGCTGAAGGTCCAAGACGGTTTCCAGGAGTTTAAAGAATGATTTAATCTGCAGGTACTCATGTCGTGATGACGCCAATAACATCTAGGGGATAAATCCTCTGAATAATTCTAATCCTCCTTTTTCTTTTACAGGTTCTGTATATTCTAGAAGATCCCTCTGGGGAGGCAAAATTAGGATACTATTTCCACTAAAATGCATACAAAATAATTCGTTCAACAGCAGAGCCAAAGACCAGTGTATAACTATTAACCTAAGTGATGATCTGTTAAGAAAAGTGCTTGGATACAGGAACTTAAAATGTCTTCTGCATGCCTGACTAGTCATAGTAGCCTGTGTCCTACTGCCTCCACACCACGTTTTTGTGGGTGCGGAATAATAATCAAGGAAAAATACTTAGGAAACTGAGACCAAGTAAAAGATAAAGGGCTTACATACCTATCACTGACAGTCTGATGTTCTTCTGATGAAAGCAACTGATCAAAAAACTACACTTAGTTGATAACTGTTACACAGCATCAACTTATTAATACATTTCACAAAATTAAAATTTCTATAGTAGAAAGAGGTAAGTTGTGAAGCTTATACATGAATAAAAACAAGTCTGCGGTATTTGGCAGACTGTAATGTTTCTTTAAAGTTATACCTGCATTTCTGCCACTCTACTCCACTAATGATTAATATTTTGATGTTTATCCTTCTTGTTTTTCTGTTCTATAAATGTTAAAAAAAAGATGCAGAAAGAAGAATGCTGACAAGTCTAATTAAGAAAGCTTAACCAGGACTGGGGTGTGTGGAATATAGAAGTACGGATTAATTTCAGCTGGTCTGTTGCAGCCCTTTGTTTATCCCTGGGAACACCTGGAACACTCATATTGCTAACCCTTTACCAAACCTAAATGAAATAGATCAACTAGTGATTAATATAGTCCCTTGCAAGGGTCACAGATAGATTAGGGGACAACTTGAACTAGTTTGTCAGCACTGTTTATAGAAATAGTACAGATTAATGGTTTGCACCTGGTTCCTGTTATGTTTCCTTGGTTTACTGCTTTTGAGCCTGCTCATGCAGCCTGGTTTTGACTATATGACCAGAGGAGGGTATCAAAGACCTCTCCTTGTACAAGATGGATGTTCCCCCGAGACCACAGCATCTTACGTAGATCTTGGTGGTTCACACTCTGAAGTATGTACTCTGCAACTGAAATAGGATCCCAGGAATTGTGCCTGATAGTTTTAAAGATCTGTGACTTTTTTTTTCCTCTTGTACCAAAATCTCCACCTTTTTAAAGTCTTACATAACATAGAACATAAGGAATGATCATTACTTAATGTTAAGCAAATAAATGAAGATTACAAAATGTCATTCCAACAACTGATAATTCTATTGCCCCTACATTTTAAATGGCATTTTTGCTCTTCATATCCTTTTGCTTAGTTGTCTGTTAGTCCCTGCTGCTCCTGTCGGCTTTGACTAGCACTCTTCTGCTAATTTGCTACCTCCTGTTTGCTGAAAAAGCAGACATTCCAAGTGTGTTGCTGATTTAAGTCAACAGGATGGGGGCAAAGTGCTTACTATTCGGGGAAGTGGGTTTGCTAAATCATTTCACTAAGGTAGACTTTTTGGGAGAGGAGCTTACTTAAAGTCTCTAAACATGTAAAGTCAAATTAGGATAGAGAGATGCCAAGTACATCAGTAAGATACATTATTTTCCAGATCAAGTACAATTTTAGGCCAGAAACATGATAGGAATAGGAAAACAATGAGCATATGGGCATTTTCCCATATATATAAGGACTTTTAAACTACCTCTAGAAAAAGGGTTGAGAATCAAAAGAGCCACCAGACAATGCTAGTATTTTAAAGACACGGAACTGTGAAATACCAAATGCTTAAGGAATTAAAAGGCCAACACGTACCTTTATATAGTCAACAAGATTTTGATATTCAATGTAGTTGCCTCCTCCCACCACAAAAACAATTGCCTAAAATGCAAACAGAAAAAGAAACAGGTAAGTTGAAAAAATCAGTATTTTAACTTTCAAGCAACATGGCTTTTAGTGTGGAGCATATTCCACAACTTAGGTAAAAAAAATAGAAGCTAGCAAAAGGTCACATCCTAAGTACCTGATGCTACTTCAATTAAAAAAAAAAATGTGTTTCCAAAAAGTATAGAAAAAAACTGACTTCATTCTTCATACAATTAAGTAATAGCAAATAAATCTAAAGGGCTTTCTCTAGAAGGCTTTTTAGAATTTGAGGTTATTTACTGTAGGTAGGAAAAACAAAATTAGCATTTATATAATCTCCAATATATGTTCTTCACTGTATTTTTATTGAGAAGCTTATTGTATTTCAAATGAAAGCACAGTCACAGTGTCTTCACAAATTTGGAATTCAATTTTAGAAGCAAGTTCTATGCATATAAAACTTTTACCACAGTCTTAGACTCCTTTTTCTGTGAATTGTTAATTTTGTATCAGCTTTTTTACTTTTTATTTAAATTCCAGTTAACATACAGTGTAATATTAAGTTCAGGTGTACAATACAGAGATTCAACACTTCCAAACATCACCCAGTGGTCATCACAGCAAGTGCTCTCCTTAATCCCCATCACCTATTTCACCGATCCCCCCACCTTCCTCCCCTCTGGTAATCATCTGTTTGTTCTTTATAGTTAGAGTCTGTTGCTTGGTTTGCCTCTCTGTGCCTCTTTTCCCTGTGTTCATCTGTTTTGTTTGTTAAATTCCACATATGAGTGAAATCAGATCATATTTGTCTTTTTCAGACTGACTTATTTCACCTCGCATAATAATCTCTAGCTCCATCCATGTCATTGCAAATGGCAAGATCTCATTCTTTTTAATGGCTAATATTTCAGTGTGTGTGTGTGTACACATGTATCTTTATCTCACATCTTTTTTATCCATTCATCAGTCAATGGACACTTACATGAAAGATGTTCCACATCACTCATCATCAGGGAAATACAAATCAAAACTACAATGAGCTATCACTTTACACCTGTCAGAGTGGCTAAAATCAACGACACAAACAACAAGTATTGGTGAGGATGTGGAGAAAAGGGAACCCTCATACATGGTGGGAATGTAAACTGGTACAGCCAGTCTGGAAAAGGTTCTTCAAAAAGTTAAAAAAATAACTACCTTATGATCCCTGAGCAATTACACCACTAAGAGTTTACCCACAGAATACAAAAACACTAATTCAGAGGGATACATGAACCCCAATGTTTACAGCAGCATTATCTACAATAGCCAAACTATGGGAAACAGCCCAAATGTCCACTGACTGTGTCAGTTATTACTAAGCTTAAACTCTTTTAAGTAGTTTTATGCATCAGAAAAACATAGTTACTAATAATTTTTTAAAAAGAATCTTGGGTACACAGAATTGGATGTATCAAGATTACCGGAAAGTAACTGTAATAAAGCCATGTTTAAGATGAAGATAATGGTTCAAACTGGTCATCTTCCTTCCTTTTTAGAGGCAGAGAATTTTTATATAGAACTTACCTCTTGGAATGGATTTTTGTTCCTTGGAACTGAGCTGTAACAAAGAAAAATGATACTGAAAATTTCACCTGAGGTTTTCATTACAGATGAAAGACATATGGAAATACATGCATGTACACACACACTAAATATACAAATGTATTTACAATCCTTCCTCCTTCGCTTTCTTTGAGGCTTGTCCTTAGTTTTGTGTATCCAAATAGTGAATGAGGAAGAATATGCTGGAAGTCTATGTGTCAGTATCTAAAAGGGGGTAGGGCAATCTGTTAACTTTAAAATGAATGCAGAAGAATATGCTAGAAGAAGTGTATGTGTCAGTATCTAAAAGGGAGTAGGGCAATCTGTTAGCTTTAAAATAAAATTCTAGGGGCACCTGGGAGCCTCAGTCGGTAAAGTGACCGACTCTTGGTTTTGGTTCAGGTCATGATCTCATGGTTCGTCAGTTTGAGCCTCACATTGGGATTCCCACTGTCAGTGCACAGCCCATTTGGGATTCTCTCTGTCCATCTCAAAATAAATAAAAAAAAAAAATTCTAGGAGAAAACTGAAAGGGAGAAGTCAACACTGAGCAGCAGCTCTCATAAGGAATAAAATCTGGGTAAAAGGTAAGTTGATAAAGTACCTATTTTAGTGGTAAATTACATAAAATTTTACGATACTCAACATAATTTCATAGTTTGTCAGTATCTACATTTGTGAAAAAACTATGTCAACACATGTGGGGGAAGGATAACAATTTAGAGGGGATATGGGAGGAGGTATTTCCATTTTGCTGTAGCTCATTTCTTTGTATTTATGTATACCACTATGTATCATTATATATATTAAGCACTATTTCTGTATTTATGTTTTAAAAAAACTTATTTGGTGCTAAGATATCTTATAATAAAGGTATTTTTCAAAGCTTTTGTGAGTCAGATATACGTTTTCAGTGCTAAAACAGGCTATAAAAAGAGCTTAGATTTTTGAAAATGTCAACCAAGAGGAGAGAGCTATTATCCCTTCCTTAATTATTTAAAGGCTGATTCCACAGCTCTATCATCTTTTCCTCATTTCTATGGCCTGTCTGAATATTCCATAAAAAGGGCCAGAAGTCCACCTGATTGAAACACCTCATCAGTGTTTAACTTCCTTCTGGAGTGTTTTAAGTTCCTCTGAGAGTAGACATGGATGGAATAAGGAGGTGAGACCTAAATAGCAGAGTATTACTAGTTATTAATAACCAAGATTAATTGTGACAGAATAGCTCCGAAGGCTGAATCTATTAAAAATGAAACTGAATTCCTCTGTCTTATCAATGCTAATACTCATTATTATGCATAAACTACAGGGAGAATTAAGGTATTTCTCAGTAATTTTTTAAGAAGCAAAACATATCTACCTGTTAGCCATATGCAAATACAAGGAAGACTAAAATGTAAGCTGTGAACTGGAGAGTATCAAGATAGGAAAAGAGTTGTAAATCTACCGTTTCAAAGTGTACAAATCAGTGGTTTTTAGTCTATTTACAGAATTGTACAATCTTCGCCATTGTCTAATTTCAGAACATTTTTATCACCTCCAAAAGAAGCCCCATACCTATTAGCTGTCACTTCTCATTCTCTCTCTCTCTGGTAATTTATTTTGTTAAATTCTTTTGCCAGTGTTATTAGCTGCTGCTTTTGCAACTCTGGGAATATTTCTGGAAAGAACCTTTTAAGTTACCAAAACAATCTAATCATCATCTATCTAGTGATTAGATTATCAATTCTATCTTACAAAGATGCAAAAGCTTGGGATAAAGCAGAAACATAGTTCTAAAGATCCCAAACATAAGATGTAGGCAAGAAACCAGTTTCACCCAAATTTTGGTGTTAAAGATCATTCTAAGAAGGTTTTTTCTTCTCCTAATTCTATTCTTTCTCTATGTCTTGTAGGCTATTTTTCAAACTACCATGAATTAAACCTTGAAAAATAATATCCATAATGAAGTAAACAAGTACTTTCCATACCAAGTTTGTTACAAAATAAGAGAAATTACTTGTGGAGTATTTCATTGCCATAAAATATTTATAACAATCCATAGGGCCTGGATTTTATGGACCATATAAAAAACAAAACAAAAAAATCCAACAACTGGGTATTCAACATAAAGTTCCCACCTTTGCTTCGGTTCAGTAAGAATATTCATTTAAAAACATACTATTCATATTCCCCTTCCCACACACTTTGTAATACTGCCATCTCGTCATTAAGAAAAACCAAAACAACTAAAATATAATGTATGTTTTTGGTGTGTGAGTGTATATACTTGAAAGGAAAAGAACCAAAATGTTAAGTACAATTAGCAATGATTATCTCTAGGTAATGAGATTATACATACTGTTCACTTACCAGTTTTCTATATAGTTTGAATATTTAATAAGCAATTATTGATTTGTAACAAAAAATCAATTTTTCCATTCTCGGTGGGGTGGGGAAACCTATAAACAAATTACACAAGTCAAGAGCTGCTTACCTGTCATTGCCCCGTAGCATTTTGGGATCAAAATATCTATAGTCATCAGTTTCCTATTAAAAAAAGCAAACAGAACTTGATTTCTCTTTAGAGTTACGGTTTGGCTTTGAGTATTTTATTTCATTAAGCTTTTAATATGGTAGATTAATTAAATGTATGCCACCACCACCAACTGAACACTTACTACATGTTAAACATTATCCTAAATGCTTTATTATTTTTTAAATGTTTATTTTTATTTTTGAGGGGGGGTTGGAGGGGCAGAGAGAGAGAGAGGGAGACATAGAATCCAAAGTAGGCTCCAGGCTCCAAGCTGTCAGCACAAAGCCCAATGTGAGGCTCGAATCTGTGAGCCATGAGATCATGACCTGAGCCAAAGTCGGACGCTTAACCAACTGAGCCACCCAGGTGCCCCAACATTATTCTAAGTGCTTTAGATGAAATTACTCACTTAAACCCCACAACATCTGTGAGGTAGTTACTCTTATCTCTTTTTTTTCAGATGGGCAACATGGGGTACAGAGAAATTATAGAACTTTCCTAAGATCATACGACTAGTAAGTAAGGGAACTCCAGACTCTGAACCCAGGAAGTCTAGCTTCAATTCCCAAGCTTCTAACTACTATACTATACTACTATACTATTTCTTGAAAATTTACCATTTTATAAACCAAGTAATTATTTTGTCTTGTTTTCTATTTTAGAGTTTTATTATTTAGCCCTGATTTTACTGAATATACAGATGAGCCAAAACAGGTTCATAATCTTATTTGAAACATTTAAAGTTAGATGTATTCTGGAATTTTGAATTTAAAAAGTTTTAGATAGCTAATATAATGCATAAACTGTGTATGTAACATTCCCAGCGGGTACCACCCCATCATCTACCACATTGATATTCTATAGCTAAGTATATGAATATTAACATAAAGTAGGATAAATTCAAGCCTCAACTTGAATTAAAATTAGGTTTTGCCACCAAGTGAGTTATACAACATCTTTCCAATTTTCAGCACTTTGTAGATTTCAGAAGTTGTAGATAAAGGACTGTGGAGAAACTAGCTTCTTGATATTAAAGGAGCTGAGAAGTATTGTTTTACTGCTTGTAACTATCATTTCCTTTTTTCAAATTTTATTTTAGAGACAGAGTGAGAGAGCCTGGGAAAGGAGCAGAGGGAGGGAGGGAGGGAGAGAGAGGGAGGGAGAGAGAGGGGGAGAGGGAGGGGGAGAGAGAAGGAGGGAGGGAGGGAGGGAGGGAGGGAGGGAGGGAGAGGGAGAGAGGGAGAGAGAGAGAGAGAGAGAGAGAGAGAGAATCGTAAGAAGGCTGCATACTCAGTGCTGAGCCCAGTGTGGTGCTTGATCCCACGACCCCAGGATGATGATCTGAGCTGAAAGCAGGGGTGGAATGCTCAAATGACTGAGCTACCCAGATGCCACTGTAATCACTTCCTAATCTCTGCCTCTCTCTCCTTCCATAGCACAGTCAGCCAGAGGAATTTGTTCTTTTCTGGAGTGTGGATGGCCCTACCCCAACCTGATCAGTGATAAACTCTGCATGTATTGCCACCACCTATTCCTGTACTCAGTGGTGGACAGGGTTTAACCAATTACAGAACTTCCAGTGAACTCAAAAACTGCATCAGAATTCTTTAACACTTAGCTCCAGAAAGCCACTGCCAGCCAGATTTACAAGATGAAAACTATGTGATACTGTCTTAATCCCTTTTTTCAATTTATCCAGTCAAAACAATCAAAGGAGAACACTTAGTAAGGGATTAGAATGCATCTACCATATGACTCTACTTATATGTGGAATGTAAGAAACAAAACAGATGAACACAGGGGAAGGGAAGGAAAAATTAAATAATATAAAACCAGAGAGGGAGGCAAACCATAAGAGACTCTTAACTATGGAGAACAAACTGAGGGTTGATGGTGGGGGGGGGAGGTGGGCGGGGGATAGGCTGAATGGGTGATGGGCATTAAGAAGGGCACTTGTGGGGGTTCCTGAGTGGCTCAGTTAAGTGTCTGACTTTGGCTCAGGTCATGATCTCATGGTTCGAGAGTTCAGGCCCTGCCTCAGGCTCTGTGCTAACAGCTCAGAGCCTGGAGACTTCTTCAGATTCTGTGCCTCCCTCTCTCTGCCCCTCCCCTGCTCACACTGTCTCTGTCTCTCAAAAAGAAATAAACATTAAAAAAAAATTTTTTTTAAGTAAAAAAAAAGAAGGGCACTTGTGATGAGCCCTGGATGTTATATGTAAGTGATGAATCACTAAATTCTACTCCTGAAACCAATACTACACTGTATTAACTAACTTGAATTTAAATAAAAACTTGAAGAAAAAAAAAGAATTCATCTAGAATTAGGTTATAGCATTTTCAAGCCTTTGAGATAAGATACATTCAAGATTACTACTAGCTAAGTCTAACACAGTACACTTTGCTAATCTCTTTGGTATTTTGCTAAACTATCTTCAATGCTCCAAATCAAGTTGTCTATCTGGGAACAGGAAAAGGAGAAGAGAAAGTACAGGCAGCTGTCTCATCTAGCAGATGGATGAACAGATGCGTTCAAAGCAGAAAAAAATCTACTTTTTCTAATTAAAAAATGTGTCTGTAGTAATGTGCCTTCAGTTATACAGTGAAAGTCAAAAGAACTAATAAAGGAACTTACGCAACGTAGAGGAACATTAGAATAAGACCCCAAATTTAGCTATCCGTGTATCTATGACAGAATATTGTGGAAAGCATGTGTATATGAGAAAGAGTAGCAGGCAGAAATACAGGAATAGCGGGCTTTTGGTTCCAATTCTGCTATTAAAAATGGTGTGACTTGGGATAAGTCACTTAACATCTCTAAAGGTTTCCTCTCCCTTAATTGTTCAAATTACTAATTACTTCTAATTGTTCAAATTACTTCTAATGTTTCCTTAAACTCTAAACCTCTGTGATTCCATCAAAGGCATGTTTCTTTGCCCTAATCAATATATCATAGTGGTGAAAAATGTGGCCTGCTTAGCTCTGCCATTTATTAACTTTGTGTCCTTGGGCAAGTTAATTAATTTTATTGTGCCAGTTTCATCTATAAAATGAAAATAATAGTATTTTCTTAGAAGGTTCTATTAAGAATTCAATGAAATGTGAAAAATGTTTTGAATGGTTCCTGGCACATAAAAGGGTGCAATATTAGCTATTATCTTTATTATCATCATTATTTATCATCTCAACTTCAAGATTAGGGTCATGCAACAAAGTATCTTAAACTTAACTTCCTTAACCCCTTATAGATTTGGCATCTGCCTAAAATTCTGCATTTATTCGTATTTTTAATCTTTAGTGTTTGGGATAATATCTCTCACATATTTATAGCTTATTATGACTTACTGTTCTCTAAGATAACTAGTTTTAAGTATATACTTCTTTCAGGCTTTCAGGCTTTTCAAGAATTGTTATTACTTCATATATTCTAGGATGTTTTAACAAAGTCTATTGTTACTACATTGTATACCATTTTCTCTGTATCAACTCCTAGATGGAAGAATCCAATCCCTTATATCTTAACATTATAGACAATTATTCTCTCATTACTTTCATAATTGTAGTTACCCCTTTGGGGGATGTTTTTATTACACTCTTTGTTTCCACATGGGCAGATTTTTAAGTAAGTTTTTGTTAATTCCCTTTGATATTATAACCATGTTTTAACAATTACAAAAAGTGACACATTGATCTGAAGATTCTGCTCATTCTTAGCACGGGATCCTAAGCCTTGCTGCCAAGTCTATACAGAGATCCAGATCAATCCAAACTAGGGTTTTGATGCTGCCTTTCTTGATTCTAGACTCTTGTGACAACTGCATTCTAGCTGCCATAGAAACAGGATGGGCTGTTTTATGAAACAGATTGTGATGATTTTCACATTCTTTTAGCTTGGAAACCCAGTAAATGCTAAGAATATTTATCGGTCTATCTATCCAACAATTTATCTCTCTCAATTTACTTTTCAGCCCAAAAGAATTTAGTGCTATCTGAACACATGCACTTAAAAATTTCACTTCTCTCCTAATTTAATTTTATAAAGTTAAATTGCTCGGGTACTCTTTATACTACATCAATTGATGCTCACTAGTTGTCATTTACAGAAACTTGCTCCTTAGGATATATTTTATCTACATTTAATTATACATGAAGAATATAATCTACATTTAATTTGGATGAGAGCTGGCCAGAATAGTTACAGCAGCTGAGAAAACCAATTCTCATTACCTGTGATAATGACTAAAAACAGGCTCTTGGAGAACATGGACTCTTTTTTTCCCTCATGTAGTCTGCTGTGATTAAGTGCACAACGAACTCAGATTTTATTATCTTTCATAAACTGAGTTTGATACATTCACGAATTTACAAGTACAATATTATACGCTACTCACAGGATTTGACTTCATCTCCATGAGATTGTCTAAAATACGAGTAACAGGTAGATTCTGTAGAAAACATAAATATTTTGTTAAATATTAGAAAAATAATCAAAATTGTTCTCTATTAACAAAACAACCAAACCATTTCACATTTAACTATGCTTACTTTTTGATTAAACATATTCTAAAATTAAGAATTCAGTGAATGGTGTCATAGATGTAAATATCCTTGGCACTACTGAAGTTTCTAGGAAAAAAAATATGTAATTCTAAATCAAAAGGTCCTTTTAATGTGAAAGTGTAACCAGGTTTCAGTATAAACACGTTTGGGCTTTTCACTTTGTTGGATGTTTGTTTTTTAATACTAGTAATTGCAATCTTCTGATAAAGTAAGAATCCCATTTTCCCCCCCATTTCTTTTCTGCAGATAGTAAGTAAGAGTTTCTTTCAACAGAGTAACTTAGGAGCATCTGGGTGGCTCAACTGGTTGAGCGGTTTACTTTGGCTCAGGTCATGATCTCTTGGTACATGAGTTTGAGCCCCACATCTAGCTCTCTGTTGTCAGCACAGAGCCCACTTTGGATCCTCCGTCTCCCTCTCTCTCTGCCCCTTCCCCCACTCACGCTCTCTTTTTCTCAAAATAAACATTAAAAAAAAAAAAGAATAAGAAGAGTAACAAAGTTTGAAGAAACTCAGAGTCTCTCATTTCTAATGTATATTCTTTTAAGCCAGTGGGGCGCCTGGGTGGCCCAGTTGGATGAGCATCCGACTCCGGCTCAGGTCATGATCTTGTGGTTCACGAGTTCGAGCCCCACGTCACACTCTGTGCTGACAGCTCAGAGCCTGGAGCCTGCTTCAGATTCTGTGTCTCCCTCTCTCTGCCCCTCCCTGATTCATACTCACTCTCTCTCAAAAATAAACATTAGAAAAAAATTTATATTCTTCTAAGCCAAAAAAATACTTGTGCTCTTCCAAAAATGGGGAAATGGATACACACAAATTTTATTGACCATTTTTGTTTTGCCTAGGATAAACTCCAAATTTCCAATGACATACTTCATTGTCTTCTTACAGAGTAAATTTCACGTTGAACATGAATGTTTAACACTGATATTGGCAGAAGATTGCCTCTTGACATGCTTACATGCCTTGGGATACGAAATAGTATTGTTCCATTTCAATCTGATGATTTTTATCATTATTTTAACATAACAACACATGGAATACAGAAAATTTACTAAGTGACTATTATGTCTGTTCAAACTGCATTCCCACTGGGATGATATTCTGCCCACTTTGAACCCATTTCCTTTGTGAACTGTACAGGATGTTCTGTAAAGAATATTTTGTATCTTAGAGACTTCATACAACAAAGGCAACATTAAATCTGATTATTTAAATGTAGATAACAAACACATTACTATTTTACAAAAGTTTTGCTTTCTTTAGGACATAAAATATTTTGTTGCTAAAATGGATTATCACTATGGAAAATGCTGCTTTGCCCAGACAGAAAATTTGCATTTCTTTTTTCTTTCTCTATATTAGCAAGTAAAAACCTTTTAAGATGATTTTACCAAGTAAAATTAAAGCTATTTCATTATTCCCTATTTGTGTTGGCCAGAAACTTTTTAATATAAACAAAACACCAAAGGTTCAATCTAACTAAATGTACTTCCTGAATTCTATAATTTAGAATTAAAAAAAAAACAAGGCAGCTCAAAATTTTACCTTTTAAGTTTTGTTTCAAATACAATTGAGCTTATTCATGCAGGAATAAGTCTAAGCCATGACAATCTCTGAAGAATGACTGGGAGCAGATTTAAATCTATAAAAACGCTTTATCCAAAAGAAAAAACTACCCTTATATATTTAACTACAGTTAACAATAACAAAAGATGATGAAGTGCTTTGCAAAATAACAGGAGGGAATAATTTTTTAAAAACACCTGGAGCAAGAATACATTAAAATTTTAAGATTTTACTAAATTAATTTTATACCAACTTCTTAACTTGCATACAACTCTCCACTGAGCTCCCTGAATTGCATTACTAGATCTGTACAATGGAGACAAATTCAGGAAAGATGTTATGTAATGACTAAAGTCATAAGAGTCATACTACTATATTTTTGAAAATACTTGGAAATTTTTGAGTATTTCTATCAGTATCTCATGATAAATCCTCCTGCAGTATAAAAATGAGATTTTTCTAAAAGGTACAACTAAATTTTGGTTTGTATTTTATAGCTCTGCAATACCTACAAACCTGCCAGTCAACAGGTCATTAAATAACGTAAGAAAAATTTCTTTCTAGCAGAATACTTTAGAAGTTCATGAGCCCAGGGACAGTTGTTTTTGTCTGGTCTTTACAACCACATAACACCCAAAGAATCATTTACCACTGCTGCACCATAGGATATTCACATACTGTCAGTGATTAAGGAAAACTTCAAGTGTAGAGAATGATAAAGGAAAGGCATAAGAAACAGTAAAACTTCTGAGTTCTTTGTCACCAACTATGAGATATCCAGGTTTTGTTCTTTGCCTAAGTGAAGGCTTGAATTGAGTTAATCATTTAAAAAATCAATTTTATATTACTAATAATTTATATACAAGACTAACCAACTTTTACTGACTGAAAACAAACTGACCTGTGGCAGCTTACAGCAAAGAATAAACATCAGAAGGAAACCATACAATTTTCTTTGTTCAACAAATGTTACCTTACTCATCTTTAGAAACACAAAAATTTTCTGTAGCTCAATAAAAGATATAAATGAAATATAATCAAATAAAAAACTCATTAACTGTTTAAAAAATTCCCAAGCATAGGGGAGCCTGTGTGGCTTAGTCAGTTAAGCGTCCGACTTCAGCTCAGGTCATGATCTCACAGCTCCTGAGTTCGAGCCCCACATCAGGCTCTGTGCTGACAGCTCAGAGCCTGGAGCCTGCTTCGGATTCTGTGTCTCCCTCGCTCTCTGCCCCTTCCCCGCTCATGCTCTCTTTGTCTCAAAATAAACATTAAAAACAAACAAACAAAAGCAAACAAAATATTCCCAAACATTTTTCAGTGTTTTTGGGAACTGTTTTAGAAATAAAATGTAAAACATTATCATGTGGGTTAGCATTAAATCTTTATTAGCAGCAAGCCTTACTATAGACATAGATTTGAGAGATAAAAGTCTCATAAACATGAATATCCTACAGTAAGTATCACTATTTCTAAAATCCTCAAATTTAGATACATGAACTAGAAATTTTATTTGGAGAAAAAAATAAAAAATAAATTAAAAAAAAAGGATTCTAAAAACCCTTACTGGTTTTATGACCATAGTTATGTTCTATGATTTTAGTCACTGGAAAAGGCTGAATAAAAACAATGTTAATCTTATCTCTGATGATGTAATTGCTTAAAAACAAACTGAAACAGAATGTGCACAGAAGTTAAAAAACAATCCAAGCAAAGTAATACAGCTTTACACCTAAAACAGCTATAAAAATTTTTTTTTCCCTTTAGTTCTCCTAGAATTAGCCACTTACTCTATACTGCCAGCTGGTCTATAGTGACTATTTCTAATTTGCCCTTTACAGCCTTGGGCTTGGGATGATAATCTGATGCTGAAGTCAGCATTGAGATTGTGACAAGAATTGCTCCTGTCTTGATTATCAAAACCCTGGTGAATGAAAACCAGTTTGTGGACTTCCTTGCATGCTTTTTTTTTTTCCCCCCCAAGTAAGCTTCACACCCAACACGAGCCCAACACAGGGCTTGAAATCATGACCCTGGGATCAAGACCTAAGGTGAGATCAAGAGTCATAACACCTAACTGACTAAGCCACCCAGGTGCCCCAAGAATGCTTATCTTGAAGACTATGTTAGCCAGGTAACTAATAAGATGAAATGTGTGGATACCAGAAACACATTGGAAATGAGGAATTATCAACGATATAGGGATGGAAAGTTGTCAGTGAAGTAAAGATAGGAAAAGGGAGGGGGTATAAGATGGATCATCTATTTCCAAAATTTTAAAATTATATACCAGAAAGGGATCTATGGATGAATCCAACATCCACATCTTACAGATGAGGAAATAATAAAATATAAAGGGGTGTTTTTTCCATAATCACAGTATGCTAATGGCAATGAAATCAAGAAAATAAGATCACATGGACCCAATAAAACACATCCAGTCCTCTATCACTCAGTTTCAACAATGATCAACTCATGGCAAATCCTGTCTACTCTCACCTATTCCCCACTTTCCTAGGTTGTTTTAAAATAAGTCCTCAATAAAAAATCATTTCAGTCATCAATATTTCAGTATATATTTTCAAAATATAACAACTCATAAAAAACTATAACACTACTAGCACAACTAAAATAATAATTTCTTAATACAGTAATATCCAGTTAATGTTAAAATTTCCCTATTTCAAACATTTATTGTTGAGTTTTCTCATTCAAATCACAAACTTAAGGGCCACACACTGGAGTTAGATGATACACCTTTTAACTTTTTTTAACCTACTGGTTTCCACTGCTTGCAATTTATTTGTTAATTCATTTGAAAAGAGTGATTATTTTAGCAAACAATCCAAAGTGAAATAGAAAACTTCTAAATTATGCAACTTTGTGCTATATTATTCATCACATTCTTGTACAATTATCCTCGCACAAATAAATTCCAAATCTGTGAATATCATTCAAATGGTATAAAACCATTTGATGCAGAAAACTTATGTTGCCCAAGAAACGAAGCATAAAAAGCTCTTAAAGGCAACATAGAAAACTGCACATGAGACATCGTATTCTTTTTATTTATAACTTAAAACATTTACTCAGATTAAAAAATGTAAAATAATAGAGATTTTAAGAGTCATAAAGTACTCAAAACTTTGCAAGTATCAAAGTGGCAGAATTCATCTCTAGCAGTCTCTTCTCTGGTCATCTTTCCTCTTAGTTCCCAAACTGCCCCAGATCTCCCATTGCAGTACTGCTAAATTTTAGAACATTAGGGCAATGTAACTTTTAAAATGGATTTCTATTAGTTTAAACATTTCTAGAACAATAGACTCTTTTTTAATTATTCAACTGAAAAAGACTGCACACATATACACACATACATGTATGCACCAAGGTCTGGGAAGGATGTAGAGAAACTAGCACTGTAAGTCAATGCTAGTCGGTGTACCTTTTCTGGAGGGCCACTTGGTATTATTTACTAAAAACAATTAGAAATGTTCACCCTTTTGATTCTATAATTCAACTATAGGAATTTATCAGATAGAAGTAATCAGAGACAAATACCCAGAAAAAAACTAACATTTAAATATTAGGTATATATCCATCAGAATACTCTTTTTTTTTTTTTTTTGAAACAATAACAAATGATTGTATTAGACTGTTTTTTTCTTATTTTCAAAAATGTTTATTTATTTTGAGAGAGAAAGTGAGCGAGAGAGAACAGGGGAAGTGCAGAGAGAGGGAGAGAGAAAATCCCAAGCAAGCTCTGCACTGTCAGCACAGAGCCCAGCGTGGGACTCGAACTCATGAACTGTGAGATCATGACCTGAGCTGAAATCAAGAGTAATGTGCACTTAACCAACTGAGCCATGCAAGTGCCATTTTTTTTTTTTTTTTTAAAGTAGGTTCCACACCTAGTGTGGAGCCCATCGTGGGGCTTAGGCTCACAACTTTTGAGATCAAGACCGGAGCTTAGACCAAGAGTTGGACACTTAACCAAATGAGCCACCCAGACACCCCTAAATATTTTTTAGTATGACTTTTCTTTTTACTTCAAAATATAAAATGAACCATCCTCCCACAACAAAAAAATCACATTTATTTCCTCTATGTTGAGCCTAAATGTCTCATTAACTTACACTTTTAAAAAAATGCATGGCTCTTCTAGTAGTAGCGGCAGAAATATCCTACAGATAGAGATAACTACCAATCATTCCAAAATTTACTTCTGTAAGTGAGAAACTGCTTATTTCAAAGCAGTTTGTTACTTGCAATGTTAAGAAAAGCAAAGGGATTTGAGGTTACAGATGATAGTTTTTATACTTTATGAACTTTAAACAAACTTTTGTGTTAGTACAATAAAATATTTAACTAGATCAGTTTAGACACCTATTACAAACATCACTAGTGACATTTATGTGAATAATAAGCTCAGAAAGCAAGAACACTCCAAAAATTAAAGTCTGTAATTTGTCCATACTATGAGCTATTCCACTATTGCAATTTCCTTGTAAGAGTAACCCATTAAGAAAAATATGTAATTCTCCTTAAACATAAATTTAACTACATGTGGCTACACAACACCCACTCTATCTACCGAAAGGCAGACATTATCTTAGGAACTGGTGGTTCCCTTTTTGTCTCACATAACAAAATCATCTTGTCCATAGTTAATGCTAAATAACTATCATTATTGGTGGTGTGACAGAGATTCTCTCTTGACAAAACTTTACTCAGGCTCCTCTGACCTCTCTTTCAATGAGGACTTGACTTCTGAACTTCTGTGTCCATATTTGCACAGCCCACTTTAAAAAGCATCCTGCTAAGTTAGTTTAGCAAGAATCTCTCATTTTCTATACCTGATTACCCTTCTTATCTGGTCAGGTTCCTCATCCTCTCATCTCCCAGGTGATGTCTGATCTCATTGGCCTGCCTTCAGCAAGAATCCTGTTAGGGTGGTTTAGCCAGAATCCTCTTCCATCCCTGATGTTTCCTTTTAGTAATTTTACATCCACTGATTCCTACCCTGGTCCTTGGCTATAAATTCCCACTTCCCCTTGATGTATTTGGAATTGAGCCCAATCTTTCCCCCCAGGTACAAAACCTTACTGTGGTGGTCCCAATTCCTTTCACAGTGACCCCCCCCCGAATGTCTGTCTTCCTATTCTTTCCCAAGTGTCATGAGTAATTTTCTCTTTAACAAGTGCTAGGTTAAACTGTAAAGTACAATACATTAATGTCTAATGTGCCCAACTTCCTATTTTGTATTTTTTTTTTTTAACTTTTATTTATTATTGAGAGACAGAGACAGAGTATGAGCATAGCAGGGGCGGAGATAGAGGGAGACACAGAATCTGAAGCAGGCTCCAGGCTCTGAGCTGTCAGCACAGAGCCTGACGTGGAGCCCGAACCCACGAACTGTGAGATCATGACCTGAGCTGAAGCTGGACGCTTAACTGACTGAGCCACCCAGGCGCCCCTTTCCACCTTTTCACCTTTTCACCTTCTGCAGAAGAAAGATGAACAGACTCAGGGAAGTAATGTAAACCAGTAAAAGAGTGGATTAAGTACTTACTAGTGGCTCTTTACCAGGAGAGAGGTAGACTGTGAGGGAATGAAAAGAATTCCTAAGAGGGATAATGAAGCTAAAAAGTGTTCCCAAATAATTAGGAAATAATGCAATCTGGAATGTATCCTAAGTTTGGAAAGTCAAGAGCCCTTTAATTAAATAAAGCGTATTAGTTTTTTTCACTGTTCTTTACTTATACTACATGTTTTTTATAATAAAACATCACTCAAATAAAGAACTGAATACTTACTATATATAAAGTGCTATGGAAAATTCAAAGATTGGTAAAAAAAATTCCTTGCTCTCAAGGATCTTATCAAGATCCTTATCAAGAAGTAAAACATTCTATGTCAATTATATCTCAATAAAACTGGGGGGGGGGGCAGAGTAAAAAATAACATCAATACAAAATACTCCATGTAAATACTGTAAGGAAGATGAAAGTATGAAGAAAGCCCAGAGAAAGAAAAGATCAACCTTCTTCTGAAAACAAGTAAACATTGACTATTCACATCTGAATAACTGATAATCAACTCTCTTAAAAATTTGGGCTTTAAAATCTTTCTCATTATAAATTGAAATATTTATGTGTGAAATATTATGTTTTAGCCTTTCCTTCAACTATCTCAGTAAAAATAAGTAAAATAAAAAAATATAATAGGAATAATGAAACAAGAATGACAGGATGTTCTGTACTGAAGCTTGGTGAAGAGTTCAGGGAAGATTCCTATACTAATGTTTATTTGAAAATTTCCATAAAGTAAAAAACAAATCCTATTTGAAAACAAACAAAATTAATGATGACTTTCTGAAGCAGAATACTTATATATTAGATAGCAGAAAAAAAGAAAAACAAAAGTCACTAAAAAATGTTTTCTGTACAAAACTATTATTCCAAAATGAAGTGTAAAATCAGGCTATACTACTTTTGGGATAGTTTCATTACCCCAAAACATACATTCTACTTAAAATATTTTATTCTTACACAGACCTTTAGACCTTTAAGTTCATTTGCTTATTCTCTTAATATATGTTAAAACTTATATGCATTAGGTAACAGTTTATTATTCTAAGTAGGGTAAGTTCATTTTTCCAATCAATGTACTTTTACAAACCTGACAGTAAAGGAAAATCAAAGTGTCAATAAAGTCCAAATGAATTAAAAAAAAAAAAAAAAGCCTAAAATAACAGAGCCCTGAACTACACGTGTGAAAATATCATATTTTTAAATATGCCAGAAAGAGGCCCCTTGATTTTACTTTATTCCAAATATTTATAACTTGAATATATCTAGAAGGTATTCTAGCTAAGCAATCAACCTGTCAACATTTATGTTCAAAAATTACCAGAATGTTTTCTAACAAGTATACTCACTTGCTGTTTCAATACCAGGTTCTTCACTCCTTCCATCACAAACTGTGACCCAGTATTCATGACTCGTGATAAGAGACTAGGGACAAAAGAAGAGGATTACCCTAAGTATAAATTATCTTTCCAATTTGTTACAGATAAATCATTTGCCTATTACACATGACCTGCTGAGGCTCACTGTACCTACCACTTGTATTCTCACTAAACAGTGACCCGAGAAGTTTTGCTTCCAGATATCCTGGCTGCAATTTTATCTAACAATAAAACAGTGATAAAATTGTCTATCAATAATTATTAATAAAATGTAAAAATAAAAGCTGCCCTCAAATTAAGCATCTTATTTTATTTTTTAAAGTTTATTTATTTATTTTGAGAGACAGAGAGAGAGAGAACGAACATGAGTGGGGGGCAGGTGTAGAAGGATGGAGAGATGGAGAGCGAGAATCCCAAGCAGGCTCTGTACTGTTAGTACAGAGCACAACACAGGGCTCCGTCTTATGAACTGTGAGATCATGACCTGAGCCAAAATCAAAAGTTGGACCAACTGACCCACCCAGGTGCCCCTCAAATTAAACATTTTTCCATTAGCATTTGCTTACTTCATGTCCCTGTGTCACGGTATTCCAAACCTTTTCATTATTAGCGTATTGGCTTTGGTGACCTGTGATCAGTGATCCTTGCTGTTCTTATTGTAATTATTTCGGGGTGCCACAATCCTTGCTCATGTAAGCTAGCAAACTTAACTGATAAATATAGTGGTGTGTTTTGAATGCTCCATCAACTGCCTGTTTCCCACTCTCTCACCCTCTCCTGGTGCCTCCCTATTCCCTAAGATACAACAATATTGAAATTAGGCCAATTAATAGCCCTATAATGGCCTGTATGTGTTCAGGCGAAAGGAAGAGTTACATGTCTCTCACTTTTATTTATTTATTTTTTGATGTCTGATCTTCTTTGTTCTTCTTAGAAAATCTCCTTTTGATTGGACTCAGACTAAGAGATAGAGGTTCTCAGAGGACAGCTTCTGTCTCTTGGCAATCTGTTCCTGGCAGTTTTTTTGGCCTCCTTTATTCTCTTGGCCAAAAGTTGAGCATTTTCTGCAGCCTCTTCCTTCTTTCTTCTTAGTATGCTGTTTCTTCAGTGCAATATGCCGACATCTGTGTTGGAGGACACGTGGAATAACAAGATTGCTGAATACTGAGCGCTTTGGGTCCTGGTTTCTTACCTTCTCTGTTCAGGGACTTTCTCACAGCATACTTGTGGATATCATCTTCTTTAGAGAGAGTGAGAAGTCTGTGGATTCTGCTAGCTCTTTTGGGTCCCAGGTGATGAGGCACAGTATTATCAATGAGTCCAGGAATATCCTTCCCCTCCTTTTTTTTTTTCACAATGAGAACAAGTTGAGAACAATAAGACTGACACCCACAATGCAACCTTGAACAGATTTGCATCCTTGGT
The DNA here is from genome assembly GCF_018350215.1 of Panthera leo. Classification (NCBI taxonomy): domain Eukaryota; kingdom Metazoa; phylum Chordata; class Mammalia; order Carnivora; family Felidae; genus Panthera; species Panthera leo. Next base: position 80,205,299 of record NC_056684.1, on the reverse strand, counting down.
CTGTAGCGGAAATGACCTTTACTCAGAAGGCAGACACAGCCATGGGTCAAAACACTCTGCTTCACTGGGAATCCTTGTTTGTCATTGCCACCACTGATTCAGACTACATAATCCTTCTTCACCCAGAGCATCAGCAGCAATTTCTGTGGCCATATGCCTCCATAAAAGGTAAAAATTCTGTCTGCTGTCCACGTCAATGAGTTTCTGGAAGCCAGCAGCTGAGAAAGAGATGTTCAACTTCATCCTAAAGCAGTCTACCTACCACCTCTGAGGCGCATGAAAAAGAGCACATGTCTCTTACTTTAAATCAAAAGTTAGAAATAATTAAGTTTAGTGAGGAAGAAGGCATGTCAAAAGCTGAGACAGGCTGAAAGCTAAGCCTCTTGTGCCAGTTAGCCAAGTTGTGAATGCAAAGAAAAAGTTCTTGAAGGAAATTAAAAGTGCTACTCTAGTGAGCTCACAAATAAGAAAGTGAAATGCTGATAAGGAAAAAGTTAGAGTACTATGGATAGATCAAGCCAGCCACAAAATTCCCTTCAGCTAAAGCCTAATCCAGAGCAAGGCCCTAACTCTCTCCAATTTTACGAAGGCTGAGAGAGAAAAAAGAAAAATTTGAAGCTGGCAGAGGTTGGCTCATAAGATTTAAGGAAGGAAGCCACTGAGAAACTTAACAGAAGGCCATGGGGGAGGGGAAGGAAAAAAAAAAAAAAGGTTAGAGAGGGAGGGAGCCAAAACATAAGAGACTGTTAAAAACTGAGAACAAACTGAGGGTTGATGGGGGGGGGGGGGGGGGGGGAGGGGAGGGGGGGGGATGGGCATTGAGGAGGGCACCTGTTGGGAGGAGCACTGGGTGTTGTATGGAAACCAATCTGACAATAAATTTCATATTTAAAAAAAATAAAAAAATAAAAAAAAAAAAAAGGAAGGAAGCCATCTCTGTAAGGTAAGTGCAGGGTGACACAAGAGCTGATGGAGGAGTTGCAGCAAGTTATCCAGATATAGCTAAGGTAATGAATGAAGGCGGCTACACTAAACAGTTTTTCAATACAGACAAAGAAACTTCTACTGGAAGAAGATGCCATCCAGCACTTACATAGCTAGAAGAAGTCAAGACTTGGCTTCAAAACTTCAAGGACTCTTATTAAGGGCTATTGCAGCTGAGGACTTTAAATTGAAGCCAATGCTAATTTACCATTCTGAAAATCCCTAAGAATTACCCCTTAAGAATTATGTTACATCTCCTTTGCTGTGTTCTAGAAATAGAACAAAGCCTGGATGACAGCACATCTGTTTGCATGATTTACTGAATATTTTAAGCCCAGTGTTGAAACCTACTGCTCAGAAAAAAAGACACCTTTTCAAATATTACTGCCCACTGCCAACACACCTGGTTACTCAAGAGCTCTGATGGAGATGTACGCTGAAGTTAATGTTGTTTTCATGCCTGCTAAAAACTTATCCATTCTGCAGCCCATGGATCAAGGAATAATCCTGACTTTCAAGCCTTCTGATTAAAGAAATACATTTTGTAAGGCTATGTAACTGTTACAGATAGTGATTGCTCTGATGGATCTGGGCAAACTAAACTGAAAATCTTCTACAAAGGATTTACCATTCTAGATGCCAGTAAGAACATTCACAATTCATGGTAAGAGGTCAAACTATCATCATGAAAAAAAGTTTGGAGTAAGTTGACTAAAACCCTCATAGATGACTTTAAGGGGTTCAGGACTTCAAGGGAAGAAGTAACTGCAGATGTGGTGGATACAGAGAACTAGAATTAGAAGAGCCTGAGGATAGGACTGAATTGCTGTAATCTCATGATACAACTTTAGTGAATGAGGAGTTGTTGCTTGTAGAAGGGCAAAGAAAGTAGTTTCTTGGGAATGAATCTACTCCCGGTGAAGACTGCTGAAATGACAACAAAGGATTTAGAATATTCCATAAATTTTGTTGACAAAACAGTTGCAGGGTTTGAGGGACTGACTCCAATTTTGAAAGAAGTTCTACTACAAGTAAATGCGATCAAGCTGCATGCGTGGTTACAGAGAAATCGTTTGTAAAGGAACAGTCCATTGATGCAATAAACCTCACCATTGTCTTATTTTAACAGGATGCAGCCACCCCAACCTTCACGAACCACCATCCTGAGCAGTGAGCAACCATCAATATCATGGCAAGACTCTTGACCAACAAAAAGATTACTGAAAGTTCAGATGATGGTTATCATTTTTTAGCAACAAACTATTAAAAAGCCTCATTTAAAAAAATGTTTATTTATTTATTTAGGGAGAGGGCGCATGCACACGGGGAGGAGAGAGGGTGGGTGAGGGCAGAAAGACAGGAGAGAGAATCCCAAGCAGGCTCCACACTATCAGCATTGAGCCTGAAGCAGGGTTTGATCCCATGAACCCATGATCAGGTGATACCATTACCTGAGCCCAAATCAAGAGAGCTGGATGCTCAATCGACTGAGTGACCCAGGCACCCCAGCAATAACTATTTTTAAATTAAGATATGTACATTTTTTTTTTAACATTTATTTATTTTTGAGACAGAGAGAGACAGAGCATGAACGGGAGAGGGGCAGAGAGAGAGGGAGACACAGAATCGGAAGCAGGCTCCAGGCTCTGAGCCATCAGCCCAGAGCCTGACGCGGGGCTTGAACTCACAGACCGCGAGATCGTGACCTGAGCCGAAGTCGGACGCTCAACCGACTGAGCCACCCAGGCGCCCCAAGATATGTACATTTTTTAAAGACAAAATGCTATTATACCCTTAATAGACTATAGCACAGTACAAATGTAACTAACATGCACAGGAAACCAAAAAATTAATTTGGAGTTGTTTTATTGTATTATTTGCTTTATTGCAGTGGTCTGGAACTGAACCCCCAATACCTTTGAGCGATGTCTATAGGTTTTAGGCAAATTACAATTTGGAGAGAACTCCCTGCTTTCCTGATTGCCTTACTATTAAAACAATAAAATTAATGATAGTAAATCAGGATAACTTGTTTTAGGAATTCAAAACACATCAACATATTGAAAATATATATGGGTGTAAGTATTACAAGTAAGTCAAAAAGTTACTATATTCTCTACATCACAGCAGCTAGATCCAGTCCTGTGTTTATACAATCTCCCCACAATACATAACCTCTATCACATAAAAATGTGAAGCATAACATACCTGGTGAATTTTACCTCAATTCTGAAGAAATGTTTGAGTATTTAACAACAAAAGTAACATCAACAAATGACCTGCCATATTGGGCATATATTTGTGGCTCAGTCAATCTCTCATTTGGGATCAAGGGATGTTTTGTGGGACAGAATGGTATTCCTGTATTATGATATCAGAAGGCTAGGGATAGCCTTCAAATCATCAAGATTTTCTTACAACACATTTTATTAAAATCCTCAACTACGAAATCCACAAGAAATCTTTAGGCTTTTAATATTCAGTTAAGATTTTAAGATATGGAACTGGAAAGTCTACTAAATACATGAGAGTAATTTCCAAATAAATTTCCTTTTCCCTATCTTGCCTTTACTCCTCTGTGAAATCAAAGGATGGACAAGGTGGAAATGCTTTAACAGAAACAAGAGAAAGTAATCTTTGTTGGAATGAAGAGTTCAGAGGCAATTCCCTGGTACCAGGCAACTCGAGGCACTGCTAACCTACACAGCACTGTATGAAGGTGAGGCTAGCTGGATTCATTCTGTCAAGCATTTAAAACACTTGCCTAGCTGAGTGTTTTCACTTTTTGCAAACTGTTCCATTAAAACTGGAAGCTTGAGGTAAAGCTAGAATAAAACTGCTTTCCTCTGGATTGTACACTTTTATCCTAAAACTTAAAGAATTTGAAACAAGTATGGTATGAAAAAGAGTAGTTAGAATTACCTTGTTCAGTTACTTTGAAAATCATGCACACTATAGGATTCTGTGGAGTCAGGAGTCAGACCTAGACCTAGACCTCCTCCTACTATTAAATGATTTCCTCCCTGTCATTTAATAGTATGCCTACATCTCTCTTGAAGCTAAGTCTTGAGTGCCTAGCTCCAAATCTGTATTACTTATCAACAGTGATATAAAAGTAGCTTTAACCTTCATATAACTTCTGAAAATAAAAAAAATGTAATGTTTTAAGAACAAGGAAGCAAAAGAAGCCAATAGCTCATACCATGTAAAATATATTAACTTACATTTTATTTTAAAAAATGTTTATTTTGAAAAACATTATGTTTTTAATTATTTTTTTTTTATGTTTATTTTTTGAGAGAGAGAGAGAGAGCAAGGCTGAGGAAGGGCAGAAAAAGAGGGAGAGAGAAATCCCAAGCATGCTCCATGCTATCAGTGCAGAGCCCGATGTAGGGTTCAAACTCCCAAACTGTGAGATCATGACGTGAGCCGAAACCAGGACTTGGGTGCTTACCAAATGAGCCACTCAGGTGCCCCAAAGTGTCAGTGTGCTTTTAGGGCTTGAGAGTCTAATTATGGTCTGGAGTACCAGACTTATTCCATCAGAATTATTAAAAATACTTACCCCATTGGCTTAGTAGTAGTGTTACCATAGCTGGCAGGAGCTGAGGCCATCTTGGCAAAAGCCCTATGAAATAAAAAAAACTATATTGAAAAACTGATTATCAGAGCAAACATTCAGCATCACAGTATTAAAAACTCCACTGACTCTTACTATGCAGACATTTCTGAAAAGAGAATCATCTTTCAACGAATATAATACAATGTTTCAGTATAATGAGCACTGAAACAACTATATAAATGTTGACTATATGATTGGTAATCATGTAAAATGTTGTCCAAGTACAGTACAATTAGTACTGCAACACTGAGATTTTGTTTTGTTTTGTTTTGCAGTTTATGTATTTTGAGAGAGAGAAAGCACAAGCAGGGTGGAGAGGGAAGAGGGGGAGAGGGGGAGAGGGAGAGAGGGGGAGAGAGAGGAAGAGAGGGAGAGAGAGGGAGGGAATCCCAAGCAGGCTCTGGTCTACCAACACAGAGCCCAATGCAGGGCTCAAACCCACGAACTGCAAGATCATGACCCAAGCTGAAGTTGGATGTTCAACTGAATGAGCCACCCAGGTGCCCTTGAAATTCTTTAAAAAATACAAATGCATTCATTTCCCAAACATCAAGACTTTTTCCTTTTATTATATCTGGTCATTAACATGAAACAGACTTGCTGCCTTGAACGAACAATCATGAACTAAGTTTAGTCTCTTTATCAGTCCCCACATTCCATACTCCCTCATTCCCAGACATATGCCTTTGTTCATGCTGTCCTTTGAGGGGGATAAATGGACTGCCTTCTTCTCCAACAGAAATTGTGCATTTCCTTTTAAGACTCTGCTCAAAACTACTTTTTTCTTTTATTAAAAAAAAATTTTTTTTAATGATTATTTATTTTTGAAAGAGAAACAGGGAGCACGAGCCAGGAAGGGGCAGAGAGACAGAGGGAGACACAGAATCCGAAGTAGGCTCCAAGCTCTGAGCTGTCAGCACAGAGTATGATGCAGGGCTTGAACCCACAAACTGTGAGATCATGACCTAAGCCGAAGTCGGACGGTTAACCAACTGAGCCACCCAGGTGCCCCAAAACCAATTTTTTCATTAAACTATTCTATCACCCAATGATTTTTCCTTTTAAGAGTTATTTTCTACAACACACACTTTTATACCTAATTGCATGTAGTCATTTATTTTCAAATCTTTTAAGTGTCCAGAATTCTCTTTAACTAAACTATACAATTTCTGAAGTCTGGCAAAAAGATGGCACTTAGATGTGCTTTTAAAAATATTTTCCTTCTGGGAGTATGTTTACCATAGAGAATTGAGGACACAAAATGCTCCCAAAAGAACCCTAACACTTTGAGGCTCACAATCATGATTTTTGTGTATATTCCTCTAATCCCTGGACACACATATATATAACATATATACTTTAAAAACAAAATTAATATACTGTAAAACTGTTTTGTAACATTTTAATAGCATACCATAAACACTTTATGTGACTCAATACTCTTTTATAATGATTCCTAACTATTTCAATTGTTTTTGTAAAAGAAAAAAAAGTTTACATAAATACGAGAAAATCATATGAGAGTAAAAAACGGAATGGAAATCACTAAGATGTGATAATTGAAATGTTAAAAACACTCTATTTCAACTGGGACAGAACTCACTGAAAATACCATTAGAGAAATCCCAAACACAAAAATCACAACCTTGTTCAGGAAGGAGGATGTGAATCAAATGTTTTCAGAAGTAGACTAGAATTTCTGCCTTCAACAAATACTTATTTTTCACTAGAATGAACTATATCTAAACAATATGGAAGGATTCAATAAATCATGGCACATTTTTATGGCTAAACAATATTCACACACTAAATAGTACCACTGAAGAAAATTTAAGAAACACTATTAAAAAAAACTTTTTAAAAATGTTTCTTTTTGAGGGGCGGGGAGGGAGGGTGGGAAAGTGGGGTTGGAGCAGAGACAAAGGAAGACAGAGAATCCCAAGCAGGCTCCACCAGTGCAAAGCCTGGCCTGTGGCTCGAGCTCACCAGCCGTGAGATCATGACCTGAGCCAAAGCTGGACATTCAACCGAATGAGCCACCCAGGTGCTCCAAGAAACACTATAATTATTTAAGAAAATGGACTGCTAAAATGAGTTAATGGAAAACTAGAATACAAAACTGTATCTATACTAATAATTTCCAAATTTTAAAAAATACATGTAATGTACATATAAAAAGATATACAGTGTTTAGCTGTAGACTTTGGATGATGATATTACAGGTAAATTTTTACCTCCTTTCTAACAGAGTTTTATACAATTTTCTTCAAAAAACTTGTATTACTCTTATAAAGAAAAATGCTAGGAATTACGTATTTTATAACCATATAAAATGATGTCCAAGACTGGCTTTCCTCTTCCAACAATAAATGTTTGATTAAGGAGTTCTCCACAAATCATAATGTAAAGAACAATGACATATGCCACAAAGCCAATGTGTAAAGGCATATATTATAAAAATTGGAAAAAGCAGTTTTCAGTTTCTCTTTTTAAACAGAGGTCTATTGTATATTTTCTTCTTATTACAAGAACATAGTGAAATAAAAAGAAATTTGAAAAAGCAGGGGCACCTGGCTGGCTCAGTCAGTAGAGCATATAACTCTTGACTTTGGAGTAATGAGTTCGAGACCCATGTTGAGGGTAGAGATGACTTAAAAAAAAAAAAAAAAAAAAAAAAAAAATGAGGCTCCTGACTAGCTCTGTCGGTGTGCATGGCTCTTGATTTCTGGGTTGTAAGTTTGAACTTCATGTTGGGTGTAGAAGATTACTTAAAAATAAAATATTAGGGGTGCCTCAGTGGCTCAGTTGGTTAAGTGCCTGACTCCTGATTTCAGCTCAGGTCATGATCTCACTGTTCGTGGGATTAAGCCCTGCATCAGGCTCTGTGTGCTAACAGCATGGAGCCCGCTTGGGCTTCTCTCTCCCCCCTCTCTGCCTCCCCCACTCGTTTACTCATAATAAATAATTAAAAAAATAAATGAAATCATAAAAAAAAAATTTGAAAAAGCACTCAAACTCAAAAACTCAGAGATAACCACTGTTAACAACTTGGCATACTGTTGAGCTTGGAAAGCATATTCAATCTTATAGTCTTAAAACAATCATTTTAAGAAATATTAAAAAAAAAGAAATATTTTTAAGTGTATTTATTAACTGTGGGAGAGATGAGAGACAGAGAGAGAGAGAGAGAGAGAGAGAGAGAGAGAGAGAACGAACCCCAAGGAGGCTTTATGCTATCAGCACAGAGCCTAACATGGGGCTTTAACTCGAAACTGTGAGATCATGACCAGAGTCGAAATCAATATTTGGATGCTTAATCAACTGAGCCACCCAGGCACCCCATTTTAAGAAATATTTTGAGGGGCGCCTGGGTGGCTTGGTCAGTTAAGCGTCCGACTTTGGCTCAGGTCATGATCTCACGGTCCGTGAGTTCGAGCCCCGCGTCGGGCTCTGTGCTGACAGCTCAGAGCCTGGAGCCTGTTTCCGATTCTGTGTCTCCCTCTTTCTCTGCCCCTCCCCTGTTCATGCTCTGTCTCTCTCTGTCTCAAAAATAAATAAACGTTAAAAAAAAAAAAAAAGAAAAATATTTTGACAGTAAGGTTTGTTGTAAAAAATTTGGAAGATAAAGATAAGCACATGAAAGGGAAGAAATTCTACCACCTGGAGTTATCCACTGTTAACATTTTAATATATGTCAAGGTATGCAATTGTATGTATATAGATTTATGTTCATATATACAAATACACACAGAAATAGATGGATGGATAATAGAGATCATAATGTAAAAACTGTCATCTAAGTTTTGGCTGAAATATCCCTACTCAGACACGTTCCCTGATCTTCTCAACAAATTTAACTTTTACCCCCAAGTTAAGATCTTATCACTCGGTGTTATTTTCTTTATATCACTTAGTATCATTTAACAGTATTCTGTTCATTTGTTTGCTTATTTGTTGATTCATCTTCCCTCCACTCAAATGTAAATTCAATGACTGAAGGAGCCTTCCACATGGTCACTATTATATTTCCAAAGTCTAGAAGAGTCTCTAGACACAAAGAGAGAAGTCACTTGTTGTAAACTATTTTTTCACTATCCTATACACATTTTCCAGTGTCAGTCTTATACGACATGAATTTTAATTTTCAATTGTATTCTATCTTATGGAAATGCTTACTGTTGAACATTGAGATTGGTTGCTTCTAAGATTTTACAATTCCAATTACTTCTTTGGAATGAAACCTTAGAAGTATGCAAAGATTTAAAAAAAATTTTTTTTAATGTTTTTATTTTATTTTTGAGAGAGAGAGAGACACAGCATGAGTGGGGGAGGGGCAGTGAGAGAGGGAGATACAGGATCCGAAGCAGGCTCCAGGCTCTGAGCTATCAGCACAGAGCCCGACATGGCACTCGAACTCATGAACTGTGAGATGATGGATGACCTGAGCCAAAGTCGGCACTCAACTGAGTCACCTAGGCATCCCACAAAGATTTTTAAAAAAAAATTTTTATACCATCTGGCAAAATGGTGACAATTTATATTTTTTAATAGCAGAATATAAATGCACCAATTAATTTTCTGTATCCTTAGCACAGCACTTTACTGTATCTGTGTGCTATGTTAATCTGCATTTCTCTACTAGTGAAATTAAAATTTTCTTCTGATGTTTTTGAGATGGCTGACCCAAAACATTTCAGTCTTTGTCACTCGTATCTAATCAGCGAAGAAAACATCAACTTCTCTAGGAAAGAAAGGCATGACCATTTTTTGTAATTTTAAGCTGTGGATAGAGAGGGCCAGATAGGGAAATATTTATGTCACCAAATTAACAAAAAAAATACTAAGGCACTGTTCAATTTTCTTAGTAACATTCTTATCTTCTTGGGACTTCCACTGTACTCTTTTATATAAGAAGAAAATAAAACTTACTTCCACTGTTTGATATATTGTAAGGGATTAAGGTTGCATCCTGCATCAGTTAATGCTTTTTTGTATTGCTCCAAATCAGCCTGAAATAAGCAAAGAACGATATAAAAATTTTTACTTTCATGAAAGAGAAGACCATTTTGTTATTATTTTATTCATTAAAAAGTCAGACCAAAGGCACGAGTTTAAATTCCAGGCACCCAAGTAGAACGGAGTCATATTTTGAGTATATGAGTGAGCACCCGAGACAAAAATCACATCTAATGAAAATTACCTTTGACAGACTCCAAATCACCTATCCAGTACTTTGTCATCCCTCAGTGAGTCAGTCAATTTTTCCTCCACTTTTGAACTTGCCTTTCCTCAGGATAATCACTATATGAACCAACTGGCTTGACCAAGAATATTTCAGAACCAGAAACACAAGGGGCATGACACTGACTGAGGGGAAATGCAGATTCAGGTTTTCCCCTGTCATATACACTCTAGTGGTCCAAATGCATTAATGGAGTATCAGGTGTCTTACACTTTTTAAACTGTTGTTTTCTCTTTCTTGTTCTTTTTGTTTCCTGATGAGTAAGTCCAGTTGAATTCCTGTAATTTATAGGAGCCTATCATCATAGTGATTCCATTATAAAAATTTTAGAAGACAGAAATTTAATTTTTTTTAATGTTTACTTTTTTTTGAAGGAGAGAGACAGAACATGAGCAGGGGAGGGGCAGAGAGACAGGGAGACACAAAATCTGCAATAGGCTCCAGGCTCTGAGCTGTCACCACCAAGCCTGACACGGGGCTTGAACTCAGGAGCCATGAGATCATGACCCGAGCCGAAGTCGGATGCTTAACTGACTGAGCCACCCAGGTGCTCCTTACAGGTCAGAAATTTAAAGCTCACCTTCAACCAGAGATGTTCACTATTTTGCATTTTTGGGGCTATCAGCTGACATCAGTAATCATAATTTGCTTTAAGCCTCTTAATGATCACTTAAAACTTATGAAAAGATAGTCCTTACCAAAAATAAATGAAAATAATGTGGTCAAATTAAGGGAATTCTGAATTAAGTTTCAAAATAAAAAATTCTGAAGAAAATATTATAAATAGGCTATAAGCCTTTTTATATATAAGCCAAATATATATATATATATATATATATATATATATATATATATATATATATATATATAAATCCTCTAAGATATAGGTATGAGATGCTTCTAAAAAGAAAACTACACTTTCTTACTAAATTAAAATAAAAGACGTATTCCCAGAACAAAGCAGAACTGGCCTAAAGCAAATATTGGGTTTAGCTTACTGATTTAACACCAAGATTTTTGACCAAAAAAATGCGTTATGATCTATCAGACGTATAAAAATACATGGTATTGGCAAAGGAAAGACGTTTATAGCTACTGTATCATCCTAGGTGTCATCTCCAAAGTTCTAACACTTGCTGCTCACCAGTAAAATTTTACTGAGTTAACAGGAGAGTTAGCAGGTCTCTAACCTGGCAACAACACTGACACCAAAATTACCATTTGCCTTCAAAGTCAATTAATTACCTATAAACTTTTCTTTCTTCTAAAGCAAGTGATGGCCCGTCACAGAAAAAGAAAACAACAAAATTATCCATAATCCTCTTTTCCAGGGGAAAAAAAAAATCTAGAAAGGGAAATATGTCATTTCCCAATAATTGTGAGGCATTTATTGATATAAAAGTTATTTGATTGCAATATTAAAAAAATCTCAATTTCATTTTTTTATATGAATCATACAACATATATAAATCTGAAGTGTAATCTAATTGAACTGCGATATTTACATAGCAATTTGGAAGTTTGGGTATTTTCTTCCAATTGACTCCTTATGTTCTATAATTGACATTAGTTTTTAAATAACCTTAAAATATTACATTTTTACTTTAGGTTAAAGATAAATTCAGTGGAAAGCATTAGTGGCTACAGCTTAATGAAATGGAGCTTTTAAGATCATTACACAATGAGAAATAAGGCCAAACTTACAAAAAGCATAGCAAACTTGGTTAACTTCATTTATAATAGCTATTTTCCCAGAAATAAGAATTTGGGCACTTGAATTCAATTCATATTCCAACAACTTAAAAGTGATCAGACATTTCATGAGTGGACAGTTCTCTTGGTGACAATAAATACTGCTATAAAACTCAGCAGTAAATAGAACCAGCCTTAACAAATTGTTTTTTTTTTTTAAAGAAAGGAATGAGGTAGTTATTTGGTCACAGTGATATGTCTTCTATTTTTGAAACAAACAAATATCTCCCCTTCTATCCAATAACTAAACAAAGAGGACATACCTCAGAGGGTGCTTGCTGCGCACTTATATAATAAATAAGAAACAGCCTCATTTTATCTTCTGGAGTTCCTGCTACATAGGGGGGAAAAAACTTTCAGAATTCTGGTTAAGTGTTATAGTCAACACAAGTATATAAAAATTTAAGGCATATATAAATATGACAAGATAAAATGTGGTTCTTTGAAGTGATTTAAGGTTATAGGCACTCTAATTATGACTATGTAACACACAGATATGGAAAATGATTAAATGTTGTGGGAGTAAAGGAATGGGATATGGGAGTATCTTCATTCTCTCTTCCTAAGTGTCTATAAGAGATGTACTTTTAAAAAATTTTTTTAATGTTTATTTTTTTTTTTCAGAGAGAGAGAGAGAGCGAGAGCGAGCATGAGTGGGGAGCGTCAGAGAGAGAGGGAGACACAGAATCTGAGGCAGGATCCAGGCTCTGAGCTGTCAGCACAGAGCCTGACGTGGGGCTAGAACTTGTGAACCGAGAGATCATGACCTGAGCTGAAGTTGGATGCTTAACTGACTGAGCCACCCAGGTGCCCCAAGAGATGAACCTTTTAGATTGAAACTCAGAAAGAATGGAATAGGTAGGATAATCACACACATCTAAAACAGTATACTTCTGAGATGGAAAAAGGATGTCAGTACTAATTATGTAAAGACAATAAATATAAAAATCAGACTATCCTGGGAAAACAGCTGTATGGTCCTTCTAGGTGTTAGGTTATGAAACCTAAGTATGAAATACTTCTCAAAAGTGGGGTCACAAAATATACAGGTCTCCTCTTTCTTGAGGGTATTCTACCACTATATAAGATTTGAGAAAAGAATACATTTATATATTAAAATAAACACTGTTGTATTATGCAAAATATATTTGCTAGAAATTCTAAGACAAAACATAAGATATCGAAATTTCTTGCTCACATTGAGTTTGATCTGCTACTCTTACTACCCAGAGCCCCAAACTACGGAGAAATTCATTTATTCTTCACCCTGTTACTGGGTGTACTTTGGTACAAAGTGATGAAGCACTGGTCACTGGTAACTCAGTTTTACCACCAACCAATAACAATATGTACTCTCACTTCAAAGTCCTAATACTCAAGAACTTGGCAGTGTTATACTTTCTTATAGAATAAAAACTAGGAAAATTTTTTTAAAACGTGACTAATGAACCATCAGTTTTTTATATGGTTTAGAATCCAGATAACCATTCTCAAATTATCCTTACTCCCTAAATATGGCAAAGAATGGTAATAAAGATCAATGATGGGTTCTCCAAAGTTCTGATGTTTACAGATAAATATTGTATCTTGGACACTGAATATTATGTTATGAAATTCAGGGTCTTGTTTAAATCCCAGGAGAAAGCTGCTATTTTTGCTTTAGCAGGGAATTAGCCTGGCTGGGTTCAGGCCAAAGTTCCCACCAGCTATCTGTGGGTTGTGGTTCCATCATTCATTTCTATTTTCAAAACCTTCTGCAGTGCTACTGGGATCTGTCCAACCATCTAGTGGCCACTGTGGGAACTGGAAAATCATATAGCCCTTCAACTCTTAGTCTTAGGAATGCTATTTAGGATCAGATTCACGTATGTGCAGCTCAGGAGTGAGCCCAGGAATTCACAAACAACTTTATGAGCTTGCTTTCCTGAGCTCCTTCCTCTCTGCAATCTCCCTGGTACTTTCCAATTCCCTTGGCTTTCCCTTTCTGGTGCTTCGGTCAGAAAGCTTTGGCTTTAGTTACCCTGTTCTATTGTGCATTTCCTGCAACTATGACTAAGCAGCTAAAGGACAAAGAGAAAAAAGCAACCAGGCTTGCTGTATGCTCTTGGGACCACCATTCCTAAAGCAGGAGAGAAAGGCTCCCCTCTCTCTGAGTTTTAGGGGCCTGTAGATGCCTGTTACTGTTTTTAATATCCTCAGCATCAACTACTTCTCCAACGAGTCCTAGTAGAAAATGTATTTATAAGCTACAATCTTTACACTAGGGCATTGTTGCTCCCAGCCCTGCTCAGTTGACTGAATACATATACACACACACACACATATATATATATATATATATATATATATATATATATATGCACGCACATGTTATCTATATTTATTTCTGTCTGACAAATATATAGTGAAAACACCAAGACTATAATACTTCCAATTCCAATCCAACATTATAGAGCTCATTATAGTTTTCTCCCCTTCTCTACTTGTATAGTTTTCTCCCTTTCCCTACTTGTTTTCTCTTCCTTCTCTGACAAGAGGAAACCTGGCACCATTTGTAGCACCTGACATATACACTTCTTTAACCAGTCCACTGTATATAACAAATATCCCATCTCTGCAGCCATCCCCTTGCCTGTATGGACGTCTTCTCACTCCATGTGGGCTCTGATTCTCTGCAATACACTTGCTCACATGCCTGGCCACACTTCTCACCCCACTTGGACTGACGCTGGGTTGCTACTGTGTACAGTCACCCTCTGTGCCACATGTGGATGCCTTTCTCATCCTGCTTAGGTTGCAACATCTTGTTTTGGGCTAAAAGGGCACCAGACTTCCACTTTGCATGAATGCCTACCTTGTTCTCTTGTAGTTAATGTCTTTAAAACTAAACTGAGAAAGGGGAAAGAATAGAGAAAGGTTCTGATAGTTTTTTATTAACACATTCATTTGCTTCAACTTTAGTCAAAACTTATTATAAATAATAAGGAATAGCTCTGAAATGATGGGCTTATATATTTTGCATTTTTTCATTGTAAAGTGCAAATAACTCCAAAATAGTATGTTCTCACTACAAATCCAGCTTCTTAAAAGTGTGAGCAATAACCTAAAGCTTCTTAGAGAAGTTTCTGCGAAAAGAATCTTTAATTACAAACAATTTGGAATTTATTACTTTTCAGTTTGGAATAAAGTCTAAAAGTCATACCAAAGTCTAACTCAAAAACCATCATCATTCAGCTAAGTGACTTGTATGCAAAATATAAGCTGAATAGCTTATATACTTTTTATTCATTTTGGAAAAGCAGTTTACTGAGATTTGAATTGAAAACTATTCTGAAATGATCAACAAGTCTCTAAAGTTTGGATAGTTTTGGAGGCTAAAACCTATGTGGATCCCCATGATCATTATAACTGAAAGTAAAAATTATAACATTTTCTAAGTACAAAGAGTCATATCTTGTTTTAAGAAAATCTAACATACAAATATTTAGTTAAACGTAAATATGAAAGGGACTGATTAAGGAGTTTCTTTAAAAGTAAAGTCCCTAAATATTTAAAACAGAATTCAGTTTTAGATATATCCTTTTGGGAAATGCTTTAGGGTTAAACTAAAGTAATTAGAAGTGTATCATTTAGAGACACCTGCTTTGAATGTTATACTTCCAAGTCTTCCTAAAACCAGCAGAATTTGAACTTCAGATATATCACTTTATTTTTTTTCCCCAGATATATCACTTTAAATAAATGAATGCAACAAGTTCTTCAATACCATCAAAGAGAAGTTCAGTGAAATAAAATGCAAATCATTTTTCCACTTCAGGAATTGCTATGCTACGAACTTCTCAACAGAAACTAGCTCATTTAATTATCTCATTATTGGCATGGATTGGAAAAATAATAATTCTATTCAGATTTTACTTATACTGAACATGCTGGATTCAAAAGCTCTGAAACTTAACATTAACCTCAAATTTATGGTACATACCATCAGGGTCTGATATTATATCTAGAAGAGATTTATCCAGAGTAGTTTTGCTCATTATTTTTTCTTCATATTCAAAATATACATCTAGTTTTCTTGCCTGTTTCAAAATAAATATTAGATTAGACTATATGAAGTAATAAAGACATACTAAGGGCCTCTCAGCTTACAAGTTTCTATTTTCTATGATCAATTTTTAAAAATAAGTGTTCATTTACTAATAGAATTTACTTTCAAGTTTCTTACTTTTGATCATACACTTAGTTTAAAAAATTACAGATTGACTATTTTACCATATCTGACTTATAAACTCAGAATTAATTCTGCATGTCATATATTAGCAAAGATAAAAATCACACCAATCTCAATTACTGTATTTATTAGTAATTAGCATATAAATAAATAATTGTATTCCATGCAAATTAATGTCAGGTGGTCATGTTATGTTTACTTTTTTAGTGCACAAATCCACACATTTTCAACTTAAACTGGACAGAAAATTACCCTAATTATTTTTAGTGGTTTTTAAACAAAGCTAACTTCCTCATTAATTTTCCTACTTAATATTTTGAAGTTTTAGGTAATGGAAAAGTAGTCAAACTTAGCTCTCCTATATGATCCCTTTTCCAATTTAAAATTTGTTTATTAAAACTATCCAAATGAAGTTAAAATATTAGGATTCTCCAAAGTAAATACAGATTATCATTATCAAGTATCTACTAAATTATGCTTCAATAATACAAAAGAGAAAAGAATATGATTTCTATTGAAAGTGTTAACAATTTAAATGAGTAGAAACCATTCATGAAATAAATTAGAATACTCAGAGATACCAATGAAGAACCAAAATATAAACACAGAACATAAATCTACTGAGCTAAGATGATAGAACGAAATAAACAGTTAACCCATTGTAGAGAAGAAAGTGATGAATTTTGACTTGAGATTTCAAAGTGACTGGGGACAGGAATAGAGTTCATTTCAGTGAAACGAATTGCACCATGGCATAGTCAGAGTGGAGAAGTCTGAATGATAGTTTCATTATAAGGAGTTTCATATATAAAGCAACAGAAAATCAGAGTCCCTCAATCCCACTCTCCCACAGTGGCACACAAGGCCAGTTTTAAATAGTTGAAATACTCAGTTTAAAAATCAATACAACATAAAAAGGTATTTTGAGACCAGTCCTCACCCTTGTTCTCTTCTACCCCTACTCCTATGGATATTTACTACAACTATTTCTTCTACAGTTGTCCAGTTCCTTTATGCAAAATGTAAGCAAACAGGGTCTATATCCTAATACCTGTCAGCTTTCTGACACAAAAGGAATATACTATACTCTTCTGTTCCTTGCTTTAACTCAACAATATATTCTACATCAGTACACAGAGAATTCTCTTGCCAGTCAACTCTTGGAAGAGTATAATAAACCCTATAAGGGTCTTCCTTTTTATAAACCCTTGGGTCCTTCATATTCTTCAGACTCCCTGAAATAGGAACTATTTTCACTACTGTATAATGTTACTTTGAATACTACAGATTAAGAGGTGAAGTCTTAGGAATGGAAAATTTTAATTTTGAAAAAGGACAAAAGAAATGGAAAAGAGATCCTAGGAAAGAGACCATGGTAGTGGCTGTGGGAACGGAAAGGAAGAGACACATTTAATAATTAACATGTGAATGGATATGGGAATCAAAGTAGTGAAAAAAGTCAAAGATAACTCCAGGGGGAACTAAAATGATGGTAGTAGGAACTATGTTAATGTGAACTGAATATGAGACTGGTAAAGGCTAATTATCTCTAGAGTGAAGACTGGAAAGGGGGTGGGGGGAAGCATATAAAATAAGGTGTTAAGCTGACTTTCAGGCCCTCATGATCTGCTCTAGCCAACCTTTTCTGTTTCACCCACCACTTTTCACTTAGTCACATCAAATACCTCAATGACTTCTGATTAAACATTGTGTACACCTGTAGTCCTCTAGGCATAGGCTTGGGTTATTCTCTTAGTTTTTAAGAATACATTCCTCTTCTATTACCTGTGCAGTGAATTCTACTCATTCTTCAGGGACCAGCTTCTTTGCAACTCTCTTCAATCTCTATTCGTTCCCCTTTGTTGCCTCTCCATCAATCTCCTTTTTGCTTGGAGGAATTTATTACCCCCTTAAGTGTGTACCATCAGCATTTTACATACCTCTCCATAATAACAATCTTCATACTATATTACTCTCCTTTGTTTACATGCTACCCTTCTAAAACGGTAAATTCCCTAGACTGTGTTTAATTAATTGTTTAACCCTGGGAATTTAACATAGCACCTGGCTCATAACAAGTACTTGACAAGGTCTTTGTTGAATTCCTCAACTAAAAGCAGGACATACACAGATCAAGTAGTCATCTTTAGAAGACACAAAAGTAGACGGATGAACTTCTAGGAGTGAAAAATGTAAAGAACCAAGTGTTTAGTGATTTAATATGTAAAATTAAGTAGGTTCAATGCCATAATGGAGTATAATGTCTGTACCTGCAAACGAATGAAGAAAAGAAACATGGTTCACTGATTTTTGTAGCTACAGACATTAGATTTATTTTGCTAAGTCTTCATGTATTAACTTACACTGAAATTTCTAACAAGCAATGCAAATAGAATCTAAAAGTAAGTTAGTTTAATTGCTAGTGGGTAGGGAGTTTCTTTTGGAGGTGATGAAAATGTTATAAAAGTACATTTTGGTTGTGAATGCACAACTCTGTGACAATACTATAAAAACCATTGAACTGTACACTTTAGATAAGTTAACTAACTGTATGCTATGTGAACTATACCTCGATAAAGCATTAAAGAAAATTAACTTAGCATTTCAATATAGTGATTCCCATGAAGGAGAGAAGAGTGGAGTGGAGATTTTCTAGCCTGAATATGAGAACTAGTATATGTTCAGGATCTATTTGTGCAAGGCACTTTACTTACAGCTATGGCTTTCAAATGTTTTTAAACAGAGAACTCAGGACCCTCTTTCTCAAATCAAATCTTCTGCAGAACCCTAAACATAAAATAGATACAAGCGACCCATTAAATGTCTCTATAGTGATCTAGGGTACCAGAGAACAGTGGTTGAAAACTACTAACTTAATCTCATTTAATTCTCCAAGTAACACTATGAACTAAGAATTATTAGTCCCATTTTAAAGATGAAGAAACAGACACACAGAAACATATATTTATTCAAGGTTACCAGAGTAGAAGTAGTAGAGAGTTGAGATTCAAATCCAGGTCAGACTCCAATGTACACCACAGATAAAGAGTAGGGAAAATTATATTTTCCTCAAGTACAATTTATTGCTTCTTTTGTTTATGCTTTATGAAAGAAAGTATATTTGTCAATTAGTACATATTTGGGGTTTTTTTTTTTGGTAATACACGTAATTTATATGTGGCAAAAGGTTATTTTGGCCGGATAGATAATATATAGAAGTTCTTTCTCAATTTCTTGAAGTAAAGGAAATACTAAGAGAAACAACTTCTGTAATCCCAAAGATTAATTATTCTTATACAATATGAGTTCAAAGAAGAATACAATTTGGATAACAATAGTCACATAAAAAATAAACAAATTAAAAATATAAAACAAAATAACAAGGTCAAGATAATAAACAGATTTTTGGAACTTCAATAAATATCAAGAATAAACAGTAAAAGGATTATTATAGAGACCCAGAGGACTATGCATGGAATACAACTTATATCCAGTGAATATACACTCTGAAAGCCATGAATTTCTTAAAAATCTCTTTAAAA
The DNA here is from genome assembly GCF_018350215.1 of Panthera leo. Classification (NCBI taxonomy): domain Eukaryota; kingdom Metazoa; phylum Chordata; class Mammalia; order Carnivora; family Felidae; genus Panthera; species Panthera leo. Next base: position 80,185,926 of record NC_056684.1, on the reverse strand, counting down.
GGGCTAAGGGAGGAATGTGATTTTTAAAAAATTCTAGTGTTTTTCTCCCAATTTCAGAGTTACCATTGGAAAATCAGGCTGATGTTTTTCATGTTTCAGTACACTACCTCAACATTTATATTAAATTAACATAACCCCCACACACAACTTTTTTGACTGCAAAAGCCCACCAGGTTTGAAAAGGACAGAAGGGAATCCTTTAAAAAACTAGCTTGTCCCTTCACTCACAATAATGGAGAACTCTTAAGAGTCATCTGGGATGAACAAGTGGTATTCTTACTTTCTCTTTTGAAAATCTATTACCGAAGCACATTTGTCAGATGACCTATACAGGGCATGAAATGAATTTCTTTTTCTTTCCTACAACTGCAGGGGATTTTTCCTTCTCTTAACCATTCTTTACATTCCAGCTACAAACACCACCATTCTGGTACTCCCTACTCACTGCTAGTTACAATTCTCATTTCTCACCTCAGTCTACGACTGGTTGATGACATAGAGTGGTATTTCTTGACCTTCCCTCTTTTCCAAGCCCTAATTCTATAACCTAGCACAAGTCAGCAGTGAAAGTAAAGGCAAAAAGGGATTAGAGTTATACTTCCTTTTACTATTAAGAATCTCAATATTCCTCTGCTACTTCTCACAGGAGACAGATGGGATGATAAACTCTTCTCTGTTGAAAGACAGTATTAGCAACATTTTACATAATGAATTAAATATGGTTTGTAGGACAGGGGTCTGTGCATCACATTTTACTTATAGTAAAGCATAGCCTAAGCTAAAATAAACTTAGAACCATATTTTTAGGATATAACCTATACCTAAGTTGAAGATCATCTATACCCTAGCCTTTCCTTTCCTGTTCTTTTTTCCCATGTTTAATCCGCATCATTTTTTTAGTGCTGTATTTACATATCCCATCCTCCAGGTGGCAGCACTTGAACACTGTATTATAATAGTCTGCAGTTGGTGTAGGTTACTAGAATACGAACTCCTTGTTACTATTTACTTATTATTGTGTGCCTTGTGCCCTCCCTGCAAGATAACTGGAATTCTCCAAATCTCAAGTGCTTTTTATAATACAACAAAATAGCAAGTTAATGTATTTTCCATTATCTAGGTGTGTATTCTGTTGCATTTTATACTGGTGGGTTTGAATGGGTCTGCCATGTTAAGAAATGATGTGGTGCAAAAACCAGATGATACATTAAATTGTATTTGAAGGTGTTCTACAACAAAGGTAGATGAATATATTTACTCTAGAGTACTTGTTCATATGATAGAGTGAATTAGAAATCTTGAATAAAATTCATCCTTATACCTCTACCTCATTTCTATGCAGTGATGGACACTGCACTGTCAGGGTGAGGAATCTGGTTAGGATCTTCAATTTTTTACAACAGCCTATCAGTTTTAATACTTGATTATCTTATTTCTAAATAGATGCATTTTTCTCTCAACCAAGCACGATGAATTTCTAGCATTTTAGGCCCAAATCGGAATACGTAACTTCAACTTCTCTAATTCCTACCAAAAGACCAACTAAATAAAGTAGTAACATAATATTTAAAGAGTATGCAATCTTTCCACTCTAGACCCTATAAACTTAGACATTACTACATTGGAAACTCACAAAACACCCTCACTGAATTATATATTAGTATTACACCTTGGACTTTCATTAAAGTTGCTATAGAAAATGTGAGTGTAAAAATATCATTGTATCACTCAATTTTTTCCAGATAATGCCCAACATGAACAATGTATTTTGTAATATGATGCTAAGCAACACTTCGTTTAGAATAAAAAAGGGTGCCTGGCTGGCTCAGTCAGTAGAGCATGTGTCTCTTGATTTCTGGGTTTAAGCCCCACACTGGGAGTCAAGTGTACTTAAAATAAATAAATAAATAAAAATTAAAAGGAAAAAAGAATAAAAAACAAATTCTCCTTTCTGGTAAGAAGGTTTTTGTTGTTGTTGTTTTTTTAACTTAATTACACCTCTCTCTCTTTTTTTTTTATCTTGGCTGCCTGAAAATTCAAAGCCAAATTTGAGAATTATCATTATAACTACCGAGTTTTTATTTCATTATTTTTGTTCTATGTGCTATTTGTGAAAGCTACTTTAAATCTGTTTTAGAATATACATGCAACTTTAATCTACAAATTATATTGTATACTGACTCCTAAAAATAAATTCTGACTAAAGTGATCTATGTAATAAAAAATTTTAAATGTACATGAAGTGATGTTTACATGTTTATATGAGAAGTATTAAAAACAAAAATATTAGCAATATAATGAAATCTAAAAATTGATTAATATTTCTAGAAAAAATATTTACAGGGCACTTGTAAACTATATTAAGTCTTATTTTACTATGACTCTCAGAAGCATTTAGTTTTAATTTATACCAACAGTGTGTTGAACTCTTAAAATATATACCCAGAAAAAGAAAAAACAAATTTAAGCAAACAGAAGAAAAGAAATAATAAAAATTAGAGCAGAAATCAATGAAATTATAAACAAGAAATCAACAGAGACAATCACTGGAACCAAAAGCTGGCTCTTCAAAAAGATCAATAGAATTGATTACAGAATTTTATCAATAATGAGTAATCTTCCCAAACAGAAAGCATAATATCTAGGTAGGTTCACTAATGAATTCCATCAACTATTTAAGTCAGAAATTAAAACAATTTTCTACAATCTCTTTCAGAAAACAGAATGCAATTGGGGTGCCTGGGTGGCTCAGTTTGTTGAGTGTCCAACTTCGGCTCAGGTCATGATCTTGTGGTTTGTGGGTTCGAGCCCTGGATCAGGCTCTGTGCTGACAGCTCAGAGCCCGGAGCCTGGTCCGGATTCTTTCTCCCTCTCTCTATGCCCCTCCCCGGCTCACACTCTGTCTACCTCTCTCTCTCTCTCTCTCTCAAAAAAAAAAAAACAATGCAAATAATGAGAAACTAGATGCTTTCCAGCTAAAATCAGGAACAAGGCAAGGATACTCCCTCTCAACTTTCCTTTAACACTGTACTGGAAACCCTAGCTAATGTAATAAATAAGAGAAGGAAATCAAAGGTACACAGATTGGAATAAAGAAAAAAAAAACCTCTTCATTTGCAGATGATACAATTGTCAATGTAGAAAATTTCAAAAAACAATAAAAAATTTCTGGAACTAATAAGCAACTATAGCACAGTTGCAGGATACAAGGTTAGTACACAAAAGTCAATGGCTATAGTAGGAAAAAGGTAAGGATGTCCCCTCTTGCACTCTTTCAACATCATAATGGAGGTCTAGCTAATACAATTAAAAAAGAAAAGAAAGAGAAGGAATTTAAAGACTGGGAAGGAAAAAAATAAGTCCATCTTTGTTTACAGATAACATGCTTATCTATGTAGAAAATCCAAAGAAAAAACAACAAAAACTCTAGAAACTAGTAAGTGATTATACAAAGGTTGCAGGATACAAGGTTAATACACAAAAGCTAAATGCTTTCTGATAAACTAGCAATGAACAATTGAAATCTGAAATTAAAGCAAAAATACTATTTTCATTAGTACTAAAAATAAGGAAATGAAATATCTATAAATCTAACAAACTACATACAAGATCTGTATGAGGAATCTTTAATCTGATTAAAGAAATCAAGGAACAACTAAATAAATGGAGAGATATTCCATGCTCTTCTCAATGTGACCTATAGATTCAACACAATCTCCATTAAACTACCAGCAAGTTATTTTGTAGATATCAACAAAGTGATTTTAAGGTTTATATGGAGACAAGAAAGATCCAGAATAGCCAACACAATACTGAAGAAGAAGAAAAAAGATGGAGGACTGACAATACCTGATTTTATGACTTAAAATAAAGCTACAATACTTAGCCATGTGCTACTAGCCGAAAAGCAGGACAAATATATCAATGGAACAGAAAAGAGAGTACAGAAGTAGACCTACACAAATATAGTCAACCCATCTTTGACAGAAAAACAAAAGTAACTGAATGGACAAAGGATAGTCTTTTCAACAAATGGTGATGGAACAATCAGACATCTAATGTAAAAGAAAACAATCTAGACACAGACCTTACCTTTCACAAAAATTAAATAAAAATGAATCATAGACTTAAATGTAATATGCAAAACTATAAAACTCCTAGAAGATAGGAGAAACATAGAAGAAAATTTAGATGATCTTGGATATAGTGAAGACTCTTTAGGTACAACACAAAAGCATGATCCATGAAAGAAAAAAACCAGTAAGCTGTACTTAATTAAAAGCTTCTATTCTGTGAAAGACACTGCCAAGAGAATGAGAAGACAAGCCACACAACCAGAGAAAATATTTGCAAAAGATACATCTTTTAAAGGACTTTTTCCTCAAATAATACCAAGAATGCTTAAGACTAAACAATGAGAAAATAAACAGCCCAAACAGACACCACACCAAAGACCCAGATGGCAAGTAAGCATATGAAAAGATGATCCACATTGTATGTTATTAGGGAATTGCAAATTAAAGCAATGCGACACCACTACACATATATTTGAATGGCTGAAATCCAACATGGACAACACCAAATGCTGGTAAGGATGTGAAGCAACATGAACTCTCATTCACTGCTGGTGGAGAGGAGAGCCACTTTGGAAGGCAGTTTGGCAGTGGGTAGTTTTGTTACCAATCTAAACATACTCTTACCATATGATCCAGCAACCAACCTCGTGGGTTAAACACATCCACCCAAAAATCTTCACAGGGACATTTACAGCAACTTTATTTACAAATGCCACAAGTTGAAAGCAATCAAGATGTCCTTCAATGACTGATTGGATAAACAAACTGGTACATCCAGACAATGAAGTGTTAGTGATGAAAAGACATGGAGAAGTCTTAGACTCACATCACTAAGACACTGAAATACTTCATGATTCTAACTACGAGGCATTCTGAAAAAGACAATACTGTGAAGACAGTAGAAAGACATGGGTGACAGGAACTCAGGGGAAGGGAAATAGGGATGAGTAGGCAGAGCACAGATGATTTTTAGGGCAGTGAAACTATTTCTGCATGATCCTGTAATATGGATACATGTCATTATACATCTGTCAAAACCCAGAGAATGTACAAGAGTGAACCCTAATGAAAACTATGGGCTTTAGTTAATAACAACGTATTAATATTCACTTATGAATTGTTTCAAATGTACCACACACTAATGCAAAATGTTAATAATAGGGAAAACTGGGGGGGTAGGTGATAAAGAGGAATATGGAAATTCTCTGTACTTTTCACTCATTTTTTTCTACAGATGTAAAACTACTCCAAAAAACAGTCTATTAGTTAAAAAATAAAATCCAAAACACATGCATACAGTGGTAAACAAATGAACATAAGGGTCACATTTAACAGTGTTACAAAATTTGGGAAAATTTGTGTAGCTTTGAATAATAACACCTTTCACTTTTACTTTTTCATAGGTGTTAAATAAAATGACTCAAAAGAATATAAAGGATTTTACATGTACTTAAAACAAAGATATACTTCCAAAATCTATAAAGAACTTATCAAACTCAACACCCAAAAAACAAATAATCCAGTGAATAAATGGGCAAAAGACATGAATGGACACTTCTGCAAGAAGACATCCAGATGGCCAACCGACACATGAAAAGATGCTAAACATCACTCATCATCAGGGAAATACAAATCAAAACCACAAATGAGATACCACCTCACACCTGTCAGGATGGCTAACATTATCAACTCAGGCAACAACAGATGTTGGTGAGGATGTGGAGAAAGAGGATCTCTTTTGCACTGCTTGTGGGAATGCAAACTGGTGTAGCCACTCTGGAAAACAGTATGGAAGTTCCTCAAAAAACTAAAAATAAAACTACCCTACGACCCAGCAATTGCACTACTAGGTATTTATCCAAGGGATACAGGTGTGCTGTTTCGAAGGGACACATGCACCCCATTGTTTATAGCAGCACTATCAACAATAGCCAAAGTATGGAAAGAGCCCAAATGTCCATTGATGGATGAATGGATAAAGAAGATGTGGTATATATATACAATGGAGTATTACTCGGCAATCAAAAAGAATGAAATCTTGCCATTTGCAACTACGTGAATGGAACTGGAGGGTATTATGCTAAGTGAAATTAGTCAGAGAAAGAAGTATCGTATCACTTCACTCATATGAAGACTTTAAGAGACAACACAGATGAACATAAGGGAAGGGAAACAAAAATAATATAAAAACAGGGAGGGGGACAAAACATAAGAGACTCTTAAATACAAACAGAGAACAAACAGAGGGTTACTGGAGGGGTTGTGGGAGGGTGGATGGGCTAAATGGGTAAGGGGCATTAAGGAATCTAATGAAATCATTGTTGCACTATATGCTAACTAATTTGGATATAAATTTAAAATAAAATAAAAAAAAGATATACTTACTTTTGTAGTGAATACAAAGAGTACCTAATAAAATTGCGCGTGTGTATTAACATTTACTATCACAGTCAGTACGTAACTCGAGCATGGAATTTGATTCTTGAGGTACTTATCAGTACTTCAACATAACTGACCTTTAAAAAAATCCATTGCTTTAAAAAGTGTATTTGTTTTAAGAAACAACTAACTTAAAAGTTGACCATTAAATTTCCATTTCCTATTTAAGCATTCATGGAAATAAAAGACCAGAGGATACAGTAAATTTTATTTCTAACTTAATGTGACCAAGGAAGAAACCTCACCATTAATTTGTGGAATCTATGTATAACTCTGTCCCAATGTTCCTTCTAGTTTATTTCATGTTCCATAGAAGCCTCATGAAGGACTACGGAAGACAGGGGCCAGAAAAAAATTTTAAGGGCTATGTTTGATTTTGACTTTGATTAATTATTCTCTCTTTGACTATTCTATGTGCTTTTATTGTAAGCTACCTCAAATTCTGTGGAACGAGTTGAGGTATAAATAAATATGAGAAATTTATGAGAAAAAATAAGGAATGCATGTCCTTTTAAACATTTTACTCCTCATGTCAATTCACTTCTCTCTGTATTTATTCTGCTGCATACTTCCATAAGGGGAAAAAAATCTGTAAAGATCTACTAGGCTTTCTAGCCACATATTATGTAGCATATCCTATTTCTTGCTTTTCTAGGTCACTTTAAATCTAAAGCCAAAAAATTCGCATTACCAAAATTAGTCATTGGCTTTCTCTATGATTTACACAAGTTTTTGTTTTGCTATTTTTTATTTTATCAAAGTATAATTAACATACAGTGTTATATTATTTTCAGGTATACAATATGATGATTCAACAATTCTACACATTACTCAGTGCTCATCTTGGTTAAGTGTACATTTACTACCCTTTATTTATTTCACCCATCCCCCCACAAACTTCTCCTCTGGCAACGACCAGTTTATTCTCTGTATTGAACAGTTTGTTTTGTCTCTTTTTTGTGTTTCTTAAAATCTACATGAGTGGAAATTATGGTATTTGTCTTTCTTTGACGGACTTGTTTCAACTAGCATTATACCCTCTAGGTTCACCCGTATTGTTGCAAATGGCAAGATTTAATTCTTTTTTTTTTTTTTTTTTTGGTAGAGTAATATTCCATTGCGCGTGTGTGTGCGTGTGTGTGTGTGTGTGTGTGTACCTAGTATCTTATCTATTCATCTACTGATGGACAGTTGGGTTGTTTCTGTATCTTCACAATTGTAAATAATGCTGCAATAGATGTTGGGATGAAATTATCTTTCCAAATTAGTGTTTTTGTTTTCTTTGGGTAAATACCCAGCAGTGGAATTACTGGATCATAGTGTAATTCTATTTTTAATTTTTTGAGGAACCTCCATACTGTTTTCCTCAGTGGCTACACAAATTTGTATTCCCACCAACAGTGCACAAAACAGTTCCCTTTTCTCTACATTTTCATCAACACTAGCTGTTTTTGTGGTTTTGATTTTAGTCATTCTGACAGATGCTCTCTCAATGCATTTCCCTGATAATGAGTGATGCTGAGTATCTTTTCATGAGTCTATTGGCCATTTGTATATCTTCTTAGGAAAAATGTCTGTTCAGGTCTCCTGCCCATTTTTAAATCAGATTATTTGGGTTTTTTGGTGTTGAGTTGTGTAAGGTCTTTATATATTTTGGATACTAACCCTTTACTAGATACGTCATTTGCAAGTATCTTCTCCCATTCAATAGGTTGCCTTGTTGTTTTGTTGATGGTTTCCTTTGTGGCGCAAAAGATTTTTATTTTTATATGTCTCTTCAGGTAAGGGAAACAAAAGCAAAATTAAACTAACAGGACTACACACACCAAAAAAGTTGTTTTTTTTTTTAAAAGATTTGAAATAAATGATCACTAAGCTTTGTTCAAATTTTTCACTTCTATTGAAATATAACTGACATATAATACAAAATTTGTTAAGTTTTAACATATGCATATGCCCATGAAATCATGAACACTATCCACATAATCAACCTACCATTCATTGCCCAGAAGTTTCCCTATTGTAATGCCTCCCTTCTGGCCCTCCCACTCCTTTCCAGGTGCCTAGGCAAGCAGTGATATGCATTTTATCACTACATATTAGCTTGCATTTTTACAAATTTCATGTAAATGCAATCACAGATTATATACTCTTTTTTAAAAAAAATTTTTTTTATATTTATTTTTGAGAGAGAGAGAGAGAGAGAGAGAGAGAGAGAGAGAGAGGGGCAGGGCGTGAATGCAGGAGGGGCAGAGAGAGAGAAAGACACAGAATCCGAAGCAGGCTCCAGGCTCTGAGCTGTCAGCACACAGCCCAACACCAGGCCTGAACCCACAAGCCGTGAGATCATGACCTGAGCCAAAGTCGGAACCGAGCCACCCGGGCGCCCCTATGTACTCTTCTTTAATGTGGCTTCACTCAGTGTATTTGAGATTCATCCATATTGCTATATGTGACAATAGTACTTTCCTTTCTATTTCTGAATAGTATTCCATTGTATGGATATACTATAATTTATTTATCCAATTCAGCTGTTGGTGGACATTGGGGTGTTTCTGGTTTTTGGTATTACAATGAAGCTGCTGTGTACATTAAACACAGGCTTTCATTTGTTTTGGGTAAATACCTATGAGTGGAATGGCTGGACCATGTGACAGGTTTCTGTTTAACATTTTAAGAAACTAATAAACTATCTCCCAAAGTGGATATACCATTTTGCATTTCTACCAGAAGTGTATGAAAGTTTTAGTTTCTCTGTATCTTTGCTAAAGGTTGGCATGATCTTTTTTAATTTTAGATGTTTTAAACAGATGTGTAGTGAGGTCTCATGGTGGTTTTTGTTTCCATTTTTCTAGTGATTATTTATGTTGAACTTACTTGTCATCTGTGTATCTTTTATGGCCAAATCTCTGTTTAAATCTTTTGACCAGGGCACCTGGTTGGCTCAGTCGGTTGAGCGTCCGACTTCAGCTCAGGTCATGATCTCGCGGTCTGTGAGTTCGAGCTCTGCATCGGGCTCTGTGCTGGCAGCTCAGAGCCTGGAGCCTGCTTTCGATTCTGTGTCTCCCTCTCTCTCTGCCCCTCCCCTGCTCATGCTCTGTCTCTCTCTCTGTCAAAAATAAACATTAAAAAAAAAAAAATTTAAATCTTTTGACCATTTTTAAATTAGGGTGTTTATGTTCTTATGTTCTTATTATTGAAGTCATATTAAAGACTTCTGAGAAGTCTTTATTTCTTCTCACTTAACCTTTATAATTGGGTCTCAATGACAAGGCTTCAGCTTCACAAAAGCAGATGGCAGAGAAGTGAGAGCAAAGAGCTAGAGAAAGGTATTTTCACTTTTTTTTTTTGGAGATGTGGAAGTAGTCTCCCAAAATTTACAGTGAGTGAGAAGTGAGAAGCTCTCATTTGAGAGCTACCTTTGGTTGTAATTGAAAAAAATGTCAAGTTCTGAAAGTAACTAATCTCATCTGGGTAAGAAGAGGTAGAAGACAATGAAGTGTCATTTGGGGACTTCCTCCTACAGAATATATTGCCCCCTGTGCCTTGAAAAGACACCAAGGTCACATGAACATTCATTTGGTATGTATACTGAGCAAGACATCACTCTAAAGCGATCAGTTAAAATAGCTAAAGAAATGTTCTGATTTCTAGTATAGTAAAATTTCTTTCCTACTGTGATCAGGGGAGTAGTGATGAGTTAATCAAAGTCCATTAATGTAAAGAATAACAACAACAAAAAAATCTGTGTTGTGTATAAATATACATTTTAAACACCGCCTTTTAACTTAAGACCTAAAACACACAACTGTCTGTCAGTCTTGTTGTGACTGTACTTAGTACAGTGGTTTTCTTTTAGTACAGTGGTTTCTTTAAGTACAGTGGTTTCACTGAATTTTTTTCTTTCTTGCATAAAGCACAACTATAACGATCACGTATAATGTCCAGTTTCAGTTTCTTTGAAGTGGAACCAAAAACCTTACAGATACTTGCAAAGCGAGTTTAGTATTTTTCAAAATTTTCTAATCTTTTAATGTTTTTTTTTTTTTTTACTAATTTTATTTTAATGTTTATTTTATTTTTGAGAGACAGAGTGAGCAAGAGAGTGGGAGAGGGGCCAAGACAGAGGGGGACAGAGGAAATGAAGTGGTCTCTGTGTTGACAGCAGACAGTCTGATGCCGGGCTCGAACTCATGAGTCATGATGTCATAACCTGAACTGAAGTCAGATGCTCAAGTGACTGAGCCACCCAGGCACCCCTTTTTACTACTAACTTAAACAGTTAAATCACTACCTTCAGTAAGTTTTTCTAAGGTATACAACTTAGTTTTAAAGAAACAACCTCTTCTTACTCAAACAACTGACATACGTAGATTGGAATCAAATACAAGTAACTCTTAGGTAAGCAAAAAATGCAACTTGTGAAGCATACTAGTGGCCAGTTGTCAGCATGTCATAATGTGGCCGGCAGGCACTATGTTTTATAGGAATAAAGGCCATCAGTTAATTTGGTGTGTTGACTAGTAGAGATCAATTAAGGGAGCTCCTACTTTATTTTTAAAGCTTATCTTCCCCTAGAAAAGATAAAGAAATTGAGCCCAAGAAAGGGAGGAGCCTCCTTCCCCCTGTAGTTAAAAGCTAGCATTGCTAGCAAGGGCTAAGTCTTTTCAGAGTATAAACCTAAGGTAGTACATGTTTGCTTGACCAGATTAAGTCTGCAGATCTAATTCAGTACCTCTTAACTTTCTCTACAAGAAGCAGGAAAACAAAAATGAGAATTCAGCACCAATGACGCCTCAATGCATAATAGCTTCTTAACAGCTGTTTTTTGTCAACTGTATCGGGATGGAGTGTTCAGATGTTAGAGCTCTTCCTTCAGGTGGGGGCATTGGGGGAAAGAGCACATAATGCCATTTCTATTTCTCATCTACTATGACTTACACATAGGTGTCTTTTCCTTTTATTAGGGACTTGCTAAAGAGTACTTAATTAAGTTTGACTATGCACGTGGGACAAAAATTGAAATAAACTAAAATTTGTCCATAAATTACTTAAAAAATTTAAGTAATCCCAGGAGCCATTCCCCAACAACCAGCAAGTGGTTTTGTATTAGAAATGAAATTGTATTAGAAATGAAAGAAATGCTAAAAAAAGAGATTTAAAAGGTATGGATTACTCAAAACAAATGAGAATTCAACAATTTACTCTTTCATCTATTAGACCAAAGCTAACCACCCAACCCACTAAAATCCTTAGAGTATCAATAAGCATAGGTAATAATAATTGCCAACGTTGTTGCAAACTGGTATGCTGTTTCTGCTTTCCACCAAAACACTGATTGCCAGATAACTGCCACAGCTTCTAAACAAATTATTTTCTTCTAGTATTCTGCTTCAGAAAATGATCTAAGGAAATGTAAGAAGCAGCTATTATCTAAACATCCCCAAAGATATGCAAAACTGCAATGAAGACAAATCGCAAAAGAAATGTTCTGAGATCTCTGCATAAAAAGTCATAATATTCTTGCCAATAGTAATAAAAAATATCTACTGCTTAGGTGAGTAAAAGTTGGCAAGTAAGTGAAGCTCAAATCGTCAATAAATTCTAGTTATGAGAGCAAGAGATCATGGAGAACAATACTTATTAAGTTTATATCAACATTATAGCTAGAGGTAGATGGTGTAGCTCAGTAAAAGTACAAATAAACATGCCATTTAAAAGTAAACATTACAAAGTTGGAAATTTAATAATTATGGAAAACCTTAAGAAGAAATTTTATAACTAGGAGTAATGAGAAATAATGGGACTAGAATTTATGTGCTAATTTTGACAAGGAAGAATACCTTCCTAATTTTGACAGGGAAGAATAAAAGAGACTGTCAATATTACAAAGACTCTTCACAGAAAACATTCTAATTTTTTTATACTAAAAGAATTTTTTACATCAAAATATTTCTTAGAGTATGCAGCTTATTAAATACAACTATAATTTACATATAAATATTTAAGATAAATATACTCCTTTATCAATGATATTTAAAAATGTTCTGAGTGACTGGGTTTCTTAGAATGACCCAAGAAGGAACAGCGTGTCCTATAGGGGACATTATTTTCCTTCTGCAAATGAAATGTCCTGTATAGCACCGTTTCTTTAAATCAGATCCTGTCAAAAGGGTGTCTTCCTTGAGTTACAGCAAAACAATCATCCCAAAATGTGTAGCTTTTATATAAAATCACTTAACAACACAGTGAATGACAAATTAGTTAGCATAAAATGTTCTGCCAATCAGCAGCCCTGGAAAAAACAACTTCTTTTATAAAGAAAGCCAAATTGCCAGGTCTTAAAGAAGAATTATGTGGGTTATGCACAGTGGCATGTTAAAATACCTGAGACAGATGGCCTCTATTAGCACACATTGATTTTGAAAAACTCATATAAAATCATGAGTATAAAATTATAAATAAACATCATAAAGAATTTATAGTAAATTGTGCCTTAAAAAAAACACAGTTCTTCACCTAGACAGCTATAATAGCTGTCTTCCAATTCCATACTTATTTCCAGAACTCACCCAGCACTCAGACTCATTTTTCTATTTAAAACACAAATCACATCATGTCATTAATCTCCAAAGACTTCCCGTCACACTTAAATTCCAATTTCTCTTGATCCCACAGTCTATCACTTTTTCACTCCTTACTATAAGCACATTCTTCCTTTATGTCCTGGGGCGCCTGGGTGGCTCAGTCGGTTAAGAGTCCAACTTCGGCTCAGGTCATAAACTCGTTTTCCTGAGTTCAAGCCCCCAAGTCGGGCTCTGTGCTGATAGCTCAGAACCTGGAGCCTGCTTTGGAACCTGTTTCTCTCTCTCTCTCCCTGCCCCTCCCCTGCTCGTGCTCTGTTTCTCTCTCTCTCAAAAATAAAGATTAAAAAAAATAATAGAAATCTTCCTTTGTGTCCTTAAACACACTAACTTCGTTCCTTGTCTTAAGGCCTTTGCACTTTTTTAGTCCTTCTGCCTGGAATGCCTGGCCCTGGAATTTTCACTAACCGGCTCCTTGTGGTTCAGGTCTCAACTCAAACATCACCTCATCAAAGGTCATTTCCCTAACCACTTACTCCTAACCACTTACAGTAGCCCTCTCTGATGTTCTCTATCACCTCATATCACCCTGTTTTTGTTTTCTTATCACCTAAATGAATGAAGTTATCTTGTTTTCTAATTTGGGTACTTTGTTTATTGTTACTATAATAGAAGCTCCATGAGAATATATAACTCGTCTTATTTACCACAGAATTTCCAAGGCCTAGCACAACACACAGTTACTCCATAAACATGACTGAATAAATCAATTACGTTAGCTAGAATTTTCTTAAACCATAAGCTCTAGTCTCTGACCTGGAGTAATTCATATAAATTTGTAGCAGGATAATGTTTGTCAAGTTTTATGAATAGGATAAAACTACGCTTTCCATAGTATAATAATTAGTTACTTTGGGTTACACAACTCCGTTTGGTAATTTTATTGGTTTTACAGCTATGAGAACTGAGGTCACAAAGTAAAATGTAAGAATCAATAAACTTTACTAATGAAAAAATAAACAAACAAAAACTAAAGTCAAAGTAAATCCACAGAAGAGTTTAAATCTTAAAGACCACACAGGACTACTAACAACTGTTGTAACTTCTTAGAATTTATTTTTACTTGTCCGCTTACTTGCGCTTAGCACCTAGCAACACTGCTTGGCACAAAGCAAGTACTCAAAAAATATTAGTTTAATGGATCATAAGATCCTTACTATAAAATTACAGGTTAACAGATATAAACCAGAACTTATATTTTGTTTTGATGCAATAAACTTTTTACATTAGATTCAGTCTTCACCTTGTAAGCAAAGTCTTTTCTCTCCTACTGAAGGATATTCTCAATATAGCTCTCTGTTGTATTTCACCTGATGATATATATTATCTCCACAGGAGACAATGACCTCAGGCAAACAGATCTGTGCAGTCTTTACCCATTTTACAGAGATGCTAAATATGGAAGGGAAAATATCAGTAGAGTCATCTATAAACTGAACAATTATGTTTCTATCCCTGTAGGTATATGAAAATCGCCAGTACCAATATTGAGATGTGGAACAAAAGAAATTATGCAGGCTTAAATTCCATGATGCACAATGTCCATTATCTATCTATATTAGTTCCTTCCTATCTCTATGACTTTTTAAATCATTAATAAAGAAAAATGTTTAAGTCCCTTTCCCATAAATTCAAGGTGTTATCACTATCTTTGAAAAGCAATAAACATATTTAGCTATTTTACACTGCTTTTTCAAATATATCATATCAGATGGAAAGCAAGGGTCAGTAATAACCACATCCTAGTGTATGGCCAATGTGTCACTGAAATTCAGCTACATGTCCAGAGAATAAGGGACAGCAGAATACTGAAGGACTGATATGGGGTAATCATGAACAAAGTAATGAGATAAAAGAACTATGATAACAACATATAGAAGATACAAACCATTTATCTCAAAATCACAGTACAACAGGAGACAGTAAGAACCCTTAATACTAAAATACTCATCTAAGACTAAAGTTAATGGATATTTTAGATAGTACTATAGTAAGAAGGGTGTCTAAATCTCTATTACTGACAGTTAGACACAGATCTACTGTTAACAGAGTAAGTGGAGAGGTAGTACTGAAGCAATATTGAGACAACATAATACAAATATCACAGATGTAACTTTTATTTACTAAACGTGTGACCTTGGCAAATCACTAATCTTTCTGGATTCTTAAGCTTCCTCATTTGCAAAAAATGAAGGCACTAATGTTGCCTT
Organism: Panthera leo; assembly: GCF_018350215.1. NCBI lineage: Eukaryota > Metazoa > Chordata > Mammalia > Carnivora > Felidae > Panthera > Panthera leo. The sequence goes on along the minus strand of NC_056684.1, from coordinate 80,170,557 downwards.
TGATAATTTTATCTCATATTATTACAGTGAGGCCTCAATGAGATAATGAATACGAAACCATCTTAAAAAGTATAAAACTCTACATAAATGGAACACATAAATATTGGGGAGTAGGTTAAATTTACCTTTATATGTTCTAAAACAGCAGTGGCAACATTTGTATGGAGATCAATAAGTCTTTTTTTTTCAAGGAGTTCTGGCAAAGAACTACAAGTACCAAAAAATTAAAAATTAACCATTCAATTTTCTAAGAAAATGACATAGATCTTAATAAAATACACACCTGGGTGTTTCCTCTGAGGAAACAAGTAGTGATAAAATGACAAATTAAACTGATATCAACCAAAGTTAATCTCTAGGCTTTAACACATAACAATATTCACTACTTTAATACAAGTGAAATACTTCTTAGTTTAAAGTAATCTCCCTCCCAAACATCATTATTCCACCATTTCACTTTCTGATTCCAAAATCTGGAGGTTTAGAGTAAAATCAGATTAGTGGAAAAATGATTTTACATATACATTTAAAACACATTTCTTCTCTCCTTGATGGTATTTCAAGTACCAGAAAGAACATGCTTAACCTTTAGTTAACATAATAACAGCAGCAATGATAAAATAGTAAGCTGTATTATTTTATCACCAATACTATCTTCCTAGTAAAATTATCCCCATTATACAATTCTAACTAGTGAAAGAAGCAAATGATCTGCTATATAAAAGGAACTTAAATCAGCTTAAAGAGACAATTTAGTTTTTTAAATTTAAAGGTCTATGCCATTACCTACTGTTTCCTATTATTAAAAATATTAGCCAAACTTTTAGCCTTCAAGATAAATCTTATCAACAGACAGACTTAAAGGGCGTATATTGCCTACTTACCTAACAGCTGATGTTAGCTTAGCAGTATTGTCAGAAAGCATACTTATGGCTCCTTCATCTTCCCCCTCTAGTCCCTGAGAAGGAAAAAAAAAAGATCCCAGAAACATAAAAATCAATATATTCCTCAGATTACGGATAAACACTAAGATCTGAGTCACCCAGAGTGACGATTCTTCTCCTTTAAGGAACAAACACCCATCTCTAATAGTTACATTAGAGTTCTAGGTACCACCAGTCTAATATAAATGGTGGGATGACCACCGAGCAGCACCTAGTATTTTCAGATAAGGAAATAGGCGCAGAAGCTTGGCACTGGTCACACAGTAATAAACAGTATGGCCACATGCTGAGTGTATCACAGTACAGTTAGAGTGTGCAGCGCTGGAACACAGACCTCTAACATGAAGCCACATTATATATTTTTTCAGATTATAAATTCAGATTATTCTTTGAAAAAATTTTGCTCTTCTCAGTATTTACATTTCTTTTTTAAGAGATAATTTATGTAAATTGACAATACTTTTTTTTTTGTTATTAAAACAATGAATGGCTCAAATTTTCATAAGGAACAAAAAAGTTAACCTCTTCCTCCCTCCAGATGTCCTTCTACTTTTGTATAATTCTAAGACAGCAAACAGAATCTTACCATAATGCTTTTAAGTCGTTTAACCTCATCTTCCTGTGCTCGGTAAGATTCTAGTTCTTGCTGAACTGATTCTGCAACTTCTGGGAATGGACTGAAACAGTAATGAACAAGATGAACTATGAATATGACATTAAAATAGTCCTTTTTGTATAAATTCTGAAATATATACCATGAGGATTTATTTTTATTTTAAATGTACCTATTTGGATTTGAGTATTTTTTATATATAACATAGGCAGAAAACACTTAGCATAAATCCAACTATATATCCTTCTAGTATCTATATTATAAATATTATTTCTTTAAAATGCATATCATAATACTTCTGCATTTAAGGACATTTAAATTTTTTCCTATTATTTTCATTAGCCATATCATATTTTTCTTCACCTATATGCTGTTAGGAAAAAAAGTAAAATATTTAAGTGACTGAAAAAGAAGAGGAGACATGGTATACCAAACATCAATTAAATATTACTAACCAAATTAACACAGATTATCAAAGGGTTCATATAACTACAAACACGGCATTTAAAAAATATTACATGCAGGTAATTGTGAAAAAAGGTCTTTTAATTCTGTAAGCTTAATATCTTAGAACACTATTAGTAAAAACAGAATACAGGCCACAGTTTTGCTGTTCTAATGTGTGATGTCATCTTCCAGGCAAATGGGGTTTAGCAGTAATATCCGTAGACTTAGGACACAAGTGATCTGCAATCATTGAGCAGCTTTGGTTGGAACAGTTTCACGTGGCACTAATCTTGAATAATTCTAAACGAATGTGTGGTTGACCATGAAATAGTCCCTAATGTAAATAATTTTCATCTACAGCTTTAGCAGAGGCCAGAAGCTTTGCTTCCTTCAAAAAAGAAAAGACAATAAAACAAAAGCACTTTGCCCTGACACCTGGTAACACTCCATTCACAATCAGCACATTTCACCCAATGGAGACTGAGAGAAATGGCAGAACTCCCTGTTTTGAGGAAAACAGTCCAGTTTGACATGACAACTGTAGGCATAAACCTCAGCTTCAGCAGACTATGCTGGCAGAATATAGCACTGAGCATGTTTAAATGTGCTGGCTGAATTAGATAATCCTGAAATCTCCAGTATCTTCTAGTCTTAGGACTAACAAACAATAACTGCTTACATTTACAGAGTGCTCACTGTATGCCAAACACAATGCTAAAAATCTGTCTCAATTTCTCATCTAATCTAACCACGGTCTTGGTGAGGTACATACTATTAATAATTAAGACCAGGACCTTTGGGATCTGCCAGGACTGGCCTTTATTCTTGTTTTTACCAATGATAACTAGATGACTCTGGGCAAGTTACTTCTTTGTATTTTTCACTTTGTCTTCATAACAACCCTCTGAAATAGGGCAATAGGTAGAATTATCATCCCTACATTTTACTGATGAGGAAAATGAAGCTCAGAAAGATTTAAGTTACTTCTTTTATTCTATACAATCTCCCAGTATCTTTGCACATACATTACTATTACTGTATTTCTCTAATATTGTAGTACAATCATTAGAGTGAGAGTTATTCAGGGCTACAATTACTTACAAAGAATTAAATACCTTACTATTCAACTGACTTCTTAGATTGTTCCTAAATATATAGTCTAAAGAAAATAGTCAAATCTTCCATATTTGAAGGAAGACATTTTTTTCTTAAGCTTTTTTTCTATTAGAAAATGTGAATCTTTTTTTTAAAGTTTATTTATTTATTTAGAGAGAGAGAGAGAGTGAGATACAGCGTGGAAAGGGCAGAGAGAGGGAGAGAAAGAATCCCAAGCAGGCTCCAAGCTGTCAGCAAAGAGCTGACACGGGGCTCTATCTCACAAACTGTGAGATCATGACCTGAGCAGAAATCAGGAGTCAGATGCTCAACTGACTGAGCCACCCAGTCGCCCCCCAAAAATGTGAATCTTCAAGTTAACTTTAAAATACTCTGCATACTCTATAAATAACGTAAATGTAATTTCTTGTTCTTTGCCACTATGGAAAAAAATACAGACTACGGAATTCTAAAGAGAAGAAAATCATTTAAAATCAATTATAATAGTATTATGCTAAGTGAAATAAGTCAGAGAAAGACAGATACCATATGTTTTCACTCATATGTGGATCTTAAGACACTTAACAGGAGACCCTGGGGGAGGTGAAGAGGGAAAAAAAGTTACAAATAGAGAGGGAGGGAGGCAAACCATAAGAGACTCATAAATACACAGAACAAACTGAGGGTTGAGAGGGTTGGGGGAGCGGGGAAAGTGGGTGATGGGCAATGAGGAAGGCACTTGTTGGGATGAGCACTGGATGTTGTATGGAAGGAAGGCCATTTGACAATAAATTATATTAAAAAATAAAAAATAAAAATAAATAAAATCAATCATAATAGTACCTAAACTGCCACAGCAGAAAGAGGAAAACAGTGACTTTTCTTTGCAGAGAAAATAAAATTCCTTGTTATAAGCAATGTGACTTCCCAGTGTTAAAAAAAAAAAAAAAAAAAAAGTTATAAACAGATAAAACACACAAAAAATCCAGCTGATTGAATCAATCCTATTATTTTACTTCTCTTTAAACATAAATGAGGCCAAAAGGAATAGACATACCACGAGCATGGACACATATATAGGTACAGTAATGCTTGAAATACTCAAAATAATAGTAATAATAAATAACATTATAATTCTGTAATTGTTGATGAGCAGCATTCTTTTTCTCAGAGAAAAAGGATATTTTTGGTTTGTTTGTTTAGAATGACTTCCCTAGCCATAAGGACCACTAGATAACTTTTATAACAATTAATGAGGCCATTAAATACCCTAAACTTTAAAGGGACATAGCAACACATGGAATCTATATATCTGCCTACAATAAATCACAAAGCAAATTATTATTTCTAATGTGCTTTAAACAAATCTGATTTTCAGGCTTAGCTATTCTCTCTCCACATTTATCTAAAACTGTGTTTGTATGAAGGCAGATATGGAACAAAGAGGGAAAATTGCACTTCAATGTTTTCCTGTCACAAAAACCTATTTTAATGAAAGACAGAAATGGTCTTGTAGAGGGTCAATGGATAGCAACAAAATTTAAAAAAACTATCTATAAAATCTACCAAATCATATAGTATGGTTTTAATCAACAGGCAAGTGGCCCCTAAAAAACAACCAAAAACAACCTAGGAATCAGGAAGAAATCAAGCAATAAAGACATCTCTACAGACTATTTAGTTATGGCTACCTCTTGTGTAGATGAACCACCATGATCTTTTTGATTTTTTTAATCAAATTCATTATCATATGACATCTTCATTTCTTTTTAAGGGGTGAATCTTTCACTTACTGATACTTTTCTTACTTACCTTCCTTTATGTTTCTGCCAAAATTTATCAACTGGAGTTAAATCATAAGACTTCTTGTTTTTTCTCTTTGGTCGAGCACCAGCTGGAGAATTTTCTACTCCTGAAGATTCTTCCAAATTAACTCTGTTTAAATGGAAATCCTAGGAAAAAGTGATCTTTTTTTAAGTAACAATTTAAGAACCATAACATTTCCTACAACGAGGAACATAATCAACAGATTCTTGCTGTCTTTTCTAATATTTCTAATAAGGACAAAATACACATCTGAAATTTAAAGACCTCTTTCTAATGTTTTGTTACACAAGATGTACTTTCAAATCTTTATGTATTTTAATTAAAATAGTAGATGCAAATGATTAAAACTTAAAAAATATATAAAAATCATGTTAAGGTTGTGTATCCTCCTAGAAAAATATTTTTGCACATGGCAGCACAGACATATCCTTTTAATTTTAAAGAGTTAGATTACATTATGCATATTTTGTACCTTGCTTTTCTCACTTAACAAAGTATTTTATTTTTTTTTTTTAAATAACATATTCTTTTTTTTAAGTTTATTTACTTTGAAAGAGATAGCGTGTGTGAGCACACATGGGGGAAGCGCAGAGAGAGGGGGAGAAAGAGAATCCCAAGCAGGCTTTGTGCTGCCAATATACAGCCCAACATGGGACTCAGTCTCATGAGCTGTGAGTTAATAATCTGAGCCGAAATCAAGTGTCAGATGCTTAACCAACTGAGCCACCCATGCACCCCAATAATGTATTTTAGAGTTTTTTCTCTACCTCTGTATTTACATCTACCTCATCTTTATCATGGTTGTATAGGAGTCCAACATTTGGACATAATCCATTTATTTAAACAGGCCTCCTAATGCTTGTTTCTAGTAACAAACATAATCTTAAATATAATTTTTAAACTTTTAGAAAGTGAGTATTTTTTCTACCCTTTCTCTTCCTTCTTGCTTTAGACCCAGGGAATTCCTTCGTGTAATAACAGTATTTTATGGTTCAACTCTACTCTGAATAGTGAGCCAAAGACAAAATATGGCCATCAGTAAATGAGTAAATGAATGACAAGCAAAAAAAGAAATTATATGGAGAAATTATCTAATATGACTACATTAATCATCTTAGTTCTAAGATAGAAGGGTTTTTTAATATTTATTTATTTTTGAGAGAGAGAGAGAGAGCGAGCGAGCGTGCGCACACCAGAGCCCCCCAGAGACAGAGCACCCCTGCCCAGCAGGGGAGGGGCAGAGAGAGAGAGAGAGAGAGAGAGAGAGAGAGAGAGATACAGAATCCAAAGCAGGATCCAGGCTCTGGGCTGTTAGCACAGAGCCTGACATGGGGCTTGAACCTGGGAACTGTGATATCGTGACCTGAGCCCAAGTCAGATGCTTAACTGCTGAACCACCCAGGCACCCCTAGAAGTTTTTAATTAATAATTAAACTTCTAGGTCTTAGCAGATTAAATACTGATTGTAACTTAATCTCCTCTTTTATTATTTTTCTAAATTTAAATCCAAGTTAGGTAACAGTGTAATAATGATTTTAAGAGTAGAATTTAGTGATTCATCACTTACATACAGCACCCAGTGTTCATCCCAAGTGAGTTCCTTAACGCCCATCACCCATTTGGCCCATCCCCCCACTGAACACCCCTCTAGAAACCTTCAGATTGTTCTCTGTATTTAAGAGTCTCTTCTGGTTTGTCTCCCTCTGTTTTTGTATTATTTTTGTTTCCCTTCCCTTATGTTCGTCTGTTTTGCATCTTAAATTCCACGTATGAGTGAAATCATGTTTGTCTCTCTGTGACTGACTTCTTTCACTGAGCATAATACACTCTAGTTCCATCCATGTTGCTGCAAATGGCAAGATTTCATTCTTTTTGACTGCTGAGAAATATTCCATTGTGTGTGTGTATGTGTGTATAATTTGGGTGTTGTCAATAGTGCTGCTATAAACATCGTGATGCATGTGCCCCTTTGAATTAGCATTTTTGCATCCTTTGGATAAATACCTAGTAGTGCAACTGCCAGGTCATAGGGTGGTTCTATTTTTAATTTTTAGGGGAATCTCCATACTGTTTTCTAGAGTGGCTGCAACAGTTAGCATTCCCACCAGCAGTACAAAAGGGTCCCCCTTTCTCCTCATCTTCACCAACATCTGTTGCTTCCTGAGTTGTTAATTTTAGTCACTCTAACTTAATTTCCTCTTGATAAAAGTAGGTCAACAATACAGAGTCTAGTACATTAGACCATACCCTGCAACTGTGTTTTGAGAAATAACATAATAATGGCAAGAACACTTCCATTGTTTGCATTAACAGCCAGGCAAATAAGAAAAATTTTGGTCTTGAAAATTGGGAAATTAGAACATTCAGTGCTGTACTTAGTCATATTAAAGAAACTGAATATTTATACACAAATACAAGACAACAGAATTAGTTTTAACAGGCAGAGTAGAAACTGTTCCCTCTAATATTCATACTTTCTTGACTTAGAAGACTGGACAATGGTGTCCCCAATCACGGGTTATAAAAAAATAACATTGAGAAGTGCTAAAAACATGGGTAAGTCTTCAGCAGTATTGGTTTCCTTTTACAAGTTAAAGTAGACCAGTAGACCCAAAAAGAGCTAATGTTAACAAAATTACATTTTGATGAAATAGGTGACACCCATTTATGCAGAGCTAAGATTTATATTCACATGAGAAAACAGCAAAGTAAAATAAAAGTAACTTTTATTTTGTCAAAGAATTGAGACAAATCTAATCAAGTGTCTAGATCATTTTACAGAAAATACTGGGGATAGAGAACCATGTCAAATTGTGTCCCACAAGAATACAATCAACCAAACACAGAAATGTAGGAAATTCTTTAGAAAACAATTCCTATTCCTTCAACCAAAAAACAGCAATAAAAAAGGAATGGAAACAGAGGAATTACTATAAATTGAGAAACTTAAAGATATATCAACCAATGCAATGTACAGATACTGTTTGGATCCCTGTTTGAACAAACCAATTGTAAAGATGCGTCTTTGAAACAATTAGGAAATGCTGAATACAGAGATAATATGAGATACTACCAAAGAATAATTGTTAATTTTGTTAGGTATTATAATAAAATTATGGTCCTTCTTTAAAGATAAATGCTGTAGTATTTATGCATAGATTATATAATGCCTGAGATAAGATGCATATTGCCTGGGAAACTGAGTGATGCAAATGGAGGTTCATTACAGCATTCTGTAACTTTGTCTTTTTATATGAAATATTGCGTAAAAAAAAAATCTTAAAATTTTATCTGTAACGATGAATACAACCTGCAATTTTTTGCCCCTTGCCACAGTGATTGTGAAAATACGTGTTGAGATGGGGCCTCATCACCCTTAATTTGGGAGTGATTATGAAAAACAAGAGTTCCTCCTTGCCCATCCACACTGGACAAGAAACAAAGAATACTGTGAATATAGATATGTTATTTTAATACATGGAGGTTCAAGGGTTCTTTTATATTGAACAGCACTACCTAACATATCCTAATTCAGATGCCAAGGTATTCTGTACAGATTCAGCAATGTCAGTGACACTCTGATAAGCTAGTTCATTCTTATTAAAGCAAAATTCCTTATTACTCTAGGAATCATGGGCTAAAAAAGCCCCTACAGATACACTGCTGACTATATGCAAACATTTCCAATTTATTCATTCTCTAAACTAGCAAAGAACTTGAGACGTAATGATTTAGAAACAGGATGTCCAATACAGTTGATACTGGTCACATGTGGCCACTGATTATCTGGAAAGTGACTAGTCAGAATTGAGATGTGATGTAAGTACAACATACACCAAATTTTTAAGACTTAATATATAAAGAGAATATAAAAGAATTAGTTTTAAAGTGATGTGTTAAAATGCTAATAATTTGATTTATAGAGTTATATAAAATATATTAAATTTCATCTGTTCCTTTTTATGTTTTTAATGTGGCTATGGGAAAATCTAAAATTACATCTGTAGTGCACACTTTATTTCTTTGAGAAAGCACTGTTTTAGAAACCCTGAACTTTGGTCAATGATAAAAGGAGGAAGAGAAAAGAAAAATATGTGAAGACATTAAGAAAAAAGGAAGGAAAAATCTAACTTGGAATACTTCTAAGAATCATTTAATTTAAAAAGAAAATCTCTATACAATGCTGCATCATAAACATAGATAAAAATCTCAAAATCCTACATACTAAGCAAGTGGGATATAAGGGGGAAAAAATGGTAGCAACCTAATGCTAGATTAGTATATGGCAAGTAACATATACTCTTCTTTCCCTTAAATAAACATTTTTTAAGTTTATTTATTTATTTTGAGAGAGAAGAGAGAGCATGGAAGGGGCAGAGAGGGAGGGCTAGAGAAAGAATCCTAAGCAGGCTCCACACTGATGGCACGGAGCTCAATGTGGGACCTGAATTCACCAACTGTGAGATCATAACCTGAGCTGAAATCAAGACTTAGATGTTTGGGGTGCATCTGGGTGACTCAGTCAGTTAAGCATCTAACTCTTGGCTTTGGCTCAGGTCATGATCTCATTGTTTGTGAGATCAAGCCCCATGTTGAGTTCTGCACTGACAGCATGGAGGCTGCTTGGGATTCTCTCTCTCCCTCTGTCTCTGCCCCTCCCCTGCTAGCACATGCGCTTTCCCTCTTTCAAAATAAATAAATAAAGTCAGAGCACTAAAAAAAGAATGAGACGCTTAACCAACTGAGCCACCCAGGAGCCCCTCCCTTAAATAAAATTTTAATTCAAGCTCAGAAATAGCAATGAATATGGAAATACAATGAAACAATACCATTTTAAAAAATGAAGTCAAGGATGTTTTCTTGGCTTTTATGTAGTCTACACACTTTTATTAGGAGCTTCCTATGAACAGCTTAGATTAAGGGAGTAGAAGTTTACATCATACTTGACTTCTGGGCAAACGCCTCAAACTAGTCCAATACAGTGTTGTCCAAGGGGTTTTGTGTTAATAAAGACTACAGGATCAACAGAGCATCAATCTTCAAAGCATAAAACTTTGAACTACACTTAGGATCCAATATACTGTAATCACACATCTTTAAAAAACAGGAGTGCTTTGAATTGAGGGGGCCAACATGGCCAAGTAGGGGGATCCATACGTCCTGTGTCTCTCAAACAAACAAGTGTAGAAGCCAAAGGACCTTGAACACCAGAGCCTGGGAGGAAAAGAGACTGAATCTACTAGGAAGAAAATGGGAAAGCTGGAAAAAAGATAGGTGGGTAATTTCGAACTGGGGGAGATAAAAAAAGGCCGCGTGGACACGGAGGGGAGGAACCCTCTTCTGTGGAAAGACAAAGGGAAGAGAAAGAGTGGCTCTGGAAGTGCAGGACCAGAGCTGGACAGGAGAAAGACCTTGCACTGAGACTGAGAGGGATCTGATCTCTAACTGCAGGGCTTTCTTCAGACTGGGGCCGGCTCCCTGTTTGTGCTCCTCCCTGGGGAGGAGGGAGCCAGGCCTAGGTGCGGTTGTAGGTCAGAGGCTCAGTCCACAGCTGGCGAAAGTGGTTCCCTCCCTGGAAGGCTGCGTGATAGCACAGAACCTGCCTGCGTCCACTACCCCCAGGCATGGTGGCAGGGCCGAGGGTGCAGTCTGCAGGAGAATAAGGTGGCCGTTTCCCTGGAGTGCTGTGGGAAAAGACAAGGCCTGCCTGCGTCCGCCACCCAGGGGCTCACAGTAAGGGCATCGGCTCTCAATCCTCAATAGGAGAAGTCGGTCCTCCCTGTAGTGTGGCAGCACAGACAAAGCCAGCCGGACCACGTAACGCCACATTGAGATGCGCTTCCCCAACGCCAGAGCTCATGGAGCAGGACTCTGAATCCCAGCCAAGTGCAGGGTCATGGGAGTTGGTGGAGCCAGAAGGACCGCCCCCGTCTGCACCCGCAGCACAGTGCGGACGACTCCAACGGAGTCCACCAGGTCTGGCTCCGTGGAGAAGACACTGGGAGATCACCATTCCCACCCACCACTACTCCAAGGCAGGGCCTCAGGGATCACTCCCTTGGCCCATAATGGAGGTGGGTCCAGAAAACGCCAAACCACGCCCCCTGGTACTGGGTAACTTTACATCCACCAGAGTGGCACAGACCCTGTGGACAGCTACTACCTACAAGCACTGCAGCACTGACCCAGATTAACTCTAGGTCAGTTCTGGATATATAAATATATTCTCCACCCCCCACCTCCCATTTCTCCTTCTTATCTCTTCCCTCCCCTAGGCTGGTTACTCTGGTTATTGGTCTGTCTCAACAGGCATATTTAATCCATTGTCTTGATTCATGTTCTACACCTCCTTCTTTACACTCCTCTCTCTCTCTCTCTCTGGAATAATCAAGTCATATAGTTTCTCTGGGTAATTTGATTTTCATTTCGTTTTCCCCACCTCCTTCTTTATTTTCCTTTCTCTCTCTGGATTAAGCCTTTTAGTCTCTCTGCCTAATCAATGTTTATTTTTTCTCCCCGCCCCCTACCCCCCCTTCCCCCCACTACTGTCATTTCTTTCTTTGTGTATGCTCTTCCATCAGCACCGCCTCCACCCTCTTCTTAACTTGTAGTTGTTGTTTTTGGGTTTTTTGTTTTTAGTCTTTAGGTTTTTGTTTATTTGTTTGTGTAATTTGTGTGTTTGTGTGTTTTTGTCTCCTGTTTGTCTACCTGTTTTCCTTTACAGGGCTACTCCAAGGAACAAATCAAACCACACCTCGTGGAGGGTACAAAATATTACTACGAGTAGGATAATAAAATAACCAAAGTCACAAAAACAGAGAGCAAGTAACAATCCCCCAAAAAACACGTCCTGAAGGGCCAGGCCCTGGACAGCATATGACCCTCCTTTAATACAGCGGTGCTCACAGGAGCAGAGCACACAAGCTTTTAAAACACGTAAGAGACAGAAAACTAGCCAAAATGACGAAACGGAAGAATTCTCCTCAAAAGAAACTCCAGGAAGTAGTGACAGCTAATGAATTGATCAAAACCAATTTAAGCAATATAACAGAACAAGGATTTAGAATAATAGTCATAAAATTAATTGCTGGGCTTGAAAAAAGCATAGAGGACAGCATAGAATCTATTGCTACAGAGATCAAGGGACTAAAAAATAGTCATGATGAATTAAAAAATGCTATAAGGTGCAAAATAAAATGGAGGCAGCCATAGCAGGTAGACCCATAACAGTAGCCATAGACCTATCTACTGAAACTTGGCAGGCCAGAAAGGAATGGCAGAAATCTTCAATGTGATGAACAGAAAAAATATGCAGCTGAGAATCCTTTATCCAGCAAGTCTGTCATTTAGAATAGAAGGAGAGATAAAGGTCTTCCCAAACAAGCAAAAACTGAAGGAATTCATCACCACTAAATCAGCCCTATAAGAGATGCTAAGGGGGACTTTGTGAGTGAAATGCTGCAAGGACCACAAAGTACCAGAGACACTACTACAAGTATAAAAGCTTACAGATATCCCAATGACTCTAAAACCTATTTTTGTAAATGGACTAAATGCTCCAACCAAAAGACACAGGGTATCAGAATGGATAAAAAAACAAGACCCATCTATTTGCTGTCTACAAGAGACTCATTTTAGACCTGAGGACACCTTCAGATTGAACGTGAGGGGATGGAGAACTATCTATCATGTTACTGGAACTCAAAAGAAAACTGGAGTAGCCATACTTATATCAGACAAACTAGACTTTAAATTAAAGGCTGTAACAAGAGATGAAGAAGGGTATTATATAATAATTACAGGGTCTATCCATCAGGAAGAACTAACAATTATAAATGTCTATGCACCAAATATGGGAGCCACCAAATATATAAAACAATCACAAACATAAGCAACCTTACTGATAAGAATGTGGTAATTGCAGGGGACTTTAATACTCCACTTACAACAATGCATAGATCATCTAGACACAGGATCAATAAAGAAACAAGAACCCTGAATGATATATTGGATCAGATGGACTTGACAGATATATTAGAACTCTGCATCCCAAAGCAACAGAATATACGTTCTTCTCGAGTGCACATGGAACATTCTCCAAGATAGATCACATACTGGGTCACAAAACAGCCCTTCATAAGTATAAAAGAATTGAGATCATACCATGCACACTTTCAGACCACAATGCTATGAAACTTGAAATCAACCACAGGAAAAAGTCTGGAAAACCTCCAAAAGCATGGAGGTTAAAGAACACCCTACTAAAGAATGAATGGGTCAACCAGGCAATTAGAGAAGAAATTAAAAAATACATGGAAACAAATGAAAATGAAAATACAACAATCCAAACGCTTTGGGATGCAGCAAAGGCAGTCCTGAGAGGAAAATACATTGCAATCCAGGCCTATCTCAAGAAACAATAAAAATACCAAATACAAAATCTAATAGCACACCTAAAGGAAACAGAAGCAGAACAGCAAAGACACTCCAAACCCAGGAGAAGAAGAGAAATAATAAAGATCAGAGCAGAAATAAATAATATAGAATCTAAAAAAATAGTACAGCAGATCAATGAAACCAAGAGTTAATTTTGAAAAAATAAACAAAATGGATAAACCTGTAGCCAGGCTTCTCAAAAAAGAAAAGGGAGAGAACCCAAATAGATAAAATCATGAATAAAAATGGAATTATTGCAACCAATCCCTCAGAAATACAAGCAATTACCAGGGAATACTATAAAAACTTATACGCCAACAAACTGGACAACCTGGAAGAAGCACCCACACACTTCCAAAACTCAAACCGGGAGAAATAGAAAACTTGAACAGACCCATAACCAGCGAAGAAATTCAATCAGTTATCAAAAATCTCCCAACAAATAAGAGTCTAGGACCAGATGGCTTCCCTGGGGAATTCTACCAGACATTTAAAGCAGAGATAAAATCTTTCCTTCTTAAGCTGTTCCAAAAAATAGAAAGGGAAGGAAAACTTCCAGACTCATTCTATGAAGCCAGCATTCCTTTGATTCCCAACCCAGACAGAGACCCAGCAAAAAAAGGGAACTACAGGCCAATATCCATGATGAATATGGATGCAAAAATTCTCAACAAGATACTAACAAATCTAATTCAACAGCATATAAAATGAATTAATCACCATGATCAAGTGGGATTCATTCCTGGGCTGCAGGGCTGGTTCAATATTTGTAAATCAATCAATGTGATACATCACATTAATAAAAGAAAAGATAAGAACCATATAATCCTGTCAACTCATGCAGAAAAGCATTTGACAAAATTCAGCATCTTTTCTTAATAAAAACCCTCGAGAGACAGTCGAACTGTTTGGTCCCTCTCTGCCCACCATATGAAAACTTACATGGAGAAGGTCACAGATATGGCGGCTGTTACGATGGGAAAACTGACAACCATACCTGCAGGTCTGATATGTGCATCTGTAAGTGTACATGCAGCCAAAGAAGAAGAATTGAAAAAGCAGCTAGTAAAACCAGAGCAGCTCTCCATATATGCCACCCCACCTCTGCAGTCTAAATATGTCAAAGAGCAGCCTTGTCATTTACAAATAGGCTTTGCATCCATCTGCAAAACAACTGGTCATTATATTGGCTGGTGCAAGGGTGTTTATGTCTTTGTGAAAAATGGGATAATGGATACAGTACAATTTGGAAAAGATGCTTATGTCTATTTGAAGAATCCACCTAGAGATTTTCTTCCAAAAACTGGAGTGATTACAGTTTCAGGATTAGCAGGCTTGTTTTCAGGAAGAAAAGGTTCTAGGTTTAAGAAAATTGCTTATCCTCTGGGACTGGCCACTGTAGCAACTGTTTGCTACCCAGTTCAGTCAGTAATAACTGCCAAGGTAACTGGGAAAAAGGCATACACTACAAACCAGCAAATTTATGAAGCAGTTAAATCATTGTGGACAAAAAACAACAAAAAAGAATCACTCCCTAAACCTAAAGAAAAAACTAAGAAAACTCTGGTGAAATAGAAATATCCGCAAAAACTCACAACCTGAAACTTTCAGTGCCTTTGCCAACAGAACTCATCTTTGAAACAAAGACAAAATCAGAATCTACCTCAGGTGCTACACAGTTTATGCCTGACCCCAAGCTCATGGATCATGGGCAGTCCCATCCAGAAGACATAGATATGTACAGTACTAGAAGCTGAAATAGTTTGCATAGAGAACTACAAGATGTGTGAAGTTGAAAATAATGATGAAAAAATCATGTAAAGGGTAACTGTGATACATAGAATATAACCTAAACCAAGTTTTTCCCTTACATCTTCTAATGTAATGTACAGTTTGACTAATCACAAAAGTCATTAAAACACAAACTGAATTCAATTCAAACAATATTAAATGACTGACGAAGAGGCAGAATTGGAAGTACTGGGATGCATTTAATGATTTTTAGCGGTGTTTATAAAAAAAACCAAAAATAGACTAAACATATAAACAATGATGAGACTAAAATCTGAGCAAATATGTATGTGGGCACAAAAATATTTACATAGATACACATACATATTTGCTTTACCTTTTTGAAACTAATGTCAGCTAAATTAGAATGTTGGGTAGAAGGATGTGTTCCCCACTTTTTCATTTCCCAGAGCTGAAATAAAAACCTTCAAGAAAGTTGGGACAGAAAGAACATACTTAAACACCATAAATCCATTTATGAAAAGCCCACAGCTAATATCATCCTCAATGGGGAAAACCTGAGAGCTTTCCCCCTGAGATCAGGAACACGACAGGGATGTCCACTCTCACCGCTGTTGTTTAACACAGTATTGGAAGTTCTAGCATCAGCAATCAGACAACAAAAGGAAATCAAAGGCATTAAAATTGGCAAAGATGAAGTCAAGCTTTCACTTTTTGGAGATGACATGATACTACACATGGAAAACCCGATAGACCACCAAAAATCTGCTAGAACTGATACATGAATTCAGCAAAATCGCAGGATACAAAATTAATGTACAGAAATCAGTTGCATTCTTATACGCTAACAATGAAGCAAAAGAAAGACAAATAAAGAAACTGATCCCATTCACAACTGCACCAAGACGCATAAAACACCTAGGAATAAACCTAACCAAAAGATGTAAAAGATCTGTATGCTGAAAACTATAGAAAGCTTATGAAGGAAATTGAAGAAGATACAAAGAAATGAAAAAACATTCCGTGCTCGTGGATTGGAAGAATAAATATTGTTAAAATGTCAGTACTACCCAAAGCAATCTACACATTCAATGCAATCCCAATCAAAATTGCACCAGCATTCTTCTCGAAGCTAGAACAAGCAATCCTAAAATTTGTATGGAATCATAGAAGACTCAGAATAGCCAAAGTAATATTGAAGAAGACCGAAGTGGGAGGCATCACAATCCCAGACTTTAGCCTCTACTACAAAGCTGTATTCATCAAGACAGCATGGTATTGGCACAGAAACAGACACATAGACCAATGGAATAGAGACTCCAGAATTGGAGCCACAAATGTAGGGCCAACTAACCTTTGACAAAGCAGGAAAGAGTATCCAATGGAAAAAAAGACAATCACTTTAACAAATGGTGCTGGGAGAATGGGCAGCAACATGCAGAAAAATTAAACTAGACCACTTTCTTACACCATTCACAAAAATAAACTCAAAATGGATGAAGGACCTGAATGTGACACAGGAAAGCATCAAAACCTACAGAAGAAAGCAGGAAAAAAACCTCTCTGACCTCAGCCGCAGCAATTTGACACATCTCCAAAGGCAAGGGACTTAAAAGCAAAAATGAACTATTGGGACCTCAGGAAGGTAAAAAGCTTCTGTACTGTAAAGGAAACAATCAACAGAACTAAAGGCAACCAACGGAATGGGAAAAGATATTTGCAAATGACATACTGGACAAAGGGCTAGTATCCAAAATCTATAAAGAACTCACCAAACTCCACACCCAAAAAACAAATAATCCAGTGAAGAAATGGGCAGAAGACATGAATAGACACTTTTCTAAAGAAGGCACTCAGAGGGCCAACAGGCACATGAAAAGATGTTCAACGTCATCAGGGAAATACAAATCAAAACCACACTCAGATATCACCTCATGCCAGTCAGAGTGGCTAAAATGAACAAATCAGGAGACTACAGATGCTGGCGAGGGTGTCAAGAAATGGGAACCCTCTTGCACTGTTGGTGGGAATGCACACTGGTGCAGCCGCTCTGGAAAACAGTGTGGAGGTTCCTCAAAAAATTAAAAATAGATCTACCTGATGACCCAGCAATAGCACTGCTAGGAATTTACCCAAGGGATACAGGAGTGCTGATGCATAGGGGCCCTTGTACCCCAATGTTTATAGCAGCACTTTCAACAAGAGCCAAATTATGGAAAGAGCCTAAATGTCCATCAACTGACGAATACAAAGAAGATGTGGTTTATATATGCAATGGAATACTACTTGGCAATGAGAAAGAATGAAATATGGCCTTTTGTAGCAACATGGATGGAACTGGAGAGTGTTATGCAAAGTGAAATAAGTCATACAGAGAAAGACAGATATCATATGTTTTCACTCTTATATGGATCCTGAGAAACTTAACAGAAGACCATGGCGGAGGGGAAAGGAAAAAAAAAAAAAGTTACAGAAAGGGAAGGAGGCAAACCATAAGAGACTCTTAAAAACTGAGAATCAACTGAGGGTTGATGGGGGGTGGGAGGGAGGGGAAAGTGGGTGATGGGCATTAAGGAGGGCACCTGTTGGGATCAGCACTGGGTGTTGTGTGGAAACCAATTTGACAATAAATTTCATATTAAAAAAATAAAAAATAAAAATACAGTAAAAAATAATAAAAAAATAAAAATAAAAAAGGAGTGCTTCTAAAATGCTTTTCTAATAATCTTTTAAAAGTACTTATTTAGAAACCACTTCCTTTCTTCAATTGGAAAAAAAAACCCTTTACATATTAGCATAAATTGTGGTTTAATGTTTCAAATAATAAAAGTCAGTAGCAGAGGGCCAAAGACACAAAAAGGGCACCTGAGATATGAAAAAACAAAGCCCAAGTAAAGAACAAGATACTAAGATGAAATAATGCCCATCCCCCTTTGCCCAATGGTAACTATTCATTGCAGATGAATAATCAAATCTACCCTTCCCACAACCAGGGTATAATAAAAAGGAATCATGACTAATTATTAATCGTACTTCTTATATCCCAGTAAAAGGAAAGGGGCACTGTAAGGTTTTCACTAGAAGAGTGTATTTCCCATGGTAAATGACCACACTCTTTCTGGCACACAAGGAAGCTGTGTGAATTTTTCAGTTGTTTCCAAGGTCTAGATATATAAATACTATCAGTGTTCCAGATTTTCAGGCAAAGATTTTTAATATAAAAAGCAAGCTCCAATTTTAGGTTACCCTTCCTATCTAGAACTTTTACTCCATCTTGTGGAGGTAAAGGGAATAATTATTAAGAATGTTAAAAATTTCAAGGACACCTCAAAAGCAGTAGTTTTAACTAAAAAAAAATGACATAATTTATGATATCACAGTTATAGTTTTTTCACATTTAGAAACTGCATTAAAATTAATGAACAGGAACTACCATATGATCCAGTAATTGGACAAATGGGTACTTAACCAAAGAATATGAAAACACTAATTCGAAAGGATATATGCAATGCTATGTTTACTGCAGCATTATTTACAATAGTCAAGTTATGGAAAGAACCTGCTGTCTGCCAAAAGATGAACAGATAAAGAAGATATGGTATATACACACAATGGAGCATTATACAAACATAAAAAAACAATGAAATCTTGCATCTCCAACAATATGGATGGATCTAGGGAGCATAATGCTAAGTGAAATATGTCAGAGATAGAATGCATTCAAACACATATGATTTCATATGATTTCACTCATCTGTGGAATTTAAGAAACAAAACAAATGAACTAAGGAAATAAAAGAGACAAACCAAAGAGACTCTGGACTATAGCGAACAAAGAGACGGTAACCAGAACAGAGGTAGGTGAGGGGGGATGGGTTAAATAAGTGAAGGGGATTAAGGGTACACTTATCTTAACAAGCAGTGAGTTATATACAGAATTGCTGAATCACTTTATACACCTGAAACCCTAACACTGTATGTTAACTGTACTGGAATTAAATTTTTTTTTAATTAAAAAAATATTAAGTTAAAAAATAAAATTAATGAACAGGATTAAGTCAGTGTAATTTGCATAGTTTATCTTAACCAATCTCTTTAAGGAAACTATTTTCGTAAGACCTAAATGTTCTGATAATAATGCTGAGAAAAGACTGTTTAAAGGTAATATGGAATCTGAGAACCTAGCCTAAGGAAGTTAACTAGAGATGTGTTCTATTATTTGTAACAAAAACTAAAACCAACAATAACCCAAATGTCCACAGGAATCCATTACTCCAACCTCCATGCAATCAGGGGGTAACATCTGCTTTGTTTACCACATATCCCAGTGACTAGCATGGAACAGGCACTTACAAATATTTTTTTGAGGGACACCTGGGTCGCGTGGTCGACTGAGCATCTGACTTTGGCTCAGCTCATGATCTCACCGTTCATAAGTTCAAGTCCCACATCAGGCTTTTTGCTGTGAGCAGAGAGCCCACTTCAGATCCTCTGTCCCCTCTCTCTGCCCCTCCTCTCCTCAGGCTCGTGTTCTCTCTCAAAAATAAACATTTTAAAAAATATTTTTTTGAACTGAATTTTTACGGACACAAGATTGCCAACTTTTAATTGTGTGAACTGAAGATGAGAGCAAAACCAACCAACCAAACAAACCCTCTACCATCTATTTTTAGCACCTTGTATTTTTAAAAGGATTATTTTAACTCCAAAGAACAGGAAATAAATATTACTGCATTATATACCTCACAAAAATACAAGGGTAATAAAAGGTAATGCACACACAAAAAAATTAATATTCACAGCCCTTTCTATTCTCATTTCACTCAACAACACTGAAAACCTCAAAGACCAGTATAAGCATTATCTGGCTTGAGGAAAGCTCTGCTCTAAGTTATGTTTCCCAACTTTCTCTTCCAACAAAGGGGAATAAAAGCATATTTCTTCACAGTGCAATTACTTGTATATATACCTTAACTCCTGTGCTCAAAGCATCAATTACTTTCATTAGAAAAAATAGCAGTATCTTAATGTTCTATACAGCCTCCACATACAACCAGCAAGAATGAAGACATGACTCCTAACCTATACCACCCTTAGCTCCCACCCAAAAGCCAGGAACCCACCAACCAAATCTAAGATAATCAAAACTATCTCATCATGCCCATCTCTGTATGGCTCCCTATACTACCTCCCTCAGATCCCATCTCTCACTTTTAACCAATTCCTGAAACCATTCTCTCATACCCTCTGGAACTCCTACTCATTCAACAGCCAAATCTCCTTTTCTGAACATCTACTCGAAACTTCCACTGTACTTTCTTGCTCTCACTGAACTCCAACTGGTTGGACCCAGGACTGAGACAGTGGTCTTCCTTGCTACTCCCAGATTCTTCACTTGTTCTCTTCCCTAAAACAACTCCACCTCTGAAATTCCTGCTATTAGTCTATAACAGCAGTTCTCACTCAGAGGCAGTTTTGCACCTCTTCATAGTCTGGGTATGGCACTGTGTGTAGACATTTTGGTTGTCACAACTGAGAAAGTGCTACTGACATCTAGACAGTAAAGGCCAAGGATGCTGCTCAACATCCCACAATGCACAGGGCAGCCCTCCACAACAAAAAATTATTGGGTCCAAAATGTCAATGCCAAGGTTGAAAAATCCTGGTCTATACTCATGCTGACCATTAATGCCACCTACAGAGGCATTTTTCTCATTAAAAAATTTTAATTTATAATTTTATAAATTTTAATGTATAATATTTAATATAATTTTAAAAAATTATAATTTTTCTCATTTAAAAATTGTTTTTTACCTCACCCTTGCAGCAACCACCACTTTTCTCAATTCTCCTAAACAGCAAAAACTCTTTCAGTTTGTCTCTATTCATTCTGTCTCTTCTTTCAATCTCTCTTAAACCTACTTCAGTGTTCTGCCCCTACACTATGGAAGCTGCTTTTACCACAGTTAGTAATAACCTTGATGTTACCACACACATTGGTGACTTCTTAGTCCTGAGCATTTGTCTAAGTTGATTCCTGCCTCCTCTCTGAAAACAGTGAATTCACTGCCTTCCAAAACACCACAAATCTAGTTTTCATCTCTCACTTCTGGTTGGTTCTTGCTACATTATACTGTTAGTTCCTATTCTTCACCTTGACCTCTAAATGTTGAAAAACACCTCAGAGTTCAGTTCTTGGATTCTTCTATCTATATTCACCCCCTTAGTTATCTCCTTTTATCTCTTGGCTTTAAATCTATATATGGACTATTCCAAAATTTATTTCTCTAGACCAGATGTTCTTCTTGAACTCCACACTCATACATTTATTTGATATCTATGCTTGAATACTTTAACAGGCATCTCACATTTAACATGTCTAAAACTCAACATGTGATCTTCGCCCCAAAATTTCTCCTGCCATGTCTCTCCTATCTCAATAAATAACATCTGTCCATTTGCAAAAGCAATACTCTGGACTTATCTTTGACTTCTCTCTTTCTCTTAGATCCCACATCCAATTCATCAGCAAATCCTATGCTCTACATTCCAAAGATTGTCATAACCCTTACCATTTCCATCCTGTTGTAGGCCATCATTATCTCTTGCTAAGATAACTGCAATAGCTTCCTACTGGTCTCTTGACTCTTCGTATGCCCCCCAAAGAAAGTGTTTTCAACACAGCAGCTAGAGTGATACTCTTAAAATGTTTATCAGATGTCACCCTTTACTCAAAACTGCATGTGGCTCCCCATTTCCCTCAAATTGAAAGTCAGTATCCCTACAATAGCCTATAATGTCCTATGCTACATGGTTTCCCATATCCTATTTAACTTCATCTCTTGCTATTTTCCCCCTGCCTTACTTTGCTCTGGTCATCTTGGCTACCTTGTTATCTTTAAAAATTTTTTTTTTTTAACATTTATTTATTTTTGAGACAGAGAGAGAGAGAGCATGAACAGGGGAGGGTCATAGGAAGAGGGAGACATAGAATCTGAAACAGGCTCCAGGCTCTGAGCTGTCAGCACAGAGCCCAACGCGGGGCTCGAACTCACAGACTGCGAGATCGTGACCTGAGCCGAAGTCGGACGCCCAACCGACTGAGCCACCCAGGCGCCCCCCTTGTTATCTTTTAAACATGCTAGGCATCATTCTGCCTAGAATGCTATTCTCCCATATAGATATTAATTCACTACCTTACCTCCTTTAGATCTTTTCCCAAATATTTTGTCAGAGAGTAGGCCCTCCAGTAGTGGTTGAATTCTTCTTCAGCCTCTTACATGACCTCCTAAAACTAGCTTCCATGTTCCCTTACTCAGGGTTTAATTCAGTAGTCCCTTTGATTCTTCTTGCCCTCTATACTGAATCAGAGTTGCCTACTATTACATCAACACTCATCCTAGAGTCTAAAACAACACAAGACCCCAGGAGGGGCACCTGGGTTGCTCAGTTGGTTAAGTGTCTGACTCTTGATCTCAGCTCAGGTCATGATCTCATGGTCCTAGAGATCAAGCTCTGTGTAGGGCTCTGCACTGATAGTGCGGAGCCTGCTTGGGATTCCCTCTCCTTCTCTCCCTCAAAATAAATAAAAACTTTATTTAAATAAACCTTATAGCTAGAATATGGGTTTTAAAGAAACAAACCAAACAAAAAACCATCTATTGTCATGTTTTTCATTTCTTTTCTATATGACATTTCAGGAACTCTTTGCAATAACGATATTATTATATACTATAATCCCTAGAGGCCTGGGCCAGAAATTAGTAAATTAGAGTGCTAGTCTTTGCAGAGCAAATGATTTAGGTTCAAATTCTTTAACTTTGGGTCTAAATTTTTCTATCAAATGGGGACTATTCTGGCTTTATTACATTATGCCTTGTACAGAAATTATTTGTGTACATATTTTCTGCCCAGTGCCTTTGAAGGCTGGGGCTCTTTTATTTATCTGTGTATATTACATGCCATACACACTATTTAATACATGAATATATGTATGCATATAAATACAGATTTTTGTTTCAAACATGATTTTAAATATATGGAATTACTTCAGAAAACATGTGGTGTAATATAAAAATTACTATTTCTTTTTACCATAAAATGAGGCTACCTGATTCCCAGGAAAAAGGGAGAAATTATGGCTTTCCTCCCCAGAGAGAAACATATTATTTATTTACTTTCTCAGTATGGGAAAAAAAAATGAAAAAACTTGTATGAAAACTTTTTTAAAAGTCACTCATTTTCTCCATTCCTTTTCTTTCCATCACTGGCAACAATATAAATGATTAATCTTACACTTTAAAGATCATAAATTCAATGCTTCACTATTCTCCATCATCCACATCCAGTGATACCAAATCCCATCACTTTTTCTTTCATATTTCTCACCTCCATCCTTCTCATCTGTGTTTTGGTAGCCATGACGTTAATTTTAAATTAAAAGGACCAATGAATGTTACTACATTTTAGTAAAAAGTAGTATATTTAGCCTCTTACCAGTACATCATGCACCAAGGCTTGATATGTCCAAGTATGGTGTAAAGGAGTTGCCAAATCTATGTTTCTGTCAACAAGGACTAATAAAGGCCTTTGGAAGCTGTAAATATATTTAAAAAATTATATAACTCCTGGTAACAGTATATACATCTCCATTTTTCTAATACCTTTCAGTATATACCATTCTGATATGAACAATAAGTATGCTAATACTAGCATTCCATAATAGTTTGCTCTATGCTTTGGACTACTTAGAACCTGTGTATAATGCTAGATTATTAAGTCTCAGGGAATTGTCTTAAAGGATAAAAACTATACAAGTACTTTTACAGAATAATTGTATAGTTATCAAAGTAAGAATAAGTTGCTTCTACTCAGATTTATATTTCACATTTCTGGAAAAAAGGAAAAGCTATTGTCAGTTTCTGGGAAAATTAGAAGACAGAGTAGGATCTTATAAATGTACACTAATGTTCGACAGTTTCAAATAACAAATTACAACTTTTTTTCTGTAAACACAAATTCAAAACAGCAGACTCTAGAGAAGAACCTTATGAAACCCTATCCCATTATAAGATATAAAACTAAAAGCATTAAGCCACAATGGTACCTAATTATATTATATTCACCTACCAGATACTTCATATATTATTGATGTGAAGCAGACTTAAAGCAAAGTGAGGCACAAAGTCATCTGGTTGCCAATTTGGCACTACTGTATCAAGAGTATACATCAATTTTACAAGATACTGTTATCTGATTATATTAATTATGCACGTTTTTTTCTGCTAGAGACCTTTGACCATTTGAGTAACTCATTACACTGTACTGATTATAAATGTACTGCACTGATCATAAAACTCTGCAATAAATAAGTAGGAGTGGCAAAGTTACCACCTACTATCATTTATTACTCCAGAGCTAGGTGAAAGGCAAGGAAGGACTGCCTGTGGCAGTTTCTTAATTCAGCACTAGTGAGATTTGGGGCTTATTCTGTGCACTGTAGGATGTTCAGCGGCATCCTATAATGTAGCCCACTAGATTCCAGTAGCATTTACCCAGGTGTCAAAGCCAAACAGGTCTCCAGACATTGCCAAATTCTTATGGAGAATCATTAACCTACAACTGGATTCAAATGTATTTAACAACAGTCAGTAAGGCTACTGACTCCTAATTAAAATAATTTAGAAATGCATCCAACAAATTAAAAATGACCACTATGTTATAAATTATTTATTATTAATATTATTATAAATAAGTTTTTAGAAATTATCCAAATAAAAAAGTGCCTTTATATTGGTTTCTAAGGCTTTTATGAGAGCACTGTAAGAAGGGAACTGTTAAGTAAAATATGCTATAGTAGTTCCTTCTGTTGAAAAAAAAAATTAGCTGAGAATTTCACATTTCTGCTCTCTTTAATGAAAAACATTTTGAAGAATATTTAAACCCAACAATGAAATCACAGAAGATTTTAAAATAATGTAGGAGCCAAGACAGGTGAACAAACAATTGAAACACAATGCTAGTATAAACTGCAAATTATAGAAATAGTACATAAGACCGTAGGATCCATCTAAATTAACTTGAAGTCTATGGAAATTTACCATAGAATTATCATTCCTAGAAGGTATTATACTAAGTATCAGTTTATTTTCACAGGCTTTATTTATTAATTCACCTAAAAGTGGGGGTAGGAATTAATTTTCCAAAATATTGTCTATTCCCCTTGAAATAATTCTCAGCCATCTGTGTGGGTTTATCTACTTCTTTACACCAATATTGCCCATTGATTTTAATAAACAAATATTTCAAGGTAAAAACAGAAACCAGTTGATAGCTCAAAACATACAAAAGCATCACAAGTTTTTCACTTATTTTTAATGTTATTACCAACAGGCTTAATGATAATCGGTATAAAATGGCTTCTGACCTTCAAAGCCATATAAACAGAAAAATTTCCCCTACAGATGACAAAAATGCAAAAGACAAAATGCTAACAATAGAACATAAACTGAATAAAATATTCCACTTGTATTACAAGAACAATCTGAGTCAAAACCGTGACAGTGATTACCTCATTAAAAAGAAACAAATTTCAATTACAAGTAAAAGGGTATTTTATAACATAAGAAAACAACCCAAAAAATGCTATAAATCTATAAATTTCTTTTCAAGTCCTATATTAACTAACATAATACCTGAATTGGCCAGCTCCAAGTGTGTCACCTGTAAAAAGACTGTTTCTTGCATCTCTGAGATTTTCTCGAAGTTTCTTATCTAGTTTCTGAAAAATCAAATTTGATAATAACTTTTAAAAAACAATTTCACAGAATTTTGTTCAGGAAAATCATAATATGTTCTTAGTTTCATAATTAAGAAACTTGGAATTTCTTTACAAAACAGCAATTCTAAAATCTAAATATTTTAGCTTCTTTATTCAATATTATCATAACTTGAACTTAAAAAGAACAATGCCTTTTCTACTGTGACTCAGGCCTGATTTGACTTCCAATCACTATTCATTCACTATTTTTACTTTAGGTACAGCAACAATTTGCAATGAGCCACCGTCTTTCCCCAGTCATGACTCTTTGTATAAGGAATGTGTCCACAGAGTGATGCCACAAGAGGTTCCAGAATAGAGACGGGATATGTGAAAGAAAGCAGCCCTCCATCAATCAATGATTCACTTTGGCTAAGAAAACTAAAAAAGGTTAGTGTATCTTCCATCTTTCAATACCACTTACCTTGTTTCCTTTTCATTCGTTTTGTAACTTCTCTAAATCTTATTTTTTAATTTTTAAAGCAAATTTTTGAATGCTCAATTTACTACAATATAGTAAAATAGCAAAATGAACTTCATTTTAAAAATGGTTATGTCAATATACATTTGCTAAATGAAGTTAAATATAAAATGATTTGGGGGATCAAATTTGTGTAAAATACTACTTGTAGACACAAAGTGGAAAGACGAATATACGTTTTAGTAAACAAGAAAAAGCTGGAACAGCACATCAGAGAAAATCATTTTTATCCATGTCAAGTACACAATGATTACTTTTTATTTTTTGTGGAATTCCAATGTTAAAAAATAAAAATACTTGCTTTTGGTATTTAGTATATAACCCATAGTAATCATATAATATTAACAAAAACACTTGAGGTACTTATGGAAAACAACTGATACATTATTATTTATTGCCAATGGATATCTGCATGAACTCACCACTGCTACCATTTCCGCTGCTGTTCCTCTTGAACATCTGATTATAGGAACAGCACCTATTGTAACAACAGTTAGCAATGATTTCAGCTCTTAATAATTAAAATGGATACTTATAAAACACCTAAGCATCAAAAATAGAAGTATATACAATTTCAGGCTACAAAAATAAGAAGATTTATTATCTCAAGAGTAAAAGCAAGGTTTAAAAAAAAAGAAACATCAGGGAGTCAAAAAAAAAGACTATTTTTTTTATATAGCATTGGCCAATCGGTGCAATCAGAGATTTTTTTCAATGAATTAACTAAATCAATATATGACTTCCTACAGACAGGTTCAAAGAGTTTGTTCACAGGATTCACTTTAATTTGACTTAAAGGAAAAGAGTGAAAAGAGCTTAGTTAATTTAGTGGTTTGTTATTATTATTCTTTATTTTACAATTTAACAATGAAGTATTACAGTCTAAAAAAAAAAAATTAAAGATAACATATTCTTCACGTAACATGAAAAGCTCCTCAAAGGCCTCAGTTCATTATTGAATCAACTCTATTAGACCTCTTAACTTCTCTCTTTATTACTCCAAGTTTTATCAAAGGTTGAAATCCTAAAGTTATAAAAAAAATAAAAAAATAATCCAATTGCACTGAAAATCTCAGAAAACTGATAACACCGTAATCTTTATATGCTGAAATTGCTGCATTTTAGATTCTATACAAAGCACGTTCAGTCAACTGGAAAAGTAAAAATGTAGAATATTAGCAAAATTTTTAAAGCTCTTTTCTTCTAAGGGCAAATTATATATGCCTGTTATAAAAAATTCAAATAATATTAGAAATATATAAAGTTAACCCTCTTCACTCCAGCACCATAAAGAATCCCCACTAAGAATTAGACATGGATGTCTTCAGGTTATTTTCTACATATAGTCTTTTATTTTTAATTTTTTTTTTTTTAACGTTTATTTATTTTTGAGACAGAGAGAGACAGAGCATGAACGGGGAAGGGGCAGAGAGAGAGGGAGACACAGAATCGAAGCAGGCTCCAGGCTCTAAGCCATCAGCCCAGAGCCCGACGCGGGGCTCGAACTCATGGACAACGAGATCGTGACCTGAGCTGAAGTTGGACGCTTAACCGACTAAGTCACCCAGGTGCCCCATATAGTCTTATTAAGTGCATTTATGAAGAGTACAAAAAACAAAAATAGGTATTATACATCCTGTTCTTAAATTTGCTTTTTTTCATTTAACAGCTTCTTATTGACATCCTCCTATATCAGACTGGCAGGAATTTCAATTTCTCTTTTGCAAAAATCACTTTCTAACACTGTATATAATAAAGGTAGCTCTAATACTTCAGTGGTCTTTATACTGCTCTTTTTCAATCTACCTTTATCATGAAAATACAACGATCATCAAGGTAAAACAATCTTACATCCACGAAAACCTTAGCATTCAGCACAATTATGGACAATGTGTAGGATGGCAAATAGGAAGGTTAATTATGTCTGTTTAATGACTGAAAGTTATATATACATGTGCTTTGTTTACAACAGTAACAACTCCACTTGAAGGTACTGAAGGTACTCAAAAGCAGGCAGAAAGTGGAGGAATGTAAAACTCTTGAAAGAACAGCTAGATTTGAAAAATGAGATACGCTGTTAACCAGCTTTCCTTCTGAAGTTACTTTCCAGTTTGCAAGGCACAGAAGAGAAAGAGCTCGGCAGAAAACAGAAGACTTAATGAGCTAAGGAATCAAAGACTGGAGTTCAGGGCTGGAAATTATAGGAGAAAATCCCTAAAAGGAGGGACCCCAAAATTTGCATGCAAATTCTCCTCAAACTTGTCTATATCTTTAACTATTCACAGTATCTGTTTTTTGCTTAATTTTCTCATTTGTGAAATGGAGAAACTTTCCAGTGTGATCATTTTAACTGTTAAGGTTTTCAGCATCTACAAAATTAAAATTGCAATTAGAAGGTTTCTTTTTTTAGATACTTATTTATTTTTAAAAAAAACTTTATTTTTAGAGGGAGAGAATTCGAGCAGGGGAGAGGAGCAGGGGGGGAGGGAGAGGAGGAAGGAAGGAGGAGAGGAGGAAGGAAGGAGGCGAAGGGGGGGGGGAAGAGAGAGAGAGAGAGAGAGAGGAAATGAATCTTAAGCAGGCTCCACACTCAGCATGGAGCCCAACATGGGGCTGGATCCCACAACCCTGGGATCATGACCTGAGCTGAAACCGAGTTGGTCATTCAACCGACTGAGCCAGGTGCCCCACAATTTGAAGGTTTCTAAACACATCTATTAGTAATATTAAAGCATAAAATGACACATTAGGTACTGAATGCAAAATAGCTGTTAAGTAAATTTAGACATACCAAAGAAATGTTTAAAATTCTGAGAGTATAGTAGATTAATATTATATGTAAATTTAGTGTTTTCTGGAACCTTCTGAGTGTACCTTAATAGTTACACTTATCTTTCTACTTAAAAGTATATCTGAAATTTTTCCTAATGGAATATTAAAAGAAAATTAGCAGGCACATAGTTTAAGTCACCATCAAACCATTCAAATGTAGAAAATTATAATTACCAAAGACATCTAAGGAAACAACCCAATAGAGCTATGAAATGCTAACTCAAGAGGAATTAAGTACATCAAATTATTAGAAAAATTATGGTTCTGTATAGTACAGTATGTATGTTTTATCCCAATTCTGGAGAGAGAGCCTACAGAGATCCAGACAAGAGGATCTTGTAACAGATGAAAATGAGTTGTCAAGTAATTTATTTTGAAGAAATAACCAGAAAGATTTGAAAACTTACCCAGTGTAACAAAAAAGCAGAAGAGGCTGTCAACAATAGTGTCCATAACAGTTTCCATTTCTGTATCTGTGATATCTGGCCTATTAATGGCTAAAGTAACAAATGGGGAAAAAAGTACCAAAATTTATGCCTTGATAACATTGGTAATACTTAAACAAGTAAAACTTTTTATGTATTAAACTTTTAAGTGAATGAGTATCCATTAAAAATTATACTATCTCAAAAAAAACACAATACCTCAATATCAGAGTAGTATTAAGAAAAAAATCTACCACATAAAGTATACAAAATTTTTGCCAGAAAATAAAAAAAATCATATTCCATAATTTTATTCACAAACATTAGATGGCTTCCAGAAACTATTGATCTCATTACCCAACTACTGCCAGAAAAGGACAATGCAAATCAATTATTGCAAGACCAGTGTCACATATAATTTTCTTTGTATTATATTAAGTTACATGAATTTCTTTTCTGACACATTACACTGTACCTAAGTGGTTTCTTAACTTCAGTGGGTTTAAGAATCACTCTAGAAATATGAAAGAAGAGAAAGTTTCTCTGGAAGCTATTAAAAATTCAAGTTTCTCAGCCCTTTTCCTCAGGGATTCAATTCAATAGATTCTGATAATTCTAAGAAATCTGCCATTTTTTTTTAATGTTTACTTATTTTTGAGAGAGAGAGAGATGGGGGTGGGGACAGTGGGAGGGACGGGGAGGCACAGAGAGAGAGGGGGACAGAGGATCTGAAGCAGGCTCTGTGCTGAGAGCAGAGAGCCTGACATGGAATCAAACTCATGAACCCTGTGAGATCATGACCTGAGCTGAAGTCAGATGCTTAACCAACTGAGCCACCCAAGCACCCGAAATCTCCAATTTTGACAAGCACCTCAGAAGATTCTTAGGGCTACATTAAAAAAACAAAACAAAAAAAAAACACACTGCTGTGAAGACTATGCTAGACAAAGACCTTACCTTATTCATCTTCCATCTCACACAATACCTTCGCCCATTATCTGACAAGTAGATGCTCAGTAAATATTTTTAAGAGAGAGACTGGACTAAAAATATTATCTATAAAATATTTTTAATTTCCCAACATCCCAAATGTGAAAACAAATATAAAACTCAATACAACTTATGATTATCATGAGAGGAAAGCAGAATCCAACTGGATATACTGAAATATTTAAAGAAAATATGAACCATGCAGAGAACATAAAAATAATAAAGAATTCAACCAGGCAATACAGAATCTGGATGAGGGAATGTGCTAATGTTGCAGACTGCCATTCATTCATTCAATCATATGACAGAAATGGACAAAAGATACAATGTAAATTATGTAAATTCAAGCTACACCAATCCGGAGAAATACTCAACTCATTCTGTCAATCACTGGTACAGGTAAAATCCAAATGGAAGCCTTCAGCCCTTAGGTCCTATGACCTGGTCTCACACCTCTAAATGAGAACTGACTCGAAGAGTCAAAAAAAAAATGCCCATCAATGACCTCAACTCATTCATGGTAACAACCTGGTTTGAGATAGTAGCTGACTTTGAGAAGATAAATCTGCTTCCTTTATTGGATAAATTCCCAATTCATGAAAAGTAGATGATATTAATAAAAGCCATGATATCAACATATTTGTTTGGGATAATCTGTTTAACATGATCACTTAAAGCACTTGCAATGTCTGAGAGGATTTGGCACATAATTACCAAATGGTTAAGAGCACTGTCTCTGGATTGAGTGCCTCGGTTTAGTAACCTGGTTCTGCCATTTTCTTATCAAGTTACTGAATATCAGTGCCTTGGTTACTTCATTCAGAAAATGGGAATAATACCTACTTCACAAAGTTACTCTGAGAAGTAAATGAACCTGTACTGTAAAGTGCTTATAGAACTATCTATTAATATTATAAATATACTATTGAGAATCTAGACAATTAACCATGTAATTATGCTTTAAAATTAAACTTGTACTTTAAATTTAATTCTTAAGTTAATTCTTAATAATTTCAGACTTATGATTCTTTAAGATATAAAAAAAATTAATTACATTTATAAGTATGTGAAGGTGTAATGAATTTAGGCTCACTATAAATTTAATTATTTTTACAAATTCTTTAAATATTAGATTTATAAATTTGCCTGGTCTCATTTTTAAAGTATTTAAAGAAAATACTAAATTTATAAATGCAATTTAAACTGTTTAAGGGAATTCAGCAAACCAAGTATGCGGACTAAGCTTGTTCATTGGGACTGATTAGAATCTAGTCTGTTTAATCTGAGTTAACTGATCAAAAAAGTTAAGGTGCTTGGTTAGTTTTTTTGTTTGTTTTGCTTTGTTTTAATGGAACACTTCATGAATGTGCATATTATCCTTGCACAGGGGCCACATCAATCTCTGTATGGTTCTAATGTTAGTCTATGTGTTGCTGAAGTAAGCACAAGGTGCTTTGTTTTTATATAACCAGATTTACAAATAATCTAAAAATTGGTAAGTTTAGCTTAAAGTTAGCTGAAGGAAAACTGGGCTTTCAACATGAAAGACAGAGAGACACAGAGTGTGAGCAGGGGAGGGGTAGAGACAGGGGAGACACAGAATCTGAAGCAGGCTCCAGGCTCTGAGCTGTCAGCACAGAGCCCGACGCAGGGCTCAAATTCACCAACCGTGAGATCATGACCTGAGATGAAGTCGGTCACTTAACCAACTGAGCCACCCTGGTGCCTCTTAAACAGCTAATTAATTTACAACTCAGTTAATTGTAAATAGATTTATATAAGTAACAACTACTGTCAAAAATCTATGACGTGGGTAATTCACCAAACACTTATACCTTTCAGGGATGTTGTTTAATTTCACCAAGAAAGCATGCTACAGAGCTCAGTAAAAATAAAAAATTGATGTTCTCTTCTCTCAGGGAACTTAACATCTGGTCCAGTATTTCATAATAGGGTACCACTGACATTTTGAGCAGATAGTTTTCAGTTATGAGCATCATTTACACACTGCAGAACATCTAGCATCCTTAGTCCCTGCTCAATGAATGCTAGTAGAGTCCAGCTAAATGTGACAATCAAAAACACCCTTATATGTTTCCAAATGTCCTGTTAGATGGACATACTCTCCACTTAAGAACCGCTGAAATTTTAGCCACAAACATCTCAATCCTAAAGGAGCAAAATTATTGGTTATTTCAATAAACTGGCTAATCATTATCTCCTATAGTCTGAGTTTCCTTTAAAATATTCCATGTAAATAATCAATGGAAATATAAGTTTTAGGTAGGCAAGATGAGTAAGTTTTAGAGATCTGCTATACAACACTATCTATAGTAAACAATACTGTATTGTATACTTAAAAAGGTTAAAGAAGTAGAACTCATGTTAAGTGTTCCACACACAGAAAAAGCAACACAGACAATAAAATGTGGTATGGGTGTTGTGTGGTTGTGTGTTTCTATGCATGTGTGGCCTGTTAGTTTTAATCTACATCCAGGAATGGTCTGTTTACCAAAAGTGGGAATGCAAACTCCAGAGATGGTTAGATAGCATTTGATCAAATACAAATATTCAATCTACTGGTGAATAAACAAGGTATAAAAATCAAGGGAGTCTAACAACCTGTATTTGAAAATGGCACCTATACTTCATTCCTTAATAGTGCTATAGTAGCTGTTGACGCCTTAGCCAACCTTTTGTGAATACTTATTATGTGCCAGAAACTTTTCTAGGCATTTTACACACACTAATCCATTTAATTCCCACAAAAACTCTGTGAGGTAGATAGTATTATTATTCCCACTTTACAGATGAGGAAAACTAAAGCACAGAGAAGCAGAGTAACTTGTTCTTGTCCAAGAGTCAAAGCAGTAGAAGACTCATTGAATCCTACTACTAAAATACTGTCTTACTTGTCATGAATAAACCATTCATGTAAGCTGCTGTGGGGTAGGTACCTAAAAAGTCAGAGGTTTGGTGCTTCATTGGGCTTGCAAAACACGTCTAGTACATGTTGTTATATGTGACAAAATTCAGTCTAAGACTTGTTTTCTTTGTGTGCTTTAAAAAATCTTTTACAGTTGTACTACTGTAAACAAAGCTGGTTTTTGAGAGTACTAAATGTGCTATTTTTTTTTACAGTACATCACTCATTTTAACGAATTACAATATTCCTGTTTTTACATACCACGATATGAAACAAGCTCCTTATTTTGATTACATAATACAAACATATCATCTTCCAAAGTAATAAAATTGAGATACTGATCAAAAACCTGGAAATAAAAGAAAAGGTTTATATATCAATTTTACAGTATTTTTGAAAATTTTATTTATTTTGAAAGAGAAAGAATGAGCGGGGTGGGGACAGAGGATTCAAAGCAGGCTCCAGCTGACAGGAGAGAGCCAAATGTGGGCCTCAAACTCACTAACTGTGAGACCAAGGGTTGCATGCTACCCTGACTGAGCCAGCCAGGCACCCCAATTTTGCAATACTGAAAGCACATTTAGCTTGACTTAATCAACCAATGGAAAATAATGGAAAAAATTACCATTATATTTAATAACCAAAAATTATACCATGTGGCAGATTGCCTCATTGGGTAAGAATGAGGAGTTGATATTAAAAAGGAATATAAACAAGACTTTGGTCAATAAATTATCAAGGAGGAAAGTACTATCTTCAGATAACAACATTTATGAAGATAAAAAGATTTTTTCAAAAACTGTGCTTGGGATGGGAATGTATATCAGTTTTGAAGAAAAAAATTGCAATTTAATTTTTATGTTCACTTTAATCACACTTTCCTAAGTAAGTCATAGTAACAATTTTTCCACCATGAACACTTATAAGTGGGAAAAAAGTTATACTAGTTCTTTAGAAGGGCAAATCAGGAGAAAAATTAAGAAAATTCTTAGAAGTACACTGAATTTAGTTAAGCAAATTGAAAACCATTCCTATTATTTTATGTAAAATAATAAACTTTGAAAAGAAAGAACATTAAAACATAAGCCTCAAAAACTAATCAGAAGTAGTAGTAGACTATCTAAATCTTAGAATGAAAACTCAGTGGGAAAAAATGGGAAGCAAATGTATGGTTGTTTTGTCTTTTATTTGCCCTATATGATTCCCTAGAATTTCATGTCTTGTCCAATGTCAAAAAGCACAAGGCACAGTACTGCTGTAACCAAGAAAAGATTTGACAGATTTATTTATAACTAAGCTGAACCTATCTAAATGGTAACTATGATGTAGAACTGCTGGCCTGTTGTAAATTCCTTCCCTCTTATAATATGTAATGTAACTTCGTTGGATCTTCTCTCCTAAGTAAGACCTGAAGATAATACCGTGACTATAAATAAAATAATGTCAACATATTTTTAGTATAATTTGTAACAACCCAACTGTCAAACCATTTCTAAGTTGAGCTAAAAAGATGATACAAATCCTAGACTAAAAGACTGATTAAGCATTTTATTTTTATCTTTCAAATTCATCAAATAACAGGTACCATTAGGTTGGTGTATTCTGCCTAGTTCAAATTATAGGTAATTTACATTATCAAAAAAAGTATTGAGTCTAAATATTTCTTAGGTTGACCTCGTCTTTTGTAAATGAGAAACTTAAGTCAATTAACAGGTTTTAAAATACACTAAATTTTACATTAACAAAATGTCATCAGCTAATCAAAATCTCTTACCTTGGCTACTTGTGTTACTGCACTAGCAGCTAATGCTGCATTTGCAATATCTTCCAGTTTACTTCTTGAAATAGCAGAAATAAAATTTAAGTAATATGATTCATAGAGTTGATTTCGCAGATCCTATAAATACAATGAATACTTCATTCCTATGCGCACATATAAAAGAGGACCACAGACAGAAATCATTTAGATACTGTAAGAGTAAGATTTTGGAGGATAATACACAGATTTAAGTGACAATTAAAAAAACCCAAGAGAAGAAAGTTATGTAGAAGTACTAGTTACTTGGTTGCCAGATATAATGGACCCATATATTAATAATTAAAGTTATAATTCTATTATCAATAAAATTCTACTAATTATAGTATCACACAAAACTGCTCTGAAATAGTTTATTTGCCTTTTTCTTAAAAATCTCCAGAAATGGCTCTCTTGTAAAGTAAAATGCTTATTATATTTTGCAGCTAATACCTTCTATTGCTCTGGTCATTTAATAAAACAACACACTTCCTTCACTGTTCAGACATAATTCCAATGACCAATTCCAGAAGTATTACTTCTTAATCATCCAAAAGTACCATAATTTAAGTCAGGCAAATTCTTAAATCAAATTTACTTATCTTCTTAAACTCTAGGAAAAATAGATATCTAAATAACCATACAGGCATACCTTGGATATATTGCAGGTTCAGTTCCAGACCACCACAATAAAGTGAACATTGTAATAAAATGAGTCAAAATAATTTTCTGGTTTCCCAGTGTCTATGAAAATTATGTTCACACTATACTGTGGTCTATTATGTGTGCAAGAGTCTTATGTCTAAAAAAAGAGTATATACCTTGATTAAAAAATACTTCAGGGGCGACTGGGTGGCTCAGTCAGTTAGGCGTCCGACTTCGGCTCAGGTCATGATCTCGCAGTCCGTGAGTTCGAGCCCCGCGTCGGGCTCTGTGCTGACTGCTCAGAGCCTGAAGCCTGTTTCAGATTCTGTGTCTCCCTCTCTCTGACCCTCCCCCGTTCATGCTTTGTCTCTCTCTGTCTCAAAAATAAACGTTAAAAAAAAAAAATACTTCATTGCTAAAAAATTTAAGCTTTCAGCGAATTATCACTGATCACAGATCACTATAGCAAATATAATAATAAAAAAGTTTGAAATAGTCTGATTATTACCGAAACGTGACAGGCAGAAAGTGAGTTAATGTTATTGCAAAAATGGCATCAACAGACCTGCTTGATGCAGGGTTGTGACAAACCTTCTCTTTCTAAAAAAGTGAATTATTTGTGAAACCTAATAAAACAAGGTATGCCTGCATTTCTTTTAATCTAAGAAAATGTCAATTGAAAGAGGCACCATTATGTTATGTAACACCAAGAAAGAATTAATGCTGCCAATAAAATT
Source organism: Panthera leo (assembly GCF_018350215.1). Classification (NCBI taxonomy): domain Eukaryota; kingdom Metazoa; phylum Chordata; class Mammalia; order Carnivora; family Felidae; genus Panthera; species Panthera leo. The sequence goes on along the minus strand of NC_056684.1, from coordinate 80,133,793 downwards.
CTATAACACACCATCAATTTTAAGATGCATCTGGTATTGGAGATGTTTAAGTGTGAAAAACGGAGGATTTGGAGGCTGTGTGAAGAAGGTAGCAAGCAGGGCAGTGGTTTAACAAAGGTTGGGACATTGGTTAAAGGATAAAGGACTAATAATTATGAGGACTGAGAAAATAAGTATGTTGAGGATATTGGGGGTCATGTTTGTGACTGTCAGAAAAAGGAGTTACAAATTTGTAAAGGGAAAAAGAGCTAGGATAAATCTTGTATTTCTGAAATGAAACTGTTTTGGATATTATATATGTCTACAGAGATAAGGAAGAAAATTGCTAGAGTTAAATACAGATATAACAATGCTGATTCTAAGAGACACATGTACCCCAACGTTTGGCTACTGACAATAGCCAACGTTTGGAAAGGGCCCAAATGTCCACCAACTGCTGAATGGATAAAGAAGATGTGGTATATATATTCAATGAAATGTTACTTGGCAACCAAAAAGAATGAAATCTTGCCATTTACAACTCTATGGATCGAACTAGAATGTATTATGCTAAGTGAAATTAGTTCAGTCAGAGACAAATACATGACTTCACTCATACGTGGGATTTAAGATACCAAACAGGAGAATATAAGGGAAGGGAAGCAAAAATAATATAAAAATAGGAAGGGAGACAACCCATAAGACACTCTTAAAACTAGAGAACAAATGGAGGGTTGCTGGAGGGGTGTCGGATGGGGGCAAGGGCTAAAGGGGAGAGGGGCATTAAGGAGGATAATGGTTGGGATGAGCACTGGCTATTAAATGTAAGTGATGAATCACTAAATTCTATTCCTGAAAAAAAATTTTTTGATTAACAATATAAATAAAAAATAAAAAAACCTGTCCCTACATATAAGAACTCATATTACCTGGCACATTCTGTCAATATTTTCTTCAGTTGGCATTACAAAGTACACTGCAGGAACATCTGGAATAGGATCTCGATCAGAGTGTAAAAGCCTAAAAAACATAAAATTCATCTTTTTCTTAGTCATTTATCTAAAAAGATCGTTTAAAACAGTACTTCTCAAACCAAGGATGAATCATTTTACAGACAATGACCAGTACACTAAAAGCTCTTGCTGCAATTAATCGTTTAACCCAGGCTTCTCCTTTTATCAGTGCTAACGTTATTTGTTAGTAAGATCCTAATGTCAGTCTTCATCTCTTCTATTACAATCACCTTTATTTCTAATACCAATATTCCTCCTGAATAAGAACTAAAGCACATTCAATAGCAATTTTATTCCCATTTTTCATAGAAATATGTTTGGGGGAGGGTGAGCAGAGGAAAAATTCAGTTCTCCAAGAGAGGGAAAACAGGAAGCTGGAGGAGTCTTTAAAAACAATAAAAAAATTTAACCATAAGTAAAATCAAATATATATATATACACATATATATGTATCTATGTGTATACACACACACACACACACACACACACACACTTTAATGTTTATTTTTGAGAGAGAAAGAGAGCAGGGGAGGGGCAGAGACAGAGGGAGACAGATTTGTTATATTTATCAAACATACCAGAAATAATATAATAAAATACATTCAGTAGTTAAGAAGACAACATAGATAGCTCCTATAGTGGTTAACAATCATTATCCCATAGATACTTAAATTTTTCATATTAACGATAAACTAATTTAGACATTCTTTAAAAAGTATATTCAGGGGTGCCTGGGTGGCTCAGTCAGTTGAGCGTCCAATTTCAGCTCAGGTCATGATCTCACAGTTGGTGAGTTCGGGCCCCACGTTGGGCTCTGTGCTGACAGCTCGGAGCCTGGAGCCTGCTTCAGATTCTGTGTCTCCCTCTCTCTCTGCCCCTCCCTGACTTGTGCTGTCTCTATCAAAAATAAATAAATGTAAAAAAAAAAAAAAATTAAAAAAAATAAATAAAAAGCATATTCAAACTGAAGGAATAAAAAATTTTCAGAGATGGAAGAGAACTTAAGACAACCAGTCTGTTCTTTCATATAAGAGGGTAAATTAGTCTTTACGAAAAGACATGAGAGAGAAAATTTAAATTCTGAAATTATGAAACTTCAGACTGAGAATTATTTCTAACTTCAAAGTAAATAGTTAAATGTTGTTTTATACAAGTACTGTAACCTAACATTTTATGTATTAATGATGTCCTTTAATAACTGGATTTCAAGGTGGCCAAAGATATCCTTTAGCAATATACCTGAAAACAAATGTCATTATTAGAAACATGTTAAAACTCACAGATGCAGAGTGATTCCCATGTCTCTCAGCTCTTTTACTGATAGCAGTGGAGAGATGATATCTTGGCCAAATCTGTCATAAATGAGCACCTGGTTTAAAAAAAAACGTGTTTTTGAAACTATCAGTAAACAGTTGATAGAGAGCTCATATTAAGACAATGTTGAAGTATATTCTATTTTAATAAATCATGTATGCTGAATTCATTACATAAATTTATTCTCATAGAATATTTTTGCTAGGATAAACATACTAGCAACATACTACAAAATACTTATCTTAAGCTATAATAAAGGATCTTTAATATTCAGCAAACTCACATACACTTCCCCCACCAAGTTTACATCAATCCTTTCTAAAAAGAGAGAAGTAAAAATAGTCCCTCTCAAAACTAATGGGTAACAAGTTCTAAGACTGTAAAGAAAATTTGGTAATTTAAGCATCTCAGGTTAATAAGATGCTCACTTAAAAAATGAGTGAGTGACTGGGTTGGCTGGGTGACTCAGCCAGTTAAGCATCTGACTTCGGTTCATGTCATGATCTTGTGGTTCTTGGGTTCAAGCCCTGAATTGGGCTCTGTGCTGACAGCTCAGAGCTCTGAAGCAGGCTTCAGATTCTGTGTCTTCCTCTCTCTCTGCTCCTCCCCCGTGTGACTCTCTCTCTCAGGAAATGAATAAACATAAATAAACAATTTTAAAAAATTAAGTCCCTAAAGAGTACATGCTAGCCTTATTCTGTCACATACATTTCTTCACATTCTAAAATATTATAACTGACATCTTTGAGGGGTAGAAAGAACTCTGAATCTTCTAACTTAAAATTAGTTTTAGAGTTAAGGCTAATAAAAGAGAAATTTCAACTAGTGTTTCTTTACAACTACATCAGTAATTCTTTACAGAGTAAGAAATTGCTAATGAGGGATGAAACGTGCTGTCATAAAAAAATGTGTTTCCTATATGACAGCATTTCCTTTAGAAAAGCTAAAACTCTTGGGTGCCTGGGTAGCTCAGTCAGTTAAGTGTCCGGCTTCGGCTCAGGTCATGATCTTACCATCCATGAACCCTGCGTCGGGCTCTGTGCCGATGGCTCAGAGCCTCAAGCCTGTTTCTGATTCTGTGTCTCCCTCTCTTTCTGCCCCTTCCCCACTCACGCTCTGTCTCTCTCAAAAATAAAATAAAAACATAAAAAAAATTAAAAAATAAAAGCTAAAACTCTTCTGCTCTAGTTCTAAGAGGCTGGGTATTATTAATCTTGTGATACATAAGTAATGGATAGGGAAAGAATTTGACACAAATCAGATTGTACCCAAGAAATTCTCGAGCTATTTAATTCAAAAGCTTAATAAAGGCTTTAGAAACAATAATCGAGCATTGTTTATTCAAGGAGCAATAACAGGATGCCCACAAATAAACATGAAAGAAGGCAAAAATTAGGGGATATTTTGAAGCTTAACCTAGGAATTCATATAGATGACCTTAACCATCTTTAGAGTTAACCAAAGGACTTATAAGGATCATCAAAGTTTTCAAAACACCCCAATAGTTACCAGGTTGAGTTGTTCTCAATCATTAGCAAAAAAGAAATATAAAGTGACTATAAACTAACAAGTGTAAACCTAAGCAGCTGAATTCTAGTTTGTCTGAAGAAAGAAAGTATAAAGTTTAAAATGAACAAGCTTAAAGAACAGGAATTTTTAAAGGTACTTCATCATTTCTCAAGGGAGAAATATTATAGATTGCTTTCTGGTCCAATTAACAATTTTACTGACAGTTTTATATATCATAAATTAACCAGAATTATGGTTTACAAATCACTGTCTCATGAGTCGGTTAAAACTGGCATTCTGGTTTACAGATCACTCTCTACCCAAGTCTGACTAACCTTGAACAAGCCTGCGAGATCCAAATTCTGGACCTGCAAAGCTAAGGAACAAAACATCAACCAGATGAAAGACCTACTAGTGAGGGGCCATTCAAGAGATCAGCTGGATTCCCTAGATGCATATTATTATCCTTGCCTGTCTCCCACCATAAAATGTTTATTAAAAAGATTCACATTAAGAAACCACGTTAAATAAAAATAAACTCTCCATGCATAACTAAAATGTGCTACTGTTCAGCATTAACGAGAAATTCCCTCCAATCACCACCAATAAAGACCAAGCAAAAATAATTAAAATAAATTAAAGTTAAAATATTAGTTAAATAAAGTTAAAATAAAATTAAAATAAAGTCTCTTACCTTCCATACTGGTTCTCCAGTGCTGTTTTTAACATGAGGCACATTGAAATTCAGCATACGCTTCAAAGCCACTGGAAATGAAAACAGTCTTATTAAATATTATCATTGTGGGGGGCGCGTGGGTGGCTCAGTTGGTTAAGCATCCAACTTCAGCTCAGGTCACGATCTCACAGTCCGTGAGTTCGAGCCCCGTGTAGGGCTCTGTGCGACAGCTCAGAGCCTGGGGCCTGCTTCAGGTTCTGTGTCTCCCTCTCTCTCTGCCCCTCCCCTGCTCATGCTCTGTCTCTGTCTGTCTCAAAAATAAATAAAAAACATTATAAAAAATTTTTTTAAATATTATCATTGTGGAACGCCTGGGTGGCTCAGTCAGTTAAGCAACCGACTTCAGCTCAGGTCACATTCTCACGATTTGTGAGTTCGAGCCCCATGTCAGGCTCTGTGCTGACAACTCAGAGCCTGAAGCCTGCTTCAGATTCTGTGTCTCCCTCTCTCTCTCTCTCTACCTGCTCCCTGCTCACACTCTGTGTCTCTCTCAAAAATAAATAAAAAACATTAAAAGAATTTAAAAAAAATTATTGTTTTTCATGATTTCATTCCCCACCCCCCTCATCTATTACTTACCACCTCAAAACAAAATGCACAAATCACTCTAGTAAAACTGATAAATCAAATGAATGGATATGTAAAAGCAGGTCAGACTGTGTAAGACCATTCCATCAACAGCTAATTGGGCAAGTGTTTGGGGAGATTTTCTGTCCCCAGATGACAATGTGGAAAATGTTCTGAAAGAAGCCTTTTCCATTCCTCCTGACAAGCCCCACACTACTCTTTTTTAGTTTAAAAATATTTTAATTCCAGTATAGTTAACATACAGTGTTATACTAGTTGTAGATATATGATAGAGTAATTCAATAATTCTGTACATTACTCAGTGCTCATCATGATGTGTACTCTTTAATCCCCATCACCTATTTTACTCATCTCCCCACCCACCTCCCCTCTGATAACCATCAATTTGTTCTCTATAGTTAGGAGTCTGTTCTTGGTTTATTCTTTTTCTTTCTCCTTTGCTTATTTCTTAAATTCCACATGAGTAAAATCATATGTTATTTGTCTTTCTCCGATTTATTTCACTTAGCATTATACTGTCTAGCTCCATCCACGTTGTTGCAAATGATAAAGGGGTAGCACCTAAAATATATAAAGAACTTATACAACTTAACAACCAAAAAACAAATAATCCAATTAAAAATGGGCAGAAGACATCAATAGACATTTCCTCATACGTTTTATACAGATGCAAAAAGAAATTTTATCAACTACAAATTTGCAGTGGTCTCAATAGATAACTGGTGTTGTTGTCTATTTACTACTGTCTGCCTGAAAGCACAGATCAGCATCACTCTTTTGAAAAACAAAAACTACATAGGATATATTTAAGGGGTTCATATACAAAACCTTCATAGAGTAGGTCTATGTTTTAGTTATCTTGTAATACATTTTATGACCAATTTGTCTCATCAGATTCAATGAAAAGTTATACTGTTCAATATTATATGCTCCATGGAAAAAGTGAGACTTTCCCACAGATATGGTAGATAACTCATGATAAGAAAATATACAATTTCTAAAATCAAAGCAGTTATGCTCTATGTGTTATTGAATTTTGAGATTTTTAGTGCTCATCTGTTCATGTGTATTGCAGATTCAGAAATATTTTCTAAGGAAAATTAAAATCTCTCTATACTTCTGTGTGAAGTTGAAAAGTCCTTGGGGTGCCTGGATGGCTCAGTCGGTTAAGCGTCGACTTCTGCACAGGTCATGATCTCACGGTTCATGAGTTCCAGCCCCGCATCGGGCTCTGTGCCAACAGCTCAGAGCCTAGAGCCTGAAGCCTGCTTCAGATTCTGTGTCTCCCTCTTTCTCTGACCCTCCCCCATTCATGCTCTGTCTCTCTCTGTCTCAAAAATAAATAAACATAAAAAAATAATAATTAAAAAAAAAAAAAAGGAAAGGCCAAATATTCAAGGAAGGGTATTAGTTGGGTAATTTAATTTTTAAGACTGGCAACCCTGAAATCTATTTGGTTGATCTTTAAAAGCATTTGGGGGTTCCTGGGTAAGCTTCCAACTTTGGCTCAGGTCATGATCTCATGGTTCCTGTGTTCAAGGTCCACATCGGGTTCTGTGCTGATGGCTCAGGGCCTGGAACCTGCTTCGAATTCTGTATCTCCCTCTTTCTCTGCTACTCCCCTGCTCATGCTCTGTCTCTCTCACAAAAATAAACAAACATTTAAAAAAATTAAAAAATAAAAAATAAAAGCATTTGGATTAGACTTTATTAATACAAAATAATCTACAGGTCATACTCTTCCCTACTTAATACGTTATACTATATATTATATATATAGTATATATAATTGACCATATAATATTCAAATCACCAGTGTATTAATTTTTGGTATATTGATTCACACACTAGAAAAACCTCTATTAAATGCTAAGCTTACAGATACTATGATATTATACAAAAAAATACATAAACAAGCAAAAAAACACTTTGGTACTTAAAACTGAAGTAACATAGGAGGCATACAAGGTGCTGCAGAATGAACTCTCCCACTGAGCTTTTAGCAAGTTCTTCCACTTCCAGGCAATATAGCCATCATCACCCTGGCACCCATGGCCCAACAAAAAGAAAATCTTGTTTCTAGGAACTGTTCACATTCTTGGGACAACTAGGAAAAACCACAGCCCAGGCTGCATCAGAGTCCCAGGTGTATAGTTTCTCTAGAGCTAGGCCTTACTTTACTGAAAAAGGCCAGTATCAGCAGATATTCCCACATCTGCCTTCCTAGTCCCATCTAGGTGAGTTTCTTCAACTGTGATCCTTGGCTAACTTGTTAACAGATTTTGACACAGTGGATTCGTTAATAAAGTACAGGGCCTGTGTTCAAAGAATATGTAAGAATGTATTTTTAGTTTCATCAGAGTAACTCTCCTATAGGCTTAAATCATTGCTTTTAAATGAAATGGCAAACTAGTTTTCTTAATTGGCCCTAAACATATCATTTCTAGACTTGGTTAATATAGTTTCACCCTAACCTGAAATATTTTCTTTACTCATCTGCTATATATTCAACCACATTTACTATTCATTCAACAAATGTTTAGTTATTGTTTACCATATGCTGGGCACTGCTCCAGCCGATGGCACTAAACACAACAGACTGAATAAAAATTACCTATCCTCAAGGAACTTTCATTTTAGTTGGGGTAAAAACACAACAGATTAAGTTAAACATATGGCATATAAGATTATATTAAGTGCTATGGAGTAAAACAAAGGGAAGGGGGGAGAGCTGCAGTGTAATTTTAGTTTTACTTATTTTTATTAAAAAAATTTTTTTAGTGTTTATTAATTTTGAGAGAGTGAGAGAGAGAGAGAGAGAGAGAGAGAGAGAGGGGGACAGAGCGAGAATCCCAAGGAGGCTCCATGCTGTCAGCGCAGAGCCTGATGTGGGGCTCAAACTTATAACCGTGAGATCATGACCTGAGCCAAGATCAAGAGTCAGATGCTTAACCAACTGACCCATCCAGGAGCCCCTGCAGTGTAATTAAAAAAAATTTTTTAACGTTTATTTATTATTGAGAGACAGAGCATGAGCATGGGAGGGGCAGAGAAAGGAGGAGACACAGAATCCAAAGCAGGCTCCAGGCCCTGAGCTATCAGCACAGAGCCTGACGTGGGGCTTGAACTCACAAACTGCGAGATCATGACCTGAGCCGAAGTCAGATGCTTAACTGACTGAGCCACCCAGGTGTCCCCTTGCAGTGTAATTTTAAATACAGTAGACAAGAAAGGCCTCCTGAGAGGGTAACATATGAGTAAAGATGAGAGAGTGAGCCATGCAGATGTCTCTGAAAGAATATCCAGAAAGGGGTAACAAATAAAACGGCTTTCAAGTGGGAGCATTCCAACGTGTTCAAGCAAAGGGGAGAGCAATGGGGAGAGCAATAGGGAGTCAGGTCAGAAAGTTAAGCAGGAAATATATCACATAAGGCCTTGTAGACCACTATATTATTATTTTGGTTTTTACCAGGATTGAAATGGAAAGCTGTTGGAGAGTTCTGCGCAAATATGTGACAAGATCACTTTGTTACTTTGTGGGGAAAAAAAATGAAGGGGAACAGGAATATAACAGCAAAACAACTAAATAAGAGGTTACTGCAGAAATTCTTGGCGTTCTGGACCTGCGTGAAAGCAATGCCAACAGTCAAATTGTGAATGTATTTTCAGAGTAGAGCTAGTAACATTTACTCACAGATCTGATGTGGGATATGAAAAACAGAAGTCAAGAAACCTTAAAGGTTTCTGACCTGTGCAACTAACTACAAGGGTGGAGTTGCTATTAATTGAAATGGGGTAAATGGAATTCAGAGGAAAAGGTCCAGGCCTGAGATATAAACTTGGGGATCATTAACATATAGATGATATCTAAAGCCAAGAGGCTACATTAGGTCACTGCAAGAAAGAAAGCAGTGGATCTGCGGCTTGCCAAGGTTGAGAAGCGGGAGTGTTGAGCAAGAACCTTCAACAGAGAGGCATGCATGAAGGGCAACGATAGGTAACACAGGATGTTGTCTGTTGCACTAAAGGTAAGAATAAAGAGGGTGAGTGATCCAAGAAACTTTCACAAATCAGATGACTTTTAAGATGACCTTTAAAAGATAAATATTCTTCAAGCAGGAAAACAAAAAATAACCATGCTAGTCAGTTATCCTCTCTATACCTTAGTTTTCTCATCTATAAAATGGAGACAATACACATAAAATCACTTAAAACAATGCTTAGGAATACTATTCAGTATCAGCTATTATCTACCCAAATAGATCGCAAATTCCTGTGTACCATGGTGTCTTCATCTAGAATATTTGAGAAGTGATTCTGAGTTACTTCCAAAAACATTCTCAATAGTCATGAGGGAAAGGTTTACTTCTGGTACTCTAGCACACATATAGGGGTTTACCTTTGTCCGAAAATAAGACAGAACTCAACTAGAGTACTAATCTGATAAATGATTATTATGGCATAACCTATCTAGTTGTAATGTGAAATCTTACTACAATGAAGTGTATTTCCACAGAAATTGAAATTATATTAGGATTCGACATTCTACAAAGTTTCTGCATATAAAAATTACTACCATAAAAATTTTATTTTTCAAAACGCTGCTTTCTATTGGTTTCTAAGCAAAACGCTGCTTTCTAAGTCTTCCTTGATATGTTATTTTACTTTAATATGTAACATGACCTAATTCATTGAGCTTCATTAAGCTGTCAGAACCATACTGCAAGACAACTGGGGCTTCTATTTGCTTACTGGTAAAACGTATGGCAGGTATTCCCCAAACCTTACTTACTTAAATTATGCCTAACTTCACCTGATAGCTTATACTAAATTTATCTAATGGAAAAAGCAGAACACAATTCCATATGCACTGTGTTATCACAAGATAGTCTAATCATTTTTTCTTTGAATTCCTAAGGAATCAAGCACAGCTGAAATCCCTTCTGGTAAGCCATATTAATTTTAACCATTTATTTTCCAGTTCGAATTAACATGCAAAAGAACTTAATTACAAGGGAAAGAATTTCCAATTGTGCATACTCTTGATGGTTTGTTTCTATCAGCTCCTCAGAATTCACAGCCTGCCAACTTTCAGGACAATTCGCTAACAGGAACAAACCATTAGTCTGTAGCTAACAGGTATAAACTCTGTTGTCATCAGAAGTTTACAAAAAATAAGTAAATACAAAATATCTAACATGTAAAAATATGAAAGCTAAAGGGAAGAAGTATGTACTTTAAAAAAAACACATTTAACGGTACAAACAGAAGCTGTATGACTGCTCTATCGAGGATGAAACTAATAGTTTTATAATACTAATTTGTCAAACGGTTAAAATGACAAAGCTACTAATTCATTTGTTTTTTGCCATTCTTGAATTCCATTCCAGTAAGCTAAAGAAGGAAATCTTTATCACTGGGCATTTCTCTTCAGGTACCCCCAAAAGACTGGTCCAAAGAAGAGAAATGGCAGAAGGTAAGCTGCTCTGAAAGAATACTTAAATTTTGTAATTGTGGAGGAAATGCCCCCAAACTAAACTCTTTCAACATTAAAATCTAGGGAAGACCTGGACCAGGCACAGAAACAAACCCGGAGACTTCATAGGTGGCAACACAGGGGAATATCTATGTTGTTATCTGCCAGCTGCCAGATATTCTTGTGATGGCCTTTTGAGGCCCAGCAGAAAAGGGACAAGAGCAGGGCCATAGCAACCCTTAAGCCCCTTTTCCTGAACCACAAATGAGGCCGCGTTCTCGAGCTATTACATCTCTTGCCTAAAAACTCAAAAGGGGAGGGGCTCTCGATGCTCTGGGAACTGGATTGAGCTTCAGGAGGTCCATCTCAGAGCTGCACACACCACGACCGAGGGAGGGCGACAAGCAGGAGAAGAAGAAATCGCCACCACAGGCACAAAACCGCAGGGAGAAGGGAGTAAGACGTACCTGTTTGTCTCTCTCGAATACTGGCTGCTGCAGCCGTCGCCATCTTGACTCCCACCATCCACTGCCCGGTTAGTGAAGAACCCGAGGATTACGTGGCTGCCCGGACTGCCCCGGAAGCAAAGCCCAGAGGGGCGGGGTCAAGGGAGGTTCCTGGTGGCCGGATCCCGCCTCCTTCAGCTCTCTTCAGAGCTTGGAGACGCAGTGAGCTTAGTTAGTACCTGAACACCTGGTAGTGCTTACTTTCCAGCTGCGTAATAGTAGAAATTTTTATCCTATCTAATCAAGCCACAGCTTCTCAGATGGTAGCTGCGTTGAATAGAGTTGTTAGGGTAGGAGCGTGGTGTAATGCTAAGAACCTAATTAAATACTAAATTGGTCGTTTACAGATCTCTTAAGTGGTGAGAAGGCTCTAGGGGATCTAACGATCACTGGACTAAAGTAAGTGAAGCTCCAGGAACAAAGTAGGCTTTTAAAAGCTGCCTCCATTCTCCTTCCCAGTGCAGCAGGAGAGGTCTCCCCTTTGCCCCTTTCCCAAGGAAACAGGCAGCTTTGGAGCATTGCTCTAATTTGGCAGATTTCTCAATCTTATCTTTTAGGCAAAATGGTCTAGTTTTATGGTGTTTTGCGTACATGAACACAGGAGCTAGGAAGATTCAAAATAGCAAACTGAATATCCTCCTCCTTTGATTTTAGTAACTGCAAAAATCACATGTGGGGGAGGGTTGCTTGGTTAATGGACAGCTGGTTTTTAATATACACTTGAAACTGCGTGATGACAAAACATATCCGATATTGATAACTAATTTTGGTTATTGTGTAATTTTTTGTCTTTATCAAGGTGTAATTGACAAATTCAAAAGATAAAGTTTACACTGTGATGATCTGATATAGTTATATATTGTGAAGGGTTCCCCCCATCTAGTTATCACCTCCATTGCTTCACATATTTATCTTTGTTTTGGTGAGATTTAAAATCTACTCAGTAAATTTCAATTATACAATAATCAACTGTAGTCACCATGTTATATATTAGGTCTCAGACCTTATTCATCTTCTAGCTGAAAAGTTGTTACTGCATCAAATGACCTACATGTATAATCTTAAAAAAAAAAAAAAAAAAGTCAAATTCATGGGAAACAAAGAGTGGTTACCAGGGACAAGTGACTGGGGAAAATAGGAAGAGGTTGATCAAAGGTTATGAACCTACATTCTTTACCTTTAAGAACTGCATCCTCTAGTTTTCACAGCTAACTGGCATATTCACTAAAAACTTAACTGGAACATTTACTATTTTATTCAGTGTTATTTTGAAGGAATTGCCAGTGATCTAGATGTACTGTAATTAAACAGAAATAACAATCCCTACCCTAGGGGAAAGTTGTACTTCATTGTTTGTCTTCATGAAATGTAGAATATATAGACTTTCCCATCTTCCAGTACCTGAAAGCACAATCTTGATTTGTGTACTTTTACTTTCAAACGCAAACCTGTTAACCATTTCAGTTCTATCACAGACTTCTTCCCAGGACTCTGAGTCACAGTAATATAAAACATTAAAACAATGTTTAACAGTTCTATACAATATATACATATGGAATAATATAGTGTCCTGACTAAGGAATGCACTTAGGGTGGCAAAAACGTATAAAATATTATACTCCACAGAAGAATGATTACAGTAGACAAATATAAAATAGACCCTGTGAGGCTGAGATTGAGAAAGGAATTTGTTACCCATTTTTAAAATCAGAAAGAATCAAACTATGGCTTCAGAGTGTTAACCCCTTATTTACTGTAGCCTGGCTCTACCTATCCAGATTTTTGGCTTAAATAATTTATCCTGACAAAAAAACTATTATTTTACATTAGGGAATAGTTTTAAGTTTAACACAGAATGTCACAGAATGGCTTACTGAAGAGGTTCTCAGGTGTCAGTCAGAGGATTCAGGATCTCTCAAATGTGAAAAGGATCTTGGATCTAGTATTGTCAGAATCTTAACCTCAATAAATCCTAACAAGTTATTTAATTTAGCTCATATAAGCACTTCACATTTAGTAGCATGAACATATTTATTTAACAAACTTCATTGTAATTATCATGTTTTCTGGTTACATCTGAAGTCTTAAAAAAAAAAAAAATGGAAAAATAGGCTGACACATCAACTATCACCTAGTATAATACCTGGCATATGTTGGGCAACTGGAAAAGATAAGAGTCAAAATGAGAACTTGAAAATTGGGTCTTTTCAAAACAATCCAAAATTTTCTAAACTACATACACATTCAAGTAATCCATTATTCAATGTGTTCTTATACTCTGTATTGCATTACTTAAAGCATAAAACTTTGTATTGCATTACTTACAGCATGAACAGTTTAATAGCTTATTCTAAAACTAACAATGAAGCATGTGATAATCCCTATATAAAAAAGAATTACATTATCATAAATAGAATCTTGTTCTAATCATTTTCTTATAATGACTAAATACTAAAGGCAAAGTCATGGAGAAAACTTACCTATTATAATCTCCTTTACTTAGCATTCAGTATTGAGTATAAAAGTAACAATAGATTACATAAATTTAGGGAAAAAATTACTGAAAGTTTTAGCATAAAGTAGAAGCCAAAGTGAATTCTCTGGTTAGTAATCAAATGAAAGCTTTTTACTTGACCCAAACAATGGCTTATTCATAATATGGAAATTAAATATTACAAAGTATAAAATCATAACCCAGTTTGATGAAGTATTTTAAAGAAACTTTAACCTTAAATACTAAAACACTAAAGTGACTAAGTACAAGAATACAAAGAATTGTATAAAAGGTCTTCAGACGAAGTTCCCATAACAAAAGGCTTAAAAGATGTCTAAAAACAAAGAATTTAAAACTAACCAAAGACCATTAGCAGATGTGTAATAGGTGACTTTATGGTTTTCTTCAATATTGAGACCAATGGAAAACAAACTTGAAATATATGGCATTTTAACAACTCAAACAGTTAGGAAATACAAATACACATTGATAAGGTTTCATAGCATAATGACTTTAGAAATTCAATGTCAGTAAGAGTTGTGCACTGGCTATAACAATGAATAGAAAAAAGAAAAAGAACAATCACAATATTAACCATTTGACATAGTAACACTGCAGAAAATAAATATAGGATTCTCTACTATGCCTTAACTATACAGATTAACCTAAATATCAAATTAATGGAACATCCTTAAACCCAGAAGATGCTTTGCAATAAGTATGCTTCACTTTAAAATGTGAATATCCTAAATTATTATTTACATCATACCTTATCCCTAAGTCCCTGTCTACACATAACATAGTGAAATGAGGAACTGAAATACTGTTTCTAGTTATCGCCAACCAAGCATATTGCTTCCATACAAACCCTACCCTACCCAAAAACTGTGTGAAATTTCATCAGTTTTAATTACCACTTCAGGAGAAATTAAAACTACAAATGACCAGAAAATAGCTTTAATTAGGTTTTTTGGTTTATACTGGTTTTTAATTTCATAAAATCTAGTTAGGGTTGAGAAATATCCAATTTATCATCACATTTAGAATAAAAGCTATATGGAAAATTTGAAGTTTATATTAGGTATTCAAACTTTTATTAATCCTTTAATTACTTTTGATAATTTAACAATTCAAGACAAAGACATGCCTTGTGTCAAGTTCTTAAAAACTTCAAGTTAAAATGAAACTGTAATTTGCTGGATCTGTCAGTAAGTGTAACAAAGGAAATTGTATTAGGATTATGTTTTAGTTTTCCTTTGGTATTAAGAGATATGTTGTTTTCCTTTAAAAAAGTATCAATAATTAAAGGATGTCTTGGGGAGAATATGATAATAGTTGATTATCTGCTATGTATATTTAAAAAATGTGATTAAAACCAACCTCTCATAAAGATTTACCTCTTATCCAATTTACCTTGGTGGAAAACCCATTTAATATTTGATAACAGATTAGGGACATAAGACTTTTCCACTTTCTTCTTTTGTAAGAACATACACATGGGGACGTGACCATGGGACTATGTATCTTCAAATTGTTATTATATGATTTTTTTGTTACTTTTAGGTGTTCTTTAATTTTTAGTAACATTAATAAAGTTTAAAAGGCAAGGAAAGGTAAAGAGTTTATAGTAAGATACAATGAAACACTATAGTTAATTCTGCATGGTGACATCAGAGTGGGTTTTTCATTCTATTTGCATTTCTTTCTCATGTTTCTAGGTTGCTTTTATAATAACAATATCTTTCAAGAGCAAAGAAGATAACTGTATAACACAGTGGTACCAGTTTACCTATCATACAACCATCTTGGTAATAAATAACTGTCAAATAGTCAAACCTACCACATGGCGATGCAGAGATAACTGAGACACCAAAAATGATTCCGGATCAGACATAATGTGATTTAATACAACACGGGATACAGAGAGGGTAAAAAAATCCTATGATTAAAGACAAGGCTTTAAAGAAGACACTTTCTTAGGTATTTTCAACTATATTTTATCCACCTCAGAAGTGTTTTTAAGACCATACGGAATGTCCATAGATTTTAGAATATTTGTGCAATTCTGCTTTTCATATAATACTTCCCATTAGGCATAATCTAATTGCAGTGAAGGTCTGTTTTAATATAAATCAGTAATCTAAAAGCATTTTTAATCAATTTAGTGCCATCCTAGAAAAAAAACAAAACAAAACAAAAAAAACACTTATAACACGTTCCCTGGAATATATGCCTTTGATTTATATAACAGGATTTATCAATTAGCTTTTCTATTTAATGCTTTAAAATAAAATAAGAAATAATTTGAAAATTTTGTAAAACTAGAAAAAACATTGTGGCATCCTATAGCTAATACTAATTTGCAGAAATAGTGAATACAAGTTTTTTCCCCCATATATATATATATATATATATATATATATATATATATATATATATCATGCTATTATACTTGAAAAAAGTCTGTACAGCTATTTTAAAACTATTTATATTAAAGTTTATGAAGCATGTATTTTAAGAAAATAGAAAAATATCAACTTTGACTGGTATACTTTAACACAAAAAGTTTTTAGCTTAAATGGCCAAAACATCCCTTTATGTTCATATCATAAATTTTATTGGGCCAAGAAGCTGGCAAGTTTGTTCAAAAATGATGATGGACAGATTTCTGAAACAAAAAAGTATCAATAGCAGCTTTTAAAGAAGCATGTCTTTGTTCAAAACATTTAATGTCCAATGTAGTGAGTACTTTCTTCCTTTTCTAGTCTTAGAGTGTTTTTTATGGCAAAATCCATATTTTCTTGAAATTCTTGATATGTATTGGTGATTGGAAGAGCTAAACAGTTATTACACTTGTTTCCAACAGGAAAATCCATATGAAGACACTCAATTGAAGGAGTGGGTTTAAATCCAGCAGGTGGAATGGAATTGCAACCAGTTGCAAAAGTAAGAATGTCTTCCATTGTTACTGCAGATTTACCATCTGAAAAGTTTACCAAAAAATAAATCCATGTTATATATATTGCTATCATCATAGACTCTTTCCCAACTAGACAGTGAATGAATATTTAAAGGCAGAGAATCTAACATCTATCTTAGACAAACTAAATCACCAGATCAAATATAATAAGAGGAAAACTGTACATCCAATAAATGTTTATTTGAACCTCAAAGTAGAACTCAGAAAATCATTTAGTAGAACTACTCATTATACATTCGAATGCCTTCTCTAATATAAAATTATCATATAATTAAAGAGGTTCAGTGGGCATGATAATAAAAATAATTTTAAACCATTTCCGGATCATCCCTATTTAAGAAACTAGTTCATCAAATGCAGAGAGGAAAAATAAATGGTGTAAAACAACTAAACAGCCCACCTAAAAAGAATTTTAACTAAAATTTAAATCCTTCCTGCTCAATTTAAATGGAATGATTTTACATAGCTAATGCTCAATGATATTTACCATTTCCATAGCCCTAAGCAATGGATGAAGAATAATTTAATTTAACTTAACATTGCAAAAGATGAAATCGATGACTAGTTTTAGGATTACTCTATGCTGTGGCAATCCCCTATTTATTTATTTTTCAAGTTTTTATTTAAATAACAGTTAATTAACATACGGTGTAATATCAGTTTCAGGAGTAGAATTTAGTGATTCACCACTTACATACAGCACCCAATGCTCATCACAGCAAGTGCCCTCCTTAATGCCCATCACTCATTTAAACCATCCTGCTGCCCACCTCCCTTCCAGCAACTCTCAGTTTGTTCTCTATAATTGAGTCTTATGGTTTGCCTCCCTCTCTTATTTTTTCTCCTTTGCCTATGTTCATCTGTTCTGTTTCTTAAAATTACACATAAGAATGCCTTTCACCTCAAATTATCAAGAGGACAATATATTGCAAAATTTAACTTTACTCTGTAATCTTTCCTGATCACTTTTAACTCAGTCATATAAACTTGTCTTGAAATACATTCTGTAAATATGGAGTTAGATGAAAAGTCTTATTACCAAAAAGCAAAACTCAAAGAAATAAACTAATATACTATAACAAATTTTCTAAGACAATTAAAAAAAAAAAATAAAACATCCACATACCCTCAACAGCCTGTAAATAACTGTTCCAAAACCCCAAAGACTGTACATTGGATAATGTGCGGACTGTAAAAAGATCACTAAGGATTTCTGCAGAAAGATTCTCGGGTTTATGACAGAAGATGCTATAAAATGCTTCTGGGTAAGTCTGAATTTTCTCCAAAACACCAAGAGTTTTCAGACCCTGCTTAAAACTTAAGAGAAATAAACAATAAGCCAACATTTATACATGTGTTTGGTATTACAATTACAAATTAACATTTCTAGCTAATTTACTACCACATATACTTACATATGAGGAAAAATATATAATAATATAGATATACATGATATGATACTTTTAAATCAATAACAAACAGGTATACTAATATAAAATTAATATTTTATCTGCTCACATTATTTGAGTTTATAAACTAGTTATAAATTAAGCTAACAACTTTTTAAGAGGAAAAAAGCAGACATGTGAAGTATTTTACACTACAAAGTTAGTTGGTAGAAGAATGAAGATGCCTGGAGAATGCAAAGAAAAATAGTAGTAATAAATCTTAGCCACATAAAAAAATTAAAATATGTACTGCTAAAAAGAAATTAAGAAGACAAAAAAAAGTGGGAATATGTTTGTTATATACATGACAGAAAACTAATTTCTCTAATATACAAAAAATTGAAGTCATTTTTCTGAGAGAACAATCTAATAGGAAATGAGCTAAATATGAATGGATAATTAACAAAATACAAGTAAACTTTTAAAAATGCACATTCTTACTAGTAAGGAAGAATGGAGGTTTATTTTTGCCTATTAGACTGACTGAGCCCTACCTGTGGCTCTAGATCCCCTACCCACCTTCTTAGGTACCTGCTACAGATTCATCTCCTTTTCTATTGGCTTTTCCTCCAGAGCACAGAAATGTGCTTATCTTTCCCATCTTTAAATAGAAAAAAAAAATTCTTTCAATCCCATCTGTTTTCCTTTCTAAGTAGATGGTCAAGTAGGAGACCACCCACTTGAAAGATTCATGTACATTCACTATCTTCATTTGCTTATTTCCTATTCACTTTTATTCCATTCCTGTCTGTATCTGAGGAAAAACTGCCCTAAGTTCATGAATGATCTCCTTCTACAGCATCAGTCTTCTGGTTTCTCTTATTTCTCTGGCCAGATCATTTCAGGCTCTTACAAAGCATCGTCTTTCTTTATTTTGCCTTAAATGTTGCTGTTTCTCCCTCACTGATCTGTAACAAGGCCAATTTCTCTTCTCCCTTACCCTCTCCCATGGCTGTATTTAGCAGGTATACACTCACTCATCACTATAAAATCTATTACCTCCAGCCCAGAAATATACCCAACAGGCTAATTGTTACCATATATTCCAAGCAACCAAACAATTATCAAGTCCAAAAGAAAGTTAATTAGCTTGCTACCAGAATCTGAACCATAATTGACAGTATATGACTCCATTATCCCTCAAATTAGGATAGCTAAATCTAAAAGTCATCCTTAACTATTTCCTCTTCCATCCCTTATTACCTAGTCCTATGAATTTCCTTTTCTGAAATCCCTTTTATCTACTCATTTCTCTGTATACCCCTCTACCACCCTATTACAAACCACTTGCAGAGGAATTGTATCAGGCATGCAAATTCCCAAGTTTGTTTCCATGCTCTAGCTCTAGAGATGTGCCAGAAACAAACCCTAATACTGTCAGTCATCCTGACGTAGACTGAAAAGACGTAGACTTTTTCCTTTGGAAAAAAGGTCTAAATAAATATAATTAAAGATCTTGAGATCATCCAATCTAGATTACTTGGGCTGTCTAAATACAATGACAAGTGGATTATAAAGTGTCTCTTTATAAGAGACACAGAGAGGAAAAGGCCATGTGATAGAGATTCTAAACTACAAGTATTTTCTACTGCGGAGTGATCTCCAGAATATATTGCCAATTAAAAAAAAAAAAAAGACCAGAAAAAAGAGTGGATGGTATGTTACTATTTATCTAATAAAAGAAATTAGTACACATTCACACCAATATTTATCTGCTATCATTAAAAAAAACCCCAAGTAGAGGTGCCTGGGTGGCTCAGTCGGTTAAGTGCCTAATTTCCCTCAGGTCGTATCTCATGACTCATGAGTTTGAGCCTCGCATCAGGCTCTGTGCTGACAGCTCAGAGCCTGAAGTCTGCTTCGGATACTCTCTCCCTCTCTCTCTCTGCCCCTCCCCACTCAGTCTCTTTCTGTTTCTCAAAAATAAATAAACATTAAAAAAAATTTTTTAAACCCATAAATAATAGAAAGATAAACAATGAAAATCACTAAAATGATTACTTCATCAGGGAATGAAAGGTGAATGTGATAAAGATGAAAGCTATACCCCCCTGAATACAACTGGTATCATAGAGCTGAGGTTTTTTTGTTTTTTTTTTTTTGAGAAAGAGAGGGTGAGAATGGACACAAGTTGGGGAGGGGCAGACAGAGAAAAGTGGGGAAAGAGAGAATCCCAAGCAGAGTCTGTGCTGTCAGTGCAGAGCCCGATGCAGGGCTTGAATTCACAAACTGTGAGATGGTGACCTGAGCCAAAATCAAAAATCGGACACTTAACCAACTAAGCCACCCAGGTGCCCCTGAGTTCTTCCAATATACTTTCATTATAGATTAGACTTTGGAACCATGCAAATATTTGACATTATTTAAAAATAAAACAAAATTTTTAAAAATAACAAAAAATAGAGGTGCCTGGGTGGCTCAATCCATTAAGCATCTGACTCTTGATGTGAGGTCACGATCTCACAGTGGTGAGATCAGCATCACGTTGGGCTCTGCACTGAGTATGGAATGGAGCCTGCTTGGGATTCTCTCCTTCCCCACTTTTCTCTCTCTGCCCCCCCCCCCCCAACTTACGTCCATTCTCACCCTCTCTTTCTCAAAGGAAATAAACATTAATAAAAATAATAAGTAGGGGCTCCTGGGTGGCTCAGTAGGTTGAGCGTCTGACTTTGGCTCAGGTCATGATTTCATGGTTTGTGACTTCGAGCCTCACATAGGGCTCTGTGCTGACAGCTCAGAGCTTGGAGCCTACTTCGGATTCTGTGTCTCCTCCTCTCTCTGCCCCTCCCATGCTCATGCTCTGTCTCTCTCTCTCAATAATAAATAAATGTTAAAAAAAAAAAAAAAGAAAGAAAGAAAAAAGAAGAAAAATAAGTAAAAGTTATTAAAAATAAAAAATGAAAATAAAATGTATATTCAGTTAGTAGTATAAAAACAGAATATTCCAAATGTTTTTAAAATACAATAATTTACACAGCGCTAGAAAAATGTTAATCTGTTTTCAATACTAATATGGTATTGGTGATAATGTTGGTAATGTTATTTGAGACTGTTATTAATGAAATGTGGAATAAATCAAGTGAGTAATTATTTCATACTTTAATTCTCCTGTGTTGTTGACAACTAAGATTCTCAACATGGAGCAAAGAAAAAGTTAAAAATCTTGTAGTAGTGAATTTGAAGTTATCACTAAAAGCCAATATATTTTTTACCTTAAAAACCTGAAACCAAACCAAAACAGCCCTGTATTTCCTAGTTTGGCTCCACTGAAAAGGCCTAAAAACAGTGACTGATCTGGCAAAAATAAGCATTCCTAGCATCCAGATTGTGTTTTTCAAATACTATTCCCCTTTCAAAGAAACAAAGGTTCCTTAGTTCAAAATGCAAAACAGAACCTGAAAGACCTCATCATACCATACAGCAAGAAAGCTATCATAGATCATTAAGGTTAACATCAGAAGAACTCAAAAAAGAGGCGCCTGGATGGTGTAGTCAGTTGAGTGTCCGACTTCAACTCAGGTCATGATCTCATGGTTTCATGAGTTCAAGCCCCACATCGTGTCACTGCTGTCAGCTCCAAGCCCACTTTAGATCCTCTGTCCCTCTTTCTGCCCCTTTCCCGCTCATGCTTGCACTCTCTCTCTCAAAAATAAAGAGACATTAAAAAAAAAAAAAAACTCAAAAGAAACAAAAGAAGATTTACAATGGCAAAATATGGAGACAATTAGAACTTAAGTGTAATGGTTTCGAACGCATCAAATGTATTTAAATCTATGGATTAACAAAGGTAAATGAACAAGACTGGCCACAGGCTGACTAGTAATTATTAGATTTGTGTGGTGATTACACGGTGTCCCAGTATGCTTACTTTCATATGTATTTTATATTATGAGAATAGAAAAAATGTGAGAACCATAAATTTCCAAACTTCTTTTAAGGGTGACTAGAACAAAAAGTTTGAAGACCGGTGTTCTAAGCTAACAAAGAGCAAAGCTCACACCTACCTTCTTAATCAAAGAATGCTTAGTACTTATTACCCAGCAGACAACAGGTGCTCAATAAATAGTTATTAAGTGAATGAGCAGAAGTCGAATAGTTGGCTTATATGCTAAGAAATTTAAAATATTTTTTATTTAGAAAAATAATTATAAGTTGAGACAATGATTACTTTTCCTACCCAAGTATGAGACATTTACACAAGTCCATATAAAAGGGTTAGAACAGTAACTATCCTTAAGACATTAGTTTTAAAGCACTATTTAAAATAGCTTAAATTTTTATCAAATGTATCTACCATTATAAGACAATCACTTTAAACATCTAATTTGAGAGAATCATATAAACAACTTACCTTTCAAAGGGTGCTTGGACTCTCTTAATTACATGGTAAACTAGTATATCTTTTGCCAACATGTATTTGTCACTTATTGATGTTATAAGTCTTAGACATCCAATAAGCTCAAGATAGTTATAGCATTCATTTACTATTGAGTTTAAGTCAGCCACAGTTGTTGCAGTATTTACCTATAATGAAGAAAATATACCCAGTTTACCCATTTACGTGTGAATGATATTTACATTCAAATGACACTTACTACTTTAACTTTAATTCTAGAGAACACCAGAGTGGAGTGAAAGTATATCAAGAATTATTTTTCTATAATAAATGTATGGCAATCCAGTTTAATAAAGTGTAAATTTCTGCCTTCAAGAAACATAAGAGTATAATGCCACTTTAATATAGAAATTTATTTACATCTGAGGCAACAATTGACACAGAACAGTTACATAGCATGAGAGAGGCAAATGAGATAACCTGAGATTTCATGAGAGTATCAGCTAAGACTTAAAAGAGGGATAGAATCAAAAGAATAGTTGAGGGAAAAACATAAAACAAAGAAATTCTTGACCATTTATATGCCAGACACTTCCATATAGGTTAGCTCTTTAACAAAATTACACAGGGAAAGAAAGATTAAATATAGGAAGCATTCAGGGTGCCTGAGTGGCTCAGTCAGTTAATCGTCTGGCTCTGGCCTTTGGCTCAGGTCATGGTCTCATGGTTTGAGATGGAGCCCCGCATCAGGCTCCACACTGATGGTACAGGGGCTTGGTATTCTCTCTCTCTGCCCCTCCCTCGCTATAAACAAACTTAAAAAAAAAAAAAAAATAGAAAGCAGTCAATAGTCTATTTGAATAGAAAACTTCCTTTTTATTTCTTCCTTCCAAAAGACTTTTTTTCAGAGATTTACATGATTTTCCTCATTCATTTCAGATCTCTGCTGAAATCCCAGAAGTTTTTCCTGACTACCCTCATCAAAATACTACCTTCACACTCAGAGACTAACAGTTGGGTAATATTACCTTATGCCCCCAAACCCAACCTGAGTTTTAGTTAGGCACACAGCCAAACTTTCCTTACAGCTCAATGTGGCTATATGTGATTAAGAGCTGTCTAATGGAATGTGAGTGTCAAACTTCTCTGAACTCTACTTCTATTTCCTCCTTTAAGAACAACCTTCATGTAGATGAAGACGATGTCATGATTACACAAGAGATGAGGGAATCCAATTCCCTAGATGACTTGGTGTATCATAACTATACTGCTAAAATAGAAGCCCTCTGAAAGGTCAGAGACCATTTTACACTTTGTGAACCATAGGGCGTCTATTGCAACTACTCAATTCTGCCACTATAGTGTGAAAGTTGTCACAGACACAAAACAAATGGGAAATGGGTAGGGTTGTGTTCCAATAAAACTTTTATTTATAACAAAAGAGGCAGCAGGCCAGACTTGGCCTACAGCCATAATTTGTCAGACTCTACACTAAAATCTAGATAACAAGTTTTGGAGATATGAGTATCTGTTGGGGTCTCTGTTAGGGAAGCTAAGACTAAGCTCCAACTTATTATACCCCAAACATTATCTCCTCTCTTATTCTGTTTTACTTATTTTTTTAAATGTTTGTTTATTTTTGAGACAGAGAGAGAGAGAGAGAGAGAAAGAAACAGAATATGAGTGGGAGAGGGGCAGAGAGAGGAAGAGACACAGAATCTGAAGCAGGTTCCTGGCTCTGAGCTGTCAGCACAGAGCCCAATGTGGGGCTTGAACTCACAAACTGTGAGATTGTGACCTGAGCCGAAGTCAGATGCTTAACTGACCGAGACACCCAGGTGCCCCCTGTTTTACTTATTTTTATAATACATTTTACTACATGACAGTATATTTATTTATCTTCTGTCCTCCCTCTAAAATGTAAATTTCAAGGAAGCAGGGACTTTGGTTCACTACCCTATCTTCAGTGATGAACCAGTACAGGGTACCTAGTTACTTGTTAACTAAATGAATGAACAAACATGGATAGAAGCACAGAAATAGGAGTAGATAAAGCCATGAGGAGGGCTGGAAGTCTTAAATGCCCTAATGAAGAGCCTAACTTTGTTCAATAGGTACTGAGAAGTCACTGAAGATTCCTGAGGAAGAAAGCAATGTGGTCATAACTACCTTTCAAAGAATCATCCTGAATAAGAATATTAGAATAATATCCTAATTATTTAAGCCTAGACATAATTTGAGTTTGGTACAGTAAGTGCATTTGAAATAAGAAGGAAGGGCTGAAGATAAGCCACTTTTAGAGACAGATGACTTGACACACACTGATAAATAGAATACGGAGGAATGAAAATGACCCATTCTCCAGAAAGGCATGGAAATAAGAAATCTCTTGAAAACAAAAATCAGGCAAAAAACCCCCACAAATTCTGGGGAAAAAATAGTTCTGTCTTAAATATATTTGGCTTAGTGTGTCAGCAAGATTCAGATCCTATTTGATATAAAAGTCTAGGGGCTCAACAACACAAGTCTGGGAATCATTTAGAAGGTTATGGGCGAGGAGAAGGTTTCCAAATAGTACAGAGTGAGGACTGTTAAGACAAACCTAAAAACTATGCCAAGTTTCAGGAGTAGGAAGAAGTAAATATTAAAAAAAAAACAAAAAAAACCAAAAAACCCACAAAAACAAAAAAACAAAAAACTGTAGAGATGAATTCCAAGACAGTAGTGATTACAAAAGGAGATGAGGAAAGAAAGGCCTTTGCATATGGTGATTTAGATCCCTGGAGATCAGCTACAAACTAGGGAACTTGGGATAATGGTGGTGGGAACAGAAGCCTGACTATAAGAAGAAATGAATATGAAAGAGAAAGCTGAAACAATGAAGTTATAATAAAGTACATGTTTTAGTAAAGAGGAAAAAAGGAAAAATGAGTTGAAGAGTTAAAGGGTTAATTTAAACTACCATTTTAGGATGAAGTGTTTTGGGCCAAATAAAAAAGACAGACTTCCATCTTTCTTACTTTGTAGTTTTAAAACTGAGGCTTAACAAGATTAATTGATATGCCCAAGGTTACACAGTTTATAGCACTTATTTTAAATTAAAATCTGACTTCTGAGCATGTGCTTTTAAACATTAAACTATACTACCTATCAATTGAGACAACAGAGTAGGCTTAAACAGGAAGGAGGTTAAAGGAAAAAAAGTTGAATGGATTTCAGTGTCTCCATTAGTTTCCAAATCAGTAACACGTATGTAGACAGGGATACTTATAGGGCATTATGATAGTTAAATTTTGTTTGTAAGGTCATATGTAGTACAGGGCTCAAAAAATCGTAACTATTTTTAGGTGGAAACACTGAGTCTCCCCACTGTTTCCATAAAGAAGAAATTCAGCCTTGTCCTTCTCTCCACCTAGCACTCTTACCTCCCTGTAGGAGTTAGAGTAAGTTTTTTGACTGATAAGCCAAGTCCTTGCTCTCTTCATATCCATGTGCCTATAGGAAAGTACACTTTCATCTGCTCTCTAGCAGGCAACAAGGAGCCTGCCTTATGTTGTTTCTAGCAGGGTAGATAAATCCATCTAATTCTGAGGAGTGTTAACAAGCCATTTTGACCAAAGACCAAAGTCACATTATCCAATTGGTTGTATCAACATTAAGCCTGGCCCTTTGATCTCTAGTTGTCTGACCTTACTTAACATCTATCTCTTAATTGGTTGTGAACTCTGCTGGTAAACAGAACTACTGATGTTACACCTTAACTACCACAAAAAGAGAAGTATTATTCTATCATAGGTCCATCATTTATATTCAAATATAACTAGAATATAGTCTTTATTTTAATAAACAAGTACATTTCTTACCCTGATTATCATTTGTGCCACGTCAAAGTCTGAAACATCGTCTAAAATTGGTTGGGTATTTTCTGGTCCATAAACAAGGCAGTTAAACAAGGTTTTAGAAAAGAAACCAGGTGAAGGACCACCATGAACCAAGGAAATGGCAAGGATTTTGCCAGCTTCATAGTAAAGATTCTCTTTCAGAGCTGTAAATACAGATAAAAATACATCAAATATAATTATTTTATTATTATAAGATAACCATCATATGTGATGAATACATATACAGTAAAATTAAATACCCCAAAACTTAGACTTAAATAAATGTAAAATAACTTAATTCACAGAAATTAGAATCATGTATAAAATATAGATCTCACCTAAATATATTTTTCTGAATAGAAAATGACCCATAATAGAAAAATGTAAATACAGAAAATCTTTTAATACAAAAATCACCTATAATCCTATCACCAGAATAACCAGTGTGCACATTTTGATGTAAATTTCTCATATGTATATTACTATATACACAAATAGTTTGACTTCTGCATTTTTTCACTTATTATATTGTAAACTTTTTCTGTTATTCAAAATTATTCAAATTTACAGTTAATAAATGTATTAAGACTAATTTACAAATGTGCTACAATGTAAACCATCTTATAATGGCTATGTTAGCTAAGTTACATTTTCAATTATATGAGACACAATATTAACACCTATTTCCATATTCTTGTTTATATATCTTTGGTTACTTGATTACTATAAATTCCTACATATGCTAGTAGTTCAAAAGACATAAACATTTTTAAGGTTGTTGATACATAGCGCTAAATTATCTTCCAAATGGCACAAATTTACTCCCAACAGTATATGCTATCTTACCATGTAATCACAGATTTCAATATTTTTAAAATTATCATTTAAAATGTTTTAGCTAAGTGAAGTAAGTCAGAAAAAGACTAATATCCTATGATTTCACTCATATGTGGAATTTAAGAAACAAAACAAACCAGCGAAGGGAAAAATATGACAGAGAGAGATACACACACAAATCAAGAAACAGACTCTTAAGAATAGAGAACAAACAGATGATTACCAGAGGGGACAGAGGTGGGGGGATGTGTTAAATAGGTAATGGGAACTAAGGAGTGCACTTGTCATGATGAGCAGAGGGTGATATATGAAGTGTCAAGTTACTATATTGTACACCTGAAAGTAATATAACACTGTATGTTAGCTACCTTAAATTAAAATAAAAACTTAAAAATAAATAAAATGTTTTAGGTACTTTGATAAATCAAAAAGATATCATGTAAATTTTCCTTAAAATTGTTCTGAGCAAATTATTAATAAGTAACATTATCAATACATGAACTAAATGAAATCTCCTCAACAATAATAACTTTATATGCAATGTATTAGCAGTCACATTTTACAGTTGAACACCCTGAGTTCCAGAGAGGGCTACATAATTAACCTAAGGATGTAAAACTACTGAAGCAGATGTGTACGAAACTGAATTCAGATTTTGTGAATTCATGCACTCATTCACTGCACCAAAACTATCTTGAGTTAACACTGCTGATTATTTGGAGTGTGTTTTGTTGTTGTTTTTTGTTTTGTTTTGTTTTCTTTAAATTTTTTTTTTTTTAACGTTTATTTATTTTTGAGACAGAGAGAGACAGAGCATGAATGGGGGAGGGTCAGAGAGAGACGGAGACACAGAATCCGAAACAGGCTCCAGGCTCTGAGTTGTCAGCACAAAGCCCAACGCGGGGCTCGAACTCATGGACTGCAAGATCATGACCCGAGCCGAAGTCGGACACCCAACCGACTGAGCCACCCAGGCGCCCCTGTTTTTTGTTTTTTAAAAGGAGTTTAGAATTAAACTCAGTGTAGTGCATATAATACAAATAAATCTTGATAGTTCTCAATTATTTTAATGATTCAGGCAAAAGTGAGGAAGTTCTATGACATACATAGAAGGAAATTCAAATGGAATAAAATGAGACTTCTTTCAAATTTCCTATTACAGCAAAAGTGGTATAAAAGCTCCTAAAGAGTGCTAGAATTAACCATGCTTTTTTTTTTAATTAAAAAAGTTTTTTTAACCATCTTCTGAGATGCATGTTTTAATTCCTTACCAGAGAAGTATCATATACATAATTTCACACAAAAAATTCTTGAAAGCAAAAGTACATTAAAAAATCCATTACAGGGGCGCCTGGGTGGCTCAGTCGGTTAAGTGTCCGACTTCGGCTCAGGTCATGATCTCACAGTTCGTGAGTTTGAGCCCCGCATCGAGCTCTGTGCTGACAGCTCAGAGCCTGGAGCCTGCTTCAGATTCTGTGTATCCTTCTCTCTCTGTTCCTCCCCTGCTCTGTCTCTGTCTCTCTCAAAAATGAAGATTAAAAAAATTAAAAAAAAATCCATTACATATGGACCAGAATAGTATCTGATAAAAATCCTAGGTTGTAAAGAAACATCCTATCAGCAAACTCCAAATATGTGAACAAGAAGGGCTCAAATAATCATCCATTCCATTTGGCTACATTATTCAAATGAAATTACAATGAATATAAAGTACATTTTTAAGAAGCTACACTTAATTATGAATTCACTCCAAGGAGGATATTTGTTATAAAGAAATTAAGCATATTCTTAAAAAACGTTTCACTATAAAATTTACTTGTAAAAGTATCACTCCCCCTTCTCTTTTCTGTGATTCAATCGGTATTTTATGAACAAAGTGAACTATACATTTTGACCACAGGACTGAATAGTAATTCTAACCAACTATCTCCTTCTTTATACATGGTATCTTCAGTAGGTACAATAATAAATAAAACAATTACCTTGAGAATTTAGAGACAAGTTCTTAGACAAGGACCCTTCAAATATTGGTGAATTCTCAAGATGCTGCATTAAGAGACTTAGGAATTCTTGCTTTGATCCAGGATGTTCTCTTCCAAAATTATCATTTTCATTAACATATGCTACTTCAATTGTGTATGAAGGATTAAAGTTTTGATTTCTGAATCCATCTAAGGCACTATTCCAGATATTGGCTTTATTAATCCATAATCTTTTAGCTTTTTTTTTAATTTGAAATCCTAATTCCATTATTATTGTTGATATATCTCTTCTAAATTTGCTGCCTTGCCTATAAAACATGAATTTAAACATAAAAGTTAAGTACTCTAAAGTACTTCATGTGACACAGCAGTTATATAGCCAATAAAAAAATAGAAAATTACATTAAAAGGAAGTTCTTCACCAACTCCCACCCAAAAGCACACAATAGGTCCCCTATTATTTGATTTGATTCTAAATTCTTGACTTCTTCCCAATTTCCTACCAAATTAAAATGTAATGTCATAAATGATTTATGAGAACGTTGATAGATCTTTATATCAAATTTGATCATTTTAGTAGATTCAGATATAAGAGTCAGAAGCTCAGAATCTCACCATCTTGGCCAATGGCTATAATAAGCAGTTGCTTAAGTGTATTTCAAGTTCACGAGATCCTTTAAAAATAGAACAAATATAATCTTTGCTTACTCTATGAGAAAACCACAGTTGTAAGAGATTACACAATGTATTTTTAATCATAGAGTTAGTTAACAGCAGAGCTAATATTAGAAACACAATTCACAACCCTTTAAATTGTACTTTTTAGTATAGACCAGTAGTTCTCAGAGTGTGGTTCCAAACCAACGGCAGCAACATCATCTGGAAACTTATTAGAAATGCAAATTCTTTTTTTTTTCTTTCAAGATTTTATTTTAAGTTATCTTGACACCCAATGTGGGGCTCAAACCCACAATCCTGAAATCAAAAGTTGCATACTCCACTGACTGAGCCAGCCAGGTGCCCCAGAGATGCAAATTCTTGAGCCACACAACAGGTAAACAGAACCAGAACCTCTGAGCGTGAGGCCTAGCAATCTGTGTCTTGATAAGACCTCCAGGCAATTGTATGGACTGACTCAATTGTCCCCGCCTCAATTTCTCCATCTGTACGTGGAATTAATGTACTCAAAATAATTCTGTTTGGAGCAATGCCCATGGATCATCTTTCTACATCAAGTATAATTTTTTCTCATCCTAAAACATTATAATGCGCCAATGTGGGTCAGCCTTTGCTTTTTTTCTTCACACAACCCTCTCACTATTCATTAACCCAAGTTGCAGGAAAACCAGTCTTTTGGAAATTAAGACTATCCTTCAGAAGTATGCCTTCATGTAGCAGGTTGATTTCTTGCTCCTGCCTGGAATGGAAATGCCAATGCTATTCTTTTAGAATATGATGTTAAAGCATGGAACAAGGAATCAAACTTCCCTGGTATAACATCTTTGGAAACCTACATATTAAAATTTTTAAAACTAAGGTGAACATCTTTTTTGATACTAAAAGTAATATAAAAACATTTTTAACAGATTTTCAGTTAACACAAGTGGTATCTTACAACAGCAATTCTTTACTTTTTGAAATAACTTCATATTCAAACACTTTTGGAATATTCCATATTCCATTTCTATCCATAAATCTAGTTATCAAATATTTTCACAGAAATTCTTTACTTTCTCAGTTTAAACTCGATACTATTGTTAACAAAAAATATTTCAACATGTTTAGCTACTATAATGTTACTTGTCTGTTTTTTTTCATAAGCTCCTTTGTAAAGTTATATATACTTAAAAATCTTAACTTCGGCTGAATAAATACCTGACACAGAATAAGGTTGTAATTCTAGTCTTATTTAAATGTTTATGAATGATTTTAAAGTTACTTATTTTGCTTTTATGAAAATATTTAAGCATCGCTGAGCGCGGTGGTGCGCGCCTGTAGTCCCAGCCATTAGGGAGGCTGAGCCAGGAGGATAGCTTGAGCACAGGAGTTCTGGGCTGCAGTGCGTTATGCCAATCGGGTGTCTGTGCTAAGTTCGGCATCAATATGGTGACCTCCTGGGAGCCGGGGACCACCAGGTTGCCTAAAGGAAGGGGTGAACCGGACCAGGTAGGAAAATATTTAGGCATTAATACAATACAATAATACTTTTAAGTATGTCTTAAACTTTCTAAAGAGGTGACATTTAGACCTCTGACATTGACAGCAAATATATTAAGCAAATGATTATAAAGTAAAAAAATAGTATCTATATTAAATGATTCCTTCCTTTTAATAAAGTAACACGGTATACTTGATATTTTAAACTACCTTTAAAATGATCTATAATATGTATTTTACATCATGATTTAGTACACAATAAATTTCATACACATTCTTTCTATGTGCAGTGCAATCTGGTATTTTACATTCTATTTTAGCCTGTTTTTCTTTTTTTCATGTCGGTTACACTGACTTCATGATGATATGTTGGTCCTATAGTTTAAAAAACACTCTTCCAGGGGCACCTGGGTAGCTTAGTTGGTTAAGCTCCTGATTTTGGCTGAGGTCATGATCTCATGTTTTGTGAGTTCAAGCCCCACATCAGGCTGTGCACTGACAGCCTGGAGCCTGCTTGGGATTCTCTCTCTCCCTTGCTCTCTGCCACTCCCCTGCTCTCTCTCTCTCAAAATAAATAAACATTACAACAAAAATAAAAACAAAACAAAAAAAGCCTTTCAGGGATGCTTGGTGGCTAAGCTGGTCAAGTGTCCGACTGTGGCTCAGGTCATGATCTCTCTCTGCTGTCAGCACGGAGCCCGCTTTGGATACTTTGTCCCCCTTCCTCTCTGCCCCTCACCTGCTCACAGTCTCTCACTCAAAAATAAACATTAAAAAAAAAGGAAAGGAAAAGAAAAAGAAAAAACACACTCTTCCAGAATACTAAGATCAGCTAATATGCTAAGTGTATAAAGCTACTTCCTATTGTAATTTTTTTCAAAATAGAGTTTTATAGGGATTGCCTGGCTGGCTCAGTTGTTAGTGCAAGTGACTCTTGATCTTGGGGTCATGAGTTCAAGCTGCACATTGGGTATAGAGCTTACTTTAAAAAAAAAAAAAAAAAAAGTTTATATTTTTCTCCAATTCAAAATACATACCTCAGAAGATCTTTATGCTGGGCTCCAGGTGACTGTCTGGGTAATTTAGGTGATGATTCTTCCAACAAACAATCAGTTATTCCCACATTATTAGTGTTGGGTAATGTATGCTTTTTGGCTTTTTGGAAATCCTCTGCAGATTTAAAACCCTATGTTAGCATTATAGAAATATAGGAAGAAACTTTTCAATAATATACATTTGAAAAAAAACATCTTTATTCAAAATTGCAAAATATTACCTGAATTGTAGAGAATACCTCTACATTCCAAACACTCCCAATTTTGCTCCCATGATCGTAATGAGGAACAAGCTAAATGTGTTCCGCTAGAACCACAACACTGACAGCGCTTTATTTCCCATTTGCTGAGGATATAAAGAGAAGCAGATGTTTACATTTTGGTATTAACTTGGTCTAATTCCAACCACTAGCACTACCATAGGCCAGCACATATAACCACATATAACCAGCTCTTCTACAAAAGGAGGAAAAATAGATTATCTGCTTTGATACTATATTACTTTTTCTTCAAGTATTTTTTCCTATTTCATTTATTATGTTTATAACCTCCTCCTCTAAATATTCGCTAATTTAAAAGACCTAAACTAAATATCAACATGTACATGCACATACACAAAAATATAAACACTAGAAAGAATATGATTAAGAAAGAAAAATTTCTTTTACATTTGGAAATTACTACAGCCAAAGGGAGATTGCTATGTGAATGTGTCCAACATGGAAGAAGCATTCAGTAAATATATTATTTACCTAAAATATCTTTCCAATTCAATGTGAGGAATTACTTCCTACAAAAGATTGTTCAGACACCGATACTGGGCAGCTCAACAGGATCCAGATCTTACTATCTTGCCCATATTCATATTCTCTTATTTGTTCCCCTCCACCCCCACCCCCACCCCCATGTTTCCCACTAGGCTGTGTGGTATGTGTGTTTTCTGTATAGGTGTGGGTATGGGTTGTGGTGTGGTGCCTACTTTTCGTTTGATTATGAGTAGACCCTCAATGAATCAAAATGGATATACATTCCGAGTGCATGGATGTGTAGGTGATGAGAGAGGCAACTGGAAACCCTCCTGTCCAGTAGGTATAGGTGAATCTCTCTCTGTGTGGATATGGGATATGGGTCTACAGCTGTGTGTCTCCCCAGCTTCCCCCGATAGTTCTGCCAAATGATGATGAAGAGAAAGAGGAGCACAGCGCTTAATATACACTAGGACCAGTTCTCACTCTTATACGAAAAGTTTAATCCTTGTAATTTTAAAACGTAGGGAAAACCACTGTTACCCTTCATTTTAAAGAAGCGGAAACCATAGCATAGACGGGTAAATAACTTGCCCAATTAAATTTACACTGCTAGTAAGTCTCAGTGAGGCTTCCAACCTAGTTTACCCGGCTTCATTCAGGCCCATGCTCCTAACCACTACACCATGGTGCCTTTCAGCAAAACTGCTTTTCTATCACTAGGATGAGGGAGTGAGATTACCAGAAAAAGCATTCAAATGGCAGGTATTGTGCCCCAGGAGAAATGAGAAGGGATAGCAATCTCGAATAACTGCTAGAAAGAAAACGGAGCTTGGTAACTACTGACTGGGTGAATAAATTTAGAAAATA
Source organism: Panthera leo (assembly GCF_018350215.1). Taxonomy (NCBI): domain Eukaryota; kingdom Metazoa; phylum Chordata; class Mammalia; order Carnivora; family Felidae; genus Panthera; species Panthera leo. Next base: position 80,099,886 of record NC_056684.1, on the reverse strand, counting down.
TCAGCATTAATGAATGTATTTGCTTCTTAGAAATCTAAAGTGCTGGGGCGTCTGGGTGGCTTGACTGGTTAAGCGTCTGACTCTTGATTTCAGCTCAGGTCATGATCTCACCATTCATGGGTTTGAGCCTTACATCAGGCTCTACACTAACAGTGTGGGGCCTACTTGGGATTCCACTCGTGCTTGCCCCCGAACCTGCCCTCAAAGAATAAATAAATAAATAAGCTTAAAAAAAAAAGAAATCTAAAATACCTTATTGTTTACAAAGCACATCTATATACATCATCTTATCTGTGTGTCAGCACAACTCTTTAGAGGGGGATTATTGGTGTTTACAAATGAATAATCAGGATCACCAGTCACATAAGAATATACAACACTTGCCATCTTTGATAAGATCTCTGCCCTTAAAGAATTTTTAGTCTAATGAAAAAAACAAACTTGAATAATGTCAATCATATTGTAACATGCACACAAAAGAAAAAAACCCAGCCCAGAATGGGAAATCAGGAGTGGTAAGAGCTGCTTAGGGAAATTTTTCAAAGCTGGCAAGACATCAGCTGAGTCTTTGCAAATAAGAGGTATCTTACCCAGCCAAATCACTTTCCATGAGAAACAAGGCTCCTAATATTCTGCTTTGCACTTTAAGTTTCAGCTTGCCATGTTAAGATTGCATAACAGGGATTAAAAATTTATTGAAATATCCTCCATAAATTTCAACAAAACTAGATTGGTTACTGTTTATTCTACATCTTAAAAAATGAAGATACTCTTGATTTCTAGTATCCAACACAGTATAGTGTACACAGAGGGCACATAATGATTATTGATTCAGATTAGAGCCAATATCCACTGACAGTACTTAAGAATAATCAATAAATTTCAAATGCCAAACCCTTTTTATAGTGATCCAAAAGAATACTGCTAGATTATTTTAGTTAAATTAAGCTATGGAATAGTGCCATCCAAAAGAAACACAATGCGAGTCATTTAATTTAAACTTTCCTAGTACATGATTGAAAAAGGTAAAAGAAACAGACGAAACGAATTTCAACATTTCCAAAATATGATTTTGCTTGACATGTAATCAATATAAAAACAAATATAAAAAATTATATTAACAAGATACTTTAAAACTTATTAACAAGATAAAACTTATTAACAAGATACTTTAAGTTATTTTTGTCTTACTGTTATGGGCTGAATTGTGTCCCCTCCAAATTCATAAGTTGGAGTCCCCAAACCTAGTACACCTCACTATGTATCTGTATTTGAAGATAGGGCCTTTAAAGACATAATTAAGATAAAATGAGGTCATATAGATGGGCCCCAATTTAATATGACTGGTGTTCTTACAGGAAAAGAACATTAGGAAACAGGCAGAGGGACAATCATGCGAAGACAAAGTTAGAAGGGAACCATGTGCATGACAAGCAGAGAGGCTTCAGCAGAAATAAAACCTGCCGGTACCTCTATCTGGAACTTCTAATCTCTAGGATGGTAAGAAAATAAATTTCTGTTGTTAAGGCAGGCTTAGCAAATGAAGACACTTAAAACACATCTCAATTTGGAGTAGGCACATTTCAAGTGTTCAACAGTCAATGTGGCTAGTAGCTACCATATAGGACAGTGTAGCTTTAGAAAATGAAGGCTCAGTAAATACACCACAGAAATAAGTTACAACTATGCGGACAACAATAATTTCTCTGTAAAAGTGCATTTAATAAATATACCTGCAAGTTAAAACTTCAAACATTCTAAGAGCCAAACTACATTTCACAAACTAGAAAACTACTTCCTCAACCGACGGTTTAAATAAGGACACTAAATACATGGGACTTCCCAACATACCTATCAGGTGCATTATAGTCTCGCCCTTCTTTGCAACGACATCTCCGGACATCACAATGCTCATAGTGCTGCAGAAGTTCTTGATAAGCATTTTCCTCTAATTCCCAAGATGCATCTCTGTAAATGAAGAAAGATATAAAATACACTTTGAACTAAAATTTTACATAAAAGGATTGGTAATGAATATAAAAAAAACTTTTCACATACTTGGGAATAAGGATAAAACTTTTGTTTTTTAGGATTAATCATTCTCTTCAAGATATATATCTATCAGTGTCATTTTATCCTACAGTTAATTATTCTTACAGTGAATTTTCAAATGTTAAATGAAAAATTAGAAATTTTCTAAAATTTACATTTTTCCTAATATTTCACTTCTAATTTTTAAACGTCAAGTTTAGTGCCATTATTTCTGGATTCCTCCTCTTTAAGTATTAAGAAAATCCTTCTTATACACTTTAAACCACATCCTGATTCTCTTAGATAATTTATACATACCATTGTGAAGTCTGTTACTTGGGTATAAGTCAACCAATTAATATTGTACACACTGAGGTATTTATTAAGAGACTGTAAGTCAATTAATGAGACATTTAAGTCACAGCCCCTGCCCTCAAGAACTAGCAATCTGGGAAGGAGGCAGTTTTTTTTTTGGGGGGGGGGGGGGGCAGCTTTACATTTCCCCATTTAAGATGGCTGCTTATTTATAATTTTAATCATTCATAAATGATTATTTTGATTATTTCCACTGTTATTAAATACTACATTTAAATTATCTTTTTTGTCAAAGGCTAAATGGTACTCACTTTTCAGGAATATGAATTCCCATTCTCAACATCTCTTTCTGAAATATATCACTATTATTGCATATTGTGCATCTAAAGAAAAACACTCCTGCATTTATTGCTTGAACCTGTAATAGAAAATAGAAATCCATTGTTAACAATTTAATAAGGTATCAGGTTATAAATTATAACAGCTAACAGAACATGTGCTATTTTTTACTTAATATACTATGAAAACAAATTTTCTATGCTAGTTCTCAAGCTTTGATAAATGAAGTTATTCTATTGCTAAAATTTTGAAAATTTTCCCCCAATGATCAAAAATAATTGTTAATGAATCGGCTATTCTTAGCTTTACATCTATCACTCACATATTTTTCTCAACCTTTGTTATTTTTTCTTTCTTAGGTCATTTTCTTTTTTTACTGTTTACTTATATGAGAGAGCAAGGAGAGGGGGAGAGAGGGAGGGAGGGAGAGAGAAAGAGAGAGAGGAGAGGGAGGGGGGAGAGGGAGAGGGAGAGGGAGAGGGAGAGGGAGAGGGAGAGGGAGAGGGAGAGGGAGAGGGAGAGAATGAATCCCAAGCAGGCTCCATGCTGTCAGCACAAAACTCAACATGGGACCCAAACCCACTATCATGAGGCCAAGACCTGAACCGAAATCAAGAGACACTCAACTGACTGAGCCACCCAGGTGCCCCTAATGTCATTATTGTCCTCAAATATTGTGTTATCCATCACTCTCTGTGAATAAAACAGTAAAAATATTGACTTACTTCATCTGGAAGGGTGTTTAAATAAGTATTACTATAAATCATTCTTGGTTCTGTTTTTAGCTCAATCTCGAAGTTACTTTTTTCCTAAGAGGGGAGAATTATAAAACCTATTCTCACTTTCAGCACATAGAAATAGAGCCCTCAGGCAGAGAGTACAAGGAAACAGAAAACTATAAACCTATTAGAAAGAGTAGCCAATCTCTATTAAAAAAAACTAGCAGCACATATTCATTTAATAACTATCTACCCCCCATTGTGTAGGTGCTGAACACTATGCTATGTACCAAAAATAGAAACATAAAATAACTTAGATCCTATATCAAGGAATTTTTGTGAGGTACAATTATAATCTGTTAAAGAGTGTGTCTTTAAGTATATACATGGAAGAGAGAGGAAGAAATACCTAAGTCTATGTAAGAGCCTGACAAAAATGTCACAGGAATTGCGAGGTCAAAGCAAAATTTGGAAGAGGAAACAAAGGTTTACCAGGAAAATAGGACAAAAGACATTATAAGGAAATGGAATTGCACATATCAAGTTTCCATGGCAAGAGAGAGCACAATGTGATCAGGGAACTAATTAATAATATACTTCGGGATTACATGCTGGCAATACTGAACTCAGTAATGAGGTTAGACAGGTAAATCAAAGCCAGTAATGTATGTGAAAAACTGGTAAGGAATAAAGCATGCAGGAGAAAAGGACAGTTAGTAGGCTCCTTTGAAAGTCTAGCTTAAAAAAAAAGTGTCTAAAGTTATATCACAGAGGGTTAAGGCAGAGGCTAGCAACAAATAAAGATACACAAAAATATCTACCAGGTTGAGCTGACAGATGGGGAATTTATGAATGATAATGAAAACAAATTATACTTGAGGTTCAAAAAACATTAGTAGTGAGGCACCTAACTGCTATGTCAGAAGAGTGAGCAACTGTTGGTCTCAGGCTCATGGGTTCAAGTCCCACATTTGGTGTAGAAATTACTTAAATAAATAAAATATAAACAAAAGCTCAGGTCATGATCTCAAGGTTCTAGAGATAGACACATGGAGCCCCAATGGTCAGGTTCCGTGATGACAGCTGGAGCCTGCTTGGGATTTTCCCCCTCTCTCTCTACCCCTCCCTTTCTCTCAAAATAAATAAATAAACTTTAAAAATGTGCGAGGGAAGCAACAAGTTACTAAAATCTGTGAACTAAAGGGTTTTTAAGCAACTATACACAGATACCAAGATCTTAGTAAATAGAGTATATAATACATGAAAGTGTCTAGTATGGAGGAAAAAACAACATGGGGCATATGGAAGATACCAACAAGACCAATGCAATGATGGAGGAATCCAAACTGAACAAGAATAGTGGCAATTCTCTACATACACAGAGTGAAAAGTTTCCATCAATTTTTAAATGCTTATTTTGAGAGAGAGAGACAGCATGTGTGCACACAAGCAGGGGAGGGGCAGAGACAGAATCCCAAACAGGGCCTGTGCTGTCAGCACACAGCCCAATGTGGGGTCCAAACTCACGAATGGTGAGATCATGACCTGAGCCGAAATCAAATTGGACACATAACTGAGTCACCCAGGCACCCCCAATTTTTAAAATATTAATCTGCATGCTCTCCTCACAAAATCCCAATGTAGTGGTCACAAATGATGAAATATGCTTAACCAAATACAATTCTCATTCTATTTCTTCAGTCTGTTTTTCCTTCGACTTTTTTATGTTAATGAAGTTCAGGAATTAAAAAATTTTTTTCTTTGAGGGGCGCCTGGGTGGCTCAGTCGGTTAAGTGTCCGACTTCAGCTCAGGTCATAATCTCACAGTCCATGAGTTTGAGCCCAGCATCAGCCTCTGTGCTGACAGCTCAGAGCCTGGAGCCTGCTTCGGATTCTGTGTCTCCCTCTCTCTCTGCCCTTCCCCTGCTCATGCTCTCTGTCTCAAAAATAAATAAAAACATTAAAAAAAATTTTTTTTTAATTAAAAGAAATTTTTTTCTTTGGGTATTGATATATAATGGGAAAAACTCCATTTACTATTTCAGTTAAGACTTGTGACAGAATGGCAAAGGCACTGTCAGCTCCTTTATTGAACATGACTCAAGAATTAGCTTTTACTGGGCTCTAATCAAGTAATAACGGCATGTTAGTATTTGTCATAGGTGTCCGTGTGGCTGTGATTTTATATTATATTGCATAAAGTAGGCCTACACTGTTGTAAGAATATTATTTTAACTTTTTAATGACGGGATTAGAAATTTGGTATTTTCAGTGTTCACACAAAGCCATATGAATACTAGGGTCAAGTCTGAGAACCTGTTTCATTATCAACAAATAATTGAAACAAATCTTAATTGTTTTGAAAAATAATATACTCTTACAAATCAACAAGAGGATACATTTGGTAATAATTACATTCTTTCAAATACAAATTCTTAATGAAGAAAAAACTGTTTTTGTAAAATTGTCATAAAATGTGAATTGTTCCTCATTAGGCAAAGATAACTCTTCCTGATATTTATGAATTGCACTCTCTGGATCCTTTTTTACAAACACTTCTTTGTAAGAATTGACAGAATTTATGAAATTTACCCAACAAAATTAGGCTCCGCCCTGCCATTTTTAACTGAATAATCCTAAATATAAAAAAGTTCAAGGCTCATGCAAAAAACAAAAAACAAAAAACAAAAAAAACCCAAAAAAACACTCAAGTATTTTTCTTTATCTAAATTGCATTTTATTAATAATACAAATAAAAACTGATTTATCAGATGAAGCTAAAAAACAAGGCCTCATTTTAAAACATAATGTACCATATTAAGGGCTTTTGGGTCTATGGTATAACTAGGACTGTCATATTTCTTCCCAGATACAACCTAGAAGTCAAGGTTTTGACATTCATCTAAGATTACCTGTAATAATCCTAACTCACATAAAAAATCTCTTTTGCAGACATTTACAGTGGGTGACAGTTAACATTATCTCCTACCTTTTGTTACATTTTTGTCACATCCCTTTACCCCACTGTTAAGTGAATATGAATATATAATTTCATAATTCTGTTTTTTAAAATGCATACTGTTGTTTCTTTATTTCATTTAGTTATATACATTCCTGATCATCTGATTTACTTTATCAAAATATATCATCAAAATAAAGATATGTTTGAGGTTGCTTCAGTGTTCAAGTTTGCGTGTGCTTTTCTTTTTCTCAGCTTTTAATTGTCCTAAACATGACTAGCTTTATTTTACAAATATACATGATATTGCTACCAAGTCAGGTTTGATACTGATTGTCCCGACAGTAAAGCATTTAAGCTTCTCCCCAAAAAGAGCTGTAGGTACTGCTGCTCTTGCAGGTTTTGAAAACTGTACTTTCCCAACAGTAATCTCTTATGAAAGTTCTGCTTAAGGTTGTTGTTCTTTCAGTGGGTTAAAAACCTTTTGTTTTAAGCTTCCCTGTGGAAGACTAACCGCTGTGTTGTGCCACCCACTGCTAAACTCAGTATACAGTGTGACTTAAAGACATAAGTTCTGTAGTATTTCCTGCAATACACTGGCCAGCATCTGTCTGTATGTCTTCACAGAACACTGGCACTCATGAGGACAAAGTACAGAAAAGTTGTGCACGGTTTCATTTTATTAATGCTTTTTAATTTTAAGGCACTGCTTTTCTCAGGTAAAGCTAAAAAGGGACATCAATATGCTTAATCACTAAGACAAAACAAGAAAATAAGTTAACAAAAGATTACCACACTATACACATAGAAATAAAGAAAATAATAAAGAAATCCTTTAAAGCAGACTCAAGATTGGTACAGTTGGAAAAGCTTTGGGATATTTCACTGCATGTTTGTACAAACAACACACGCTGCTTTCCTTTTCATCCTTAGATCCCAGAAGCTGGCTTTACCTAGTGGAGATGTTTTCGGGACAACAAAGACAAGGCCAAGAGTTCCACGAATTCATGAAGTTCTTCCCCTATCCACTGGCACTATGAGGCAGCAACAGTTTTTAAATAATTAAACCTTGTTCTTTTTCTTCATGTTTGTAGTGTTTCACTGAAAACTTTTTAAATTTTATTTTATTTTATTTTGAGAGAGAGAGAGCACATGTGAATTGAAGAGGAGCAGAAGAGGGAGGGAAGGAGGGAGGGAGGGAGAAAGAGAGAAGAGAGAAGAGAGAAAATCCCAAGCAGGTTCTGTGTCAGCACAGAGCCCAGCGTGGGACTCAGTCTCACAAACCAGGAGATCATGACCTGAGCCAAAATTAAGAGTCCGACACTTAACCAACTGAGCCACCCAGGCACCCCCTCACTGAAAGCTTTAAAGAAAGAAAGAAAGAAAGAAAGAAAGAAAGAAAGAAAGAAAGAAAGAAAGAAAGAAAGAAAGAAGCCATCATTCTACTCTTTCCTCCCATCAAAACTCAGTAGTGACATGAGGGTAAAAAGGTAACTGGGAACACCTAGGCATTAATATAACAAGAAATATCCATAATGGGCTACTGGTAACACTGTATATGGTTAGACAGTGGGCAACCAAGATGAATTTCAACTGCCCATGACATTAGATTGAGGTATTATTAGCTCTGTGGGCTGACATTTAACATTAGAGTAACAGCATCTTGTCACACCGTCACTCCGACAAAATCCTATGTAGCAATGAAACTTGGATGACAGACCAGTTTCTTGAATGTGACTTTAGAGACATAGGGCTTTTTGGCTCAGATGCCTTGGCATCTCACATTGTTTGCAGCAGATTAAGGCTGGATAGTTCAAAAAAATACAGGCAGTACAATTCCACTGAGACCCCTCACCATCTTCTGTGTCTTGAGTCCTTGGTGTTTTGATAGTGGACCTTTGATCTTTGGGTATTGGTGGCACAGGATCTACAAATCCCATATTGTCATAGAAGTTATGAATAGTGCTGAGATTAAAATGTGGTCTTCAGGTTTAAAAAAGATCAATTTCTTTGGTTAATGTCAAGGTCAATCTGGAATGGTCTACTACAATTCTAAACTGCTACATTTCTTTGAGAGAAGATATTTGGGGATGTGGAATTTAATCTTTTCGGGTGCCCCTGAGTTAGAATATTTTCCATTTCAATGACCTCAGATTTTAGTTTAACCAGCTTTTTCTTTTGAATTTCGAGTTCTTTTTAAGTTGTTCTATTCTGGCCTTCTGGTGTACCAAAAGAGCTTGAGTGTAGACACCATCATCAGATCCCACACTCAACTTCTGTGCTTCACTCATTCTATTCACATGTGCTACAAAATAGGGTCCAATAGGTGCATTTGAATATTCTCTATTTCTACATAATGATCAGGATGGCTTAAAAGATTTGTAAGTTCAAAGGTAGGGGACACAAACCCTGGTGAAACTGCAGAGGGTTTATTACGAGAAACTGTAATTTTGAAAGTATATTTTTTACTGGGCTGAGTGACCACTACTTGAGAAGAAACTGAAGTTATTGCCTATTGTTTGATTCATTCAAGTACTTTACTATTATTAATACTTTTAAGACTGTCTTGAAATATGAGAATTTATAACATCTTTTAACTTTAAAAAGTACTTTTGTGGATAACCTATAATCAACAATAACATTATATTTTACTAAACAATAATAAAAGCCAAACTTTAATAAAAGCATTAAACTTAAATCCTTTATTATTTGGCATTCTATTAACTATAGCTATCAGTTGGCCGGTTCACACATGTACATTATTGTATATGATGTTATCAATAAGTGAGATCTTTTTAAAATCTTCAAGAATCATCTGAATCAAATAACTGTTCAATTACTTAATGTTATGTGTTGTATGGTATTTACTTAATAACTTGTCATCAAGTTTAACATACAAGGTGGCTTTCAAAAAGAACTAATGCTTTTAATTCATTAAATAGTAATCAGTCCCTATCAAGAAGCTGTCATATAGTGTTGACCACAGTTGTTTCTGTTTTTTTGTTTTAAAGGCCTCTTAACATTTAAGTATCTTAGCTTACAGTTAAATTATCATTTCACATATCTTGGTCTTCTAAGCTTAAATATGTAAATGAACTTGGGAATTAAATCTGTGTTTTATTCACTGTGAAATACAAACAAAAGCCTTAGGTAAAAACAACAAAAATGTTCAAGCATAATAAAAACTAAAAGGTAGTATTCTAAACTATTTATTAAAATATTAGTTTGATATTCACTTCAAAAGAGTAAATTTCAATAGAGTAATTCTTCAGTACAGTATATTTCATATGTAAAATATGCTTTAATTAAGCTGTTTTTAAGTTACAAGTACAGGTAAAATACACATGTCAACTCCTTCCAATTTAAAATTCAAATCAGGGCACCTTGCCATCTTCAGTTGGAGGAGCATATGACTCTTGATCCCAGGGTTGTGAGTTCAAGCCTCATGTTGGGTGTAGAGATTACTTAAATAAGTAAGTACATAAACTTAAAAAAAATAAAATAAATGAAATTCAAATCAGCAAGCAACAAATTTTATATCAGAAAAAGTTTACAAGATATCTTACCTGTAAACAGTCTCTATGAAACCAAGCATTCTTACAACAAGGACTTCGTAATATGCTGTAAGTTGGAATAGGCTCAATAAATTCCAAGCAAATGGTACATGGTAAGGAGTCTCTATAATTATTAGATGTAATTATTTGAACAGGTCGATGGTTCCAACAAAATGACCTAAAAATATAAATTATTTAAAAATAACATCTAATTAATTGCAAAGCACAATCAGGCTAGCATTGTAATTTGCATTTAATAAAAGAAAACTCATTTGTATCATAATTAACCTACAATAGACAGGAACCTTGGCACTATAAATCCATCTCACAGGGAGGGGGGATGGGCTAAATGGGTAAGGGGCACTAAGGAATCTACTCCTGAAATGACTGTTGCACTATGTGCTAACTAATTTGGATGTAAATTAAAAAAAAAAAAAAGAAAAAGTAAAGGAAAAATAAATTCGTGGTTGTAAGACATTCATATGAATGGGTATCATTTAAATTTAACTTCATATTTCTCTCTAAAGGAGTGATAATGAATAAAAAGTTGAGAAATACTATTGTAAGATAATGAGAATTTGAAGTTGTTCTGTCTCTACCTCTTTACCTAATAAAGCTTGACTATTACTAACTTTTAAAAAAAAACTGGAGAGTGTTATGCTAAGTGAAATAAGTCATACAGAAAAAGACAGATACCATATGTTTTCACTCTTATGTGGATCCTGAGAAACTTAACAGAAGTCCATGGGGGAGGGGAAGAAAAAAAAAAAAAAAGAGGTAAGAGAGGGAGAGAGCCAAAGCATAAGAGACTCTTAAAAACTGAGAACAAAGTGAGGGTAGATGGGGGGTGGGAGGGAGGGGAGGGTGGATGATGGGTATTGAGGAGGGCACCTTTTGGGATGAGCACTGGGTGTTGTATGGAAACCAATTTGACAATAAATTTGATATTTAAAAAAATCCATTTCACAATCTATGAGCAAGGAGAGCTGGACATTCAGAATGTGTACCTTTTGTTGGTTAAGACTTAACTCACAGAATTTCAGTAACTAGTATTATGTTGAGAATCCTATGTAATAATATTGTTAGCAACACCATTATACTCAACAATGCACAAAAGAAGGAATTTAAACTTAAAAAATATTTTAATCAAGTAACACATAAAATGTAAGTAAAAACTTATTTTAAGTCACTAAATTTATTTCCTCTTGTATTTTCTAAACTGCAGTTTTATACATGGTAACAATCCATTAAATAGTTCAAGAACACAAAGACCACAAGAAATAGGACACTAATAATATCAAATACAAAAATTCATAAATTTTGATGTTTAAAGCTTGATTCAGGAAGTAAACATTGTCTGGGGCACTCCAGGGCATAATATTTATTTTTGGACTCCACCAAATTTAAATGCCTTCAATTTACTCAATGAGAAATATATCTGGCCCTGTGGAAGAAAAGTGGATCATAAATCTAAAAACATGACATAAAAATCTAGACTTATGAAAGGTGGAAATTTTTATTAAATATGAATAATTTAAGGGTTCCGTATCATAGTCTAGAGTTGAAAGCTGAAAGTGAATATTAATTGTTAAGCCCATTCTACACTGGCAATTTCAAAGACTTTGAAGACAGTGATGACTCCATAAAAGAGGGGAGTATTTAAAACATAAATGTACATATATGTGTAAACTCAGTGTAGCTCTGAAAAGAAATTTTACAAAGGAATTATCATTGGGATATCCATATCCATTTTCTACTTTTCCCTAACATTCATCGTTCATATTCAATAGTTAATTAACTTACGCAAAATTGCCAGTAAATTGGAAAATGCATTCTCTCTGAAGTCCACATGGAAAATGATAACTTCGTTTACATCGGGGTGCAACACATCCAATTGAAGCACCAGTTTTCTTGCAAATACAGCATTTCTAGAAGAAAATATGAAAACAGAGATCATAACATACAAAAGCTGAGTACTATAATATGACCCAGGTATAAATGAATATTCTTTGTGGGGAGTCTGAAATTATTTTCATCTTACAACAGCTATGATGATGGTATATTAAAGCAATTTTCTGAAAAAAACTGTCCAACCCAGAAACATCTAAAGACACTAAAGATTCACTACTGTAACAATTTTTCATAAAGGATTCATCTCCCATCTAACATGTGGATGAGACAGAGATGCTTCTTTTCCTTTCTACCTGGCTAAAATACTTTCAACTAAAGGATTTGTAAACATAACGGCTATACATTAAAATCTCAAATCTCAGGGCGCCTGGGTAGCTTAGTTGGTTAAGGATCCAACTCTTGTTTTGGCTCAGGTCATGACCTCACAGTACATGGAGTCATGCCCCATGTCGGGCTCTGTGCTGACAGCATAGAGTCTGCTTGGGATTCTCTCTCTCTGCCCTCACCTCTGCCCCTCCCCCACTCTGTCAAAATAAATATATATAAACATTAAAAAAAAGGTCTCAAATCTAATAAAAAAACACATAACTAGGAAATACTCATCAAGGAGAACAGTCGAACAATACTAGAAACCAATCTGTAAAAAAAAAAAAAAAAAAAAAAAAAAATCTGCTAGGATCAATCACTCTATCCTAACTAAATGAAAAAAGTGTTAGATACTCAAAATAGGTTACATAGTGACCTCCCCCCAACAAGGTATGTTCAAGTCCTAATTCCTGGTACTATGAATGTGATCTTATTTGGATATAGGGTCTTTGTAGATGTAAGTTAGTTAAAGATCTTAAAATGAAACCATCCTAGATTTAGGGTGGTCCCTAAATCAAATGACTAGCGTTCTTATAAGTGAAAGGAGAGGGACATTTAAGACACAGACACACAGAGGGGAAAGCCATGTGAACATGTGAAGCTGGAAGCAGAGACAGAAGTTATGGTGCCACAAACCAAGGAATGCCAAAGGTTGCCAGTAGGCACCAATAGGTGGGAGAGAAGCATGGAAGGGATTCTCCCTCAGAGCTCCCAGAAACAATCAATCCTTCTGACAGTTTCATTAGGAATTTCTGGTCTCCAGAACTGTGAGGACAAATTTCTGTTTTAAGCGACCTAGTCTGTGGTAATTTATTATGGTAGCCCTAAGGAACAAACACAATACCAATGACACTAACTAAAATATAACACTGGTATATGAACACAAAGACTAATATTAGATAATTCAATCATTACTAAAATACAGAGCAGTATCTAAAACATTTTGGAACCCTTGAGACAGCCGTTATAAAATGGTCACTGATGAAGGGAGTATGTACTCTTATTGCTGACCCTGAAGTACCATTAGGTCACTGGAGAATACCTTGCCAACCTGAGGCTCCTCCCATAAACTGACATATGGAACTCTAGCTTCAGGTCACAAATGGAGACAACTCAAGGATGAGGATATTTTTAAAGGTTCACAATATGTTCACAGAGGATTAAGATGTTTTTAGAAAACAGGTATTTCCAAACTGCAAGGAGACCCTTTCAGGTCATATTTCACCACAAGTTCACTAATCATCAGAAGGTTGAGGAATTCTGATACTAATATTCTCACATAGTCCTTAGATAAATGCCACTGCTAACCTTTCGCCCAAGGTTTCCTTTTATGCCCTACAGTTATATCCCACCATCTAGTCCCATGCCTCCTCAACATATTTAAAAATAACTGTTTCCCCCCCCCCTTTTTTTTTTGCCTCAACTAAAATAAAGGTCTTGCTTCCCTTTCAGAATTTCTTGGATGAAATTTCTTATTTTCCCATCGTCTTTCATTTTCATTCAGACTTGGCAAGGGTTGGGAGGAGGGTATGGAAAAAAGCAAGGGGGATATCAAAATATTATTTTAGTTCTCTATTACAGACTATAGTCCACAACTCTACCTTCATACTTTAAAAACTCTGGTCCTTTGAGCCTAATGACATCTATCCTCTGTTACCTACTAACTTCTCCCACCTTGAGACTTTGGTGCCTTTCTCTGTATCTAATTCTTGCTATCATTGTAAACAACTCCTACATTGATGAGACAACCTTTCTTCGACTTCTTCAACTATGATGTGTCAATGCTCTTCATCTCTACTCCATAAAAATCATCAGTTCCAGTTATCATTTCCTCTGGACAGAATTCCCTATACTTCCAACCTTCTCATTTTTTTTTTCTCATTTTTTTTAACCTTCTCATTTTCTAATTCTCCTTATTTCTACTCACACCACATGGAAACCTGTAATTCTTTCCTTGTGTTTAATACAGTAGATATCACACAGAAGACTCACAAACTAATTAGATGAACAAGGGGTTAAAGTTTAGAATACAGTAAAACCTTGATTTGCGAGCATAATTCATTCCAGAAACATGCTTGTAATCCAAAGCACTTGTATATCAAAGCGAATTTCCCCATAATAATGGAAACTCAGATTATTCATTCCATGACCCAAAAAAATTCATATAAAAATGATTACAGGATTGTAATATAATACAAAATAATAAAGAAAACACAAAATATGAAGAAAAATAAACAAATTAACCTTTGAAGACCTTCATGGCTGAAGTGAGGGAGACAAGAGAGAGGAGGTTTATGTGTAGGACAACTTCCACTATCTCTAACAGAATCACTGCTCTTGGCTCAATGGAAACTTTTTCTGCACGGGGGCCACTGTATACACTCGCACAGATGTTGACTATAGTACAGTATTAATAAACACTTGTCATATACCGTATTTAATATAACTGGCAATAAGGCAGAGGAGGAAAGGGTCTGTTATCTGCAGGCACCCTGACCTAGAATGAAACAAAGCATTCCTAACCTAACTCTCGTATGGAAAGGCAAAGGACTGTAAATAGTGTTCTGAAGTGACAAAAAAAAACCATGAGTGCCAGTTGTGGGCACCTTTCAACGTTCTGAAAAATCACTGATTTCTGCCAAACACCACGAGCTGAGACAGAGCATCTGAGCATGGGAGATGATCACCTACAATCTCACAGTGAGAGCAAGAGAAGAACCACTGGTTCAGTTGTGATCATGTGACATTCAGTGTCACATACTACTTGTATAGCAAGACATCGCTCATTTATCAAATTAAAATTTATTAGAAATGTTTGCTCGTCTTGGAGAACACTCGCAAAACAAGTTACTTACAATCCAAGGTTTTACTGTACTTATCTTGGAGAACATGAGAAGGAAGTGAACAAAGGTACACAATGTCACAGAATGGCCACAAGAGGTATAGAGATCATAAATTACTGGTCTGCCCAGCTGCATAATTTCCACCTCAACCCATCATGCCAACTCAGTAACTGAGGTATAGGAATGAAAAGTGAATGACTGGGTTGACTCAGGATTAAAGATTTGAAGAAGAGCAGAGTAAAAGTATGTTCACAATTCTGATGGTAAGAGTAGGTGAAATGATGGATAGGTTGGAATAAAATAAGGATATGAAACCAGCATTGTCACATGTATTATTGAGGGTTGGTTAACCTCACTCTCATTGCAAATATACAAAGTGTTCTTTTAAATTTACTGTATTTGACAAAAATAAGCATTTGAACATAAAATCAAAGTCTTGTAAATTTCCAGTTGGGAAACTGATGGGAAAAAACCTCCCTAATATGACATACTTATAGTATTTAGTGTAAAGAGTAAAACAATTTACTTACCAGTTTAGAAGCTCTGTTCACTTCTTTCCTGATGTCTTCTATTAGAAAACCGTAAACTCCTTCTTCTTCTTTACCTCTCTGCCAAATTCCACTTGACATCAACTATAAATATATTCTCAATTAGAAAACAGACTCTAACAAACTAGTTTAGAAATATATGTATGTGTGTGTGTGTGTGTGTGTATATATATGAAATATATGTGTGTACACATATACATATATGTATATATACATGTATATAAAATGTATAAATATATATACATATATATAAAACATGTGTATGTCTGTATATATAGAGAAGATCAATAATGTTCCAATGAAAAATGGACATAACTCCAATTTCAAGCGCCTCTTATCTATAACAGTTATTTTTCATGGTCAAAGTAAGAGGCTACTCAAATTCTTTGATTTGGAAGACACTGTATATTAACAGTTCTTATAACCAAACTGGTTTCTAAAAGCATTCCAGAAAATAATAGAAAAAGAGAGAAAGAAAGGAAGGCAGAAAACACCTGTTTTAGAAAAAATAGTGGTAAATACTGTAAGGTGTAAATGTAGTATCAGTAAATGTTATGGAGGTAATTCAGTTTATCAGTGATATTTCAGGCCAACTTGAAATCTAGCTGGATTCTGAATCATAAAAGGAGTATTTACAGGGAAACCTACTGAATCATGGTTAACATAAATGTTTGAATTTTTAAAAATCTTTTAACTTCAGTTTAAATACGTTAAGGAAACATGAATCAAGAAAACACATGGGACTATGAATAAATCCTGGCTTGCAAACCAGGCTCTGTGTCCTGGAACTTTCTGGAACTCTAGGCAAGTAATTTAGTATCTCTGACCTTACACACAAAAATAAAAACACTGGACTAGATTGTCTCTAAGTCTCTCTTTTTTTTTAATTTTTTAAATATTTATTTTTGAGAGAGAGAGATAGAACACATGCAGGGAAGGAACAGAGAGAGAGAGAAGGAGACAACAGAATCCGAAGCAGGCTCCAGGCTCTGAGCTGTCAGCACAGAGCCCAATGCGGGGCTCAAACCGTGAACTGCAAGATCACGACCTGAGCCGAAGTCAGAGGCCCAACCAACTGAGCCACACAGGCGCCCCTATAAGTCTCTTTCAACTCTAACATTCCATTACCATTTATAACATTACTGTACTTTCCTGTTCACAATGAAATGGAATCTTTGACGTGTTGAGCCTTGGGTATGTTTTGAATTATCATACTCATTAAAGACAAACAATATAAAGGACATTTTCATAAAATTAAATATATTTAATAATTTAAAAATACTTTAAATTTGTGATTAGAGGATTATTTTAATCAATATAATACATCCTAAACCTAAAAAATACACATTACTTAAGAATTGGTTATGGGGGCGCCTGGGTGGCTCAGTAGGTTAACCTTTGGACTCTTGGTTTCATCTCAGGTCATGATCTCATGGTTGTGAGATTGAGCCCCGCACTGGGCTCTGTGCTTGGGCAAGCATGGAGCTTGCCTGGGATTCTCTCTCTCCCTCTCTCTTTGCCCCTACCCCACTCACGTGCTCTCTCTCTCTCAAAATAAACTTGAAGGAAAAAAAAAAAAGAATTGGCTATGAAAACATAACCCAATTACTAATAAAATAGCTCCCCTGATTCTTCTGCATAAAAAGTAAAATAAACTCTTAGAAAAATGAAAAGGTTTTCTTTGGTGATACAAAATTTAAGACTTCCAACTTACAAATAAGCTTGGAATGCCAAATTCAAGTTCCCTTAAATCTTGGTACAAAGTAATTAGGTTCCTAGGCCAGTCCAGAAGTCTATTTAATCCATAGGGTACCTGAGACACAACACTATAGTCTTAGAGAATCACCAAGAAATATGTTAAATGGTTTCTCAAGAAGTATCTAGAGTTTTAACAGGGATGCTGGGGTGGGTATGAAAATAGATGTACATATTTATTGATACTTCATCCTTTAAGAGATGGGGCCTATTTCCCTTTGCCTTGAATGTGGGCTCAACTTAATGACTCACTTCTAACAAAGAGAATAAATTAAAAGTGACAGTGGTATGGGACAGTGAAGACTAGGTCATATGGTTCTATCTTGGTGTCTATCTATCTCTCCATTTTTTTCTCTTTCTCTCTCTTTTACCACTTCTTCTAAAAGAAGCCAGATGCCATGCTGTGAGTACCCTACAGAGGTACCCAGGAAGTAAGGAACTGAGGCTTCCTGCCAATACGTAGAAAGTACTAAGGCCAAAAGCCATGTAAAGTGAGCCATCAGAGATGGATCCTGTGCCCTCTCTCACCTTTATATGACTGAACCCATATTGCAATTTATATGCAAAATGAATTGCAACCTCATTAGAGCCCCTGAGACAGAACTACCAAACTCAGCCAATACCAGATTCCTGACCCTCAAAAAGTGTTTGAGATAATAACTGTTTAAACTGCTAAATTTCAGGATAATTTGTTAAGAAGCAATATATAACTTACATACTATCAAGAAATATTGTGTCTACTGATGCAACCTTGGCATGCTAAGGTAGTGAAGGTGCTATTAATATAAGGCACAGACTGAGTGAGGTGAGAAGTTGGTAAAGGAAAGGGGAAACAAATGAGAGACCAATTCTCAGTATGAAATCAGTTTTTCTTTCTTCCAAGTGACCCATAAACTCACCTATTTCCTCTTCCACAAGAATTTATTACCTTCATTCAAAACTTTTTTTTGCAGGTTCTCTGTGAAGTAAAATACTTTCCTTCTATTCCCTGAACCTTCAACAACTCTTTTCTGAGATTTACCACTTGCAACAACGGAAACAAAAAAGTGAAAAAAAAGATACCACCTTAAAGCCCTAACCATTTTCTCCTTTATTCACTTAGGCCCTAAAGGGTTAGACAAAAATACAGATAATGATGACAGGTCTTCCTTCATACATACCAACTAATTTCAGGATCTTAGAATTTGATAAATGAAAAACCTTATTTTAGATATAGGCAAAATGAGATCCAAAAAGAAGTTAAATGACTTATCCAATTCTCAGAAACCAGCCATCAAGATCTAATTGTCTTCTTTAGAAGAATATCAAATTTCCAGGATTTAATTATAAATTATACTCACCAAACAATAGTAATGTACAGTGAGATTCCATTTCTCATTAGTTTTCTTTTCTCCATATTTATTAGGACAGTCATCATTTTTTCGACAAAAAACACAAGCTAACAGTGAAAAAAGTAAATAGATATAAAAAATATTTTTAAATTTTTAAAATAAAACCTATGGAACTGGAGCTTCTCTCAAGTGAGGTGTTCAATTCTTTCTGAGAGAGCAAATCACATTATACTATTATCAGTAACTTAAAATTTCTAACACCTATTTCTAAACAATAAACAGTGTTTTAGACTTTGCACTTTTTTTAATTTATCTTTAATGATGAATTCCAGTGTGTCGTCAAAATGGCAACTAGTAGGGTAATCACTGAAAATAGATTAGGAAACCCCAAAACACTATCTCCCCACTAAGACAACATTTAAGCTGCCAAAAACTGTCAGAATCAATTTTTTAGAAACTCTGAAATCTAGTTTTAAAACTTACAACACTTAGGAGAATGCTCAATAAAGAAACAAGCTGGTAAATTCTGATGAGCACTTTGTGGCATTTTAACTTACCTGCCTACCATCCCCCACTCTCCAGCTGAGCAATGGCCTTAGGTACGATGGCCCATGTTCCAGGTTTGGCTTGTCCAAGAGGAGGTGAAATGAACCTTGTTCTTAAAGAAATGTGATTATGTGTTTTGATCTGTGTGGTGGATCCCTGAGGGATTAGCTCAGATGCATGCCCTTGTTTTGCTTGCCTCAGAACTTTCCCAGGGCTGGAGTCTCACCGTTTGTCAAAAGCGCTTAGACAAATATACTAGCTGAAGCAGCTTGCACCAAAGGGTAACAGACAGGACAAGCAGGTAACAGACCAAAACACCCAGGAAAGAAGAGGCTGGGAAAAGGGGACACAAGGATAAATAAAGGCTTTGAAAAGCTCCCACAGATACCTGGGAATCTAGAAAGACACACACATGCTCAGGACTAGATACATGCTCAGAAAAAGACCCCAGAAACCCTAAGCTTTCACCTCTGGCTGATCTCTATGTAAGCCAATATGAAAAAACAAAGACCCCAAATCAATAACAATTTTAACCTTAAAGAACTAGAAAAATAAAAACATATTAAACCAAAAGCTGGCAGAAGGAAGAAAAAAATAAAGATTACAGCACAGATAGATAAAATAGAAAACAGAAAAACTATAGAGAATAAAAACTACAGTTTATTCTTTGAAAAGGTCAACAAAACTGACAAAACTTTAGTTAGACGGATCCGGAAAAAAAAAGAAAGGAAACTCAAAACTTAGGAAAAGCCACAGAAATCAAAACAGTGTTGTAGTGGCCTAAGGACAATGATATAGATCAAGTGGGGAAAAAGAGTCTAGAAATAAACCTATACATGTTATCTATGGTCAATTAATTTTGAACAAGGATGCCAAGATCATTCACTGAAGGAAAGAACAGTCTCTTCAACAGATGTTACTAGCACAACATGATAGCCACATGCAAGGTAATACAACTGAACCCCTAACTGACACCACATACAAAAATTAAATCAAAACAGATCAAAGACCTAAATGTAAGCACCAAAACTAAACTCTGAGAAAAAAATATAGGGTAAATCTTTATAACCTTGGATTGGCAGTGGTTTCTTAGGAATCACATGATACCAAAAGCAAAAGTAAAAAAGAAAAAATAGATAAATTGGACTTCACCTAAGTTTTAAACTTCTGTGCATCAAAGAACACTCAAGAGAGTGGAAAGACCATCTACAGAATAGGAGAATATATTTGGAAACATATATCTGTTAAGGGTCTAGTGTCCACAATGCATCATAAGAAATTCTTATAACTCAACAACAAAAATACAACCAATTTAAAAATGGAGCAAATGATTTGAATAAACATTTTCCAAAGAAGATATATAGCCAGTAAGCACATTAAAAGATGTTTAATATCATCTGTCATCAGGGAAATGCAAATCAAAGCCACAATGAGATACCACTTCACGTCTACTAGGATGGCTACAACCAAAATGTCCAAAAATAACAAATGTTGGCAAGGATCTGGAAAAATAGGAACCCTCATACGCTGCTGGTGGAAATGTAAAATGGTACAGCGACTTAGGAAAAATATTTTTTGTTGCTTAAAATTTTAAACATAGTTACTATATGACACAACAATTCCACTCCTGGGTATATACGCCAAAGAACTGAAAATGGATGTTCAAACTAAATACTTGAATACTAAGATTTATGGCAGCACTATTCTCAAGAGCTAAAAAAGGAAAACAAACCAAATGTGCATCAATGAATGGATGAATGAATAAATTAATACATTATATCTGTACCACGGAATATTATTCAGCTATAAAAAGGAATGATGCTCTAATACATACTACAACCTGGATGAGCCTAGAAACATCATGCTAAATAAAAGAAGCCAAGCACAAGAGGTCACATACTATATGACCCCATTAATACAATAGATTACATTATCTAGAATAGGTAAATCCACAGACAGCCCAAAAAGCAGATTGGTGGTTTCCAGGGGCTAAGGAGAGGGAAATGAAAAGTAACTGCCTAACGGGTACAGTCTCCTTTGGGGATGATGAAAATGTTCTGGAACTAGATAGTGGTGATGGTTGTACAACACTGTGAATGTACTAAATGCCACCAAACTGTATACTTTAAAATAGTTACGTGTACTTTGTGTTATATGTATTTTACCATAACAATAATAATTTCATAAAGGCAAACTGTAGAGTCAAGGAGATCTGAGTTAAATTTCAGCACCACACTCCTGCTGTGTAATCTTGGACAAGTCACATAAACACTTTATGGCTCTGTTTCTTCATCTTAAAAATGAGGACAAGAGTACTTACCTCAAACTATGCCTTAATAAGGATTAAATGAGATGGTATACCGTAATATAATTAAAAGGGTGTGGCAGCTAGATAGAGCTGAATAAACATTAGTATTATAATTATCAAACTTTTCTACCTTATATTTACTTGTAAAGAAAATTTCTAATAACATACTAATAAAACTATGAGAAAATCTTACCAGCTGAAGAAAAAAGACTCTGAGAATCTCAAGGTAGCTGACCAATACAAGATGAAAGGAGCTTGAATCTCTTAAGTGATTGCATGGAGCAGAAACCCCCTATCTGCTCCAATTCCCCTAACCAATTCACACTGGACTGTAACTTAACCAAATAATAAACTTTCGTTGTGTTAAACCACTAAGACTTCAGCATTTACCTATTACAGCAGCCAGTCTTATTTACCTTTAGTTAATACATGTAATCAAGAATGGATGTTATGCATTGAAACGGTACAACATCTGGGGCGCCTGGGTGGCTCAGTCGGTTAAGTATCTTCAGATAAAGTCATGATCTCACGGTTTGTGAGTTTAAGCCCCGTGTCGGGCTCTATACTAATAGCACAGAGCCTAGAGCCTGCTTCAGATTCTGTGACTCCCTCTCTCTCTGCCCCTCCCCTACTAACACTGTCTCTCTCTCCCTCAAAAATAAACATTAAAAAAAAAAGAAAAGAAAAAGAAATGGTACTGCATTTAACAGTGTACTCACAAAATAGATTCCAGGACTGGAAAAAAAACATCATGAGCTATTATTTAATATTATGAAATATCCCCCCCTATATCTGCCCTCTGTCACTAAAGGTTAGCCATAACTGAAAGCCCTTTCCGCAATCTTTCAAAATATGTCAACTCCCCTTCTGTCCCCATACAGAGTAACTGACCACATCAACTCCAGCAAATTGCCATTTGTTTACAGGACATCTTACACCAGCAGCTCTCATCTGCTCTCATCTTAAATTCTTTCATCCCCAGTGCCTGTAATTTTAGCTGCAACTGTGCATGCAGCTATCAAGAGGAAGAAAAATACAAGGAATTAGCTAAGACTAAAGAATGGGAGTCCTCATGATGAGCACCGGATGGAGCTGCATATGCTATGATGCCATGAACCTGCAGCTTTCCATTTGTCCCCTTCCTACCTTCACCCAGTAGATGGAAACACTGGATGTAGAACACACTAGTTTTCAGGCATCCATTTTTATATGTAGATTGCTTTCGTTTGTATTTGTACTTTGTTGTCTTTTACTTTTAATATTTAAAATGCAGTAACAGTGTTCTTTCTGACTTCACTATATTAAGATCACCTTATAACTATAGCAAATGATATTAGCTGTATTAAAATAATGAAATAAACACATTCAGATAAGTAAAAAACTGAGTCAATCTTAGGGAAAATATTAAGTAATAACAGTAAAGGCAGTATTTGCAGTTAACAAATACATGAAGGTAGTCTATGAATTACGAAGTTTCTGAACAATTAACATAGTTGGTAGAAGTCTGTAGGTAAAAGCAGAAAAGCAAAGTACAGGGAGGAGTAAGAGCACAAATTTCTTTATCAACCATGAAGGTGGAGTTAACAGACACTCTTTATTAGTGATGGTCAAGACAGAGTTTTAAGTACAATACTTTTAATTTGAGAGAACATCAAAAATTAAATCTTACAAAGGGTAAATGAGTGGAGTAATGGCAGAAGAGCATAACTTAAATTTCTCATTTTCCATGGTAGCAAATCAATATATTATTGTTTAAACTAACAAATGAAGAACAAGTAAAAGCAAAGGTATGCATCTATTTGAGACTGTTACGAGCACCTACAGATAAGTCTTCCTTTTCATGTTAGGTTTTGTGTATTGTTTAAAATGGTCTTACCTGCATTTTTCCTTTTCTAAGAAAAAGTCATACAAAAAAGATGAAAAAAATTGTGTTTATTAAATAATGCTGTTTTATTCAGATGAAACGCATACCTGATAAATACATATAGAGAATATGAATAAAATTTGACAAACTGTTATCTTACAGTGGATTTTTCTTGAAATGAATACACACGATATTATTATTTTAGTATATGGGTGTATGAACAAAGCATGGACCAAGGAACTCATTCCTATTTTGAGTCAGCACTCTACAAAGTTTTAATATAATAAAAAGGCAAGAGTAGAATATCTTAATATTATATTTGTTTATATTATATATAAACAATATATTTCAAATAATTATATCTGAAAATGTTTTAAATATTTTACTTACCAAGATTCTGTGAAGCACCGGGTTTATTTTCATTCATTTTACTAGGAAAAATAAGTACATACTATAAGCCATCTTAATTTTTAAAGTTTCAAATTACCCACTTTAATAAAATTTAGTCACTCCACGATTACAAATAAGTTGCATAATCATTTCTTTCTCTAGAATTTGATTTCCTTACCTTTCATACATCTAAACCCAATAGTTTTAACAAGTATGGCAAAGTTTGGGAACATTATTAAAGTTGGAGGAAATGTTTTTTTAGTTGTCAAAAACATTAAGATGACTACTGGCTTTTGGTGGAAAGAGGTGAGGATTGCAGGATATCCTGTAATGTACCAAAAAGACCTACATAACAGTACAGACTTTCAAATTTCCAGCTGGAGCTCTGAACAGGTAAAAAACAAAAAAGAAAAAACAAAAAGCAAAAAACAAAAAAAACCCCAAAACTATAATTACATTAACCTAGAACTGAAGCCTATTTGACACATAAATACAGTCTTTTTTTCCTTGCTATTTTAGAATAAAATGAATTATTTCCAAACTAGAACTCCTATTAAATCAAGAAAATTTGTATTTTACTTTTGTTTATAACTTTACCAAGAATTTGTTCATTGTGTAGGGGAAAAAAAGTCACAGCATCAATAGCAATGCCATTCACATTTAAGTAGCCTACAAACCTTTATCAGACTACATTTGTGACTTGCATTTGCAGGGATTCTATACAGAGCTTTAAGCATCTGACTGCCATATCACTTCTTCTAGTACAACATTCAACCACGTACATACTGAAAGACACTGTTCTGCCTCTGTCTCCTCACTCCTTACTAATTAACAAAGTTACTTATATTCATTACTGAAATATACCTTCTCTAACTTTTCTCTAGTTCCAAAAGATCAAATAGAGGAAGGACATTATCTTTTTTTTTTTTTTTAACGTTTATTCATTTTTTTTTTGAGAAATGGAGAGAGACAGAGCATGAGTGGGGAGGGGCAGACAGAGAGAGAGGGAGACACAGAATCTGAAGCAGGCTCCAGGCTCCGAGCTGTCAGCACAGAGCCTGACACAGGGCATGAACCCATAAACTGAGATCATGACCTGAGTTGAAGTTGGATGCTTAACCGACTGAGCCACCCAGGCGCCCCTGAGGAAGGACATTATCTTAACATCAAAATTTCACTTTACCAAAAATATATAAATAGCCTACTTGAAATGTTATGAGATTCAAGTAGATAATGTATGTGTAAGCTCTTGGAATTTAAGTAGAAAAGAATTAACTTAAAATGCTACTCAGTAAATGTAATCTCATTTTACAATTTTCAAACCAATGCTCACAGAGGTTAAATAGTTGTCCAAGGTCACAGAGCTCGTAAGTGGGAATAGACTAACCCATAACTGAGTGACTATGCCACTTCACATGAAAATAATAAAAGGACACAATAAATAACAGAATATTAAATATCAAAGGAAGGACAAAAATACCCACAAAGATGGCTATCAAATTCCATCAATGCTTTTTTACAATTTAGAACTTAGATTTCATACTGATTGTAAGAACTGATTTCTTATATAAAAAGTCACTTTTGTGTTTTTATAAAAAGTCATAGGCCAAATCTTTTACATTATTTTGTCTTCAAGCCTTCATTATTTCCTGGTTCTTCCTTACAAAACCATCTGTGCTATCAATATTGGTATTTCTTAAAAGAATCTATAAAACAAAAGAGCCCCACATTGAGCAAGCTTTGCCAATTAAGTAGGTCCAGCCTACCTTTCCCATCTCCTCTCCACACCATTAATGCAATGTTAAAGGAGTATTTTAGTGTTTTTTAGGCTTTTTCTTTTTTAGAGGCACAGATCATACTCTATATGCATATGACAATACTTTTTTTTAAATTATTTTTTTAATGTTTATTTATTTTTCACAAAGAGAAAGACAGAGCATGAGCAAGGGAGGGGCAGAAAGAGAGGGAGACACAGGATCCAAAGCAGGCTCCAGATTCTGAGCTGTCAGCACCTAGCCAGATACGGGGCTTGAAGTCATAAGCCATGAGATCATGACCTAAGCCAAAGTCGGACGCTTAACTGACTGAACCACCCAGGCACCCCAACACTTCTTTTTATTGTTTATTTATTTTGTGAGAGAGGAACATGGGGTAGGGGTAGAAAGAGAGGGGGAGAGAGAATCCCAAGAAGGCTCCGAACTGGCAGCATAGAGCCCGATGCAGGTCTCAATCCCATGAACTGTGAGATCATGACCTGAGCAGAAACCAAGAGCCAGACGCTTAACTGACTGAGCCACCCAGGTGTCCCAATGCTTTTGATGTTTATACATGTTCATGCAATGACTGCAGACTGCCCCAGTGGCCAAAACTGAAAGAGGACCATAACCTAATTTTGAAACATGTTAAAAAGTGCATGGGGGTAGGGGTTCATCTTAAAACTAATGAAATACAATAGGAAGATAAAATGCCTCTTTTATTAGGACTTCTTTATAATTCAACCTCTGATGATGAATTCTACTTATCATAAATCCATTCATACATAAGAATCTATTGCAGAAAAGTCCATAAACACATAACAGTTCAGTTAGAATAAACATAAAAATTTTAATTTATAAATGATATTTAGTCAGTATCCAGCACCACAGGTTTACATTTGAGAGTCACTCTCTACAGTTTATAATTCCTTACCCTCTACCCTCTGTGGGTAAACTGAATCTATTTTTTACTTTTAGATTTATTGTAATTCAGAATAATGACTGAGGTCCACAATACAGACACCTATAATAAAGATATTTTAAATTCTCTCAATGACCTTAATGCAAATATTAATCACATATTACTCTGTATTATGTTTATTTCAATTTTTTTTTTAATTCTTCAGCTATACTGGCAAATGCCCTGAGGGTAAAATTCCCACATCATTCAGCACAGTGCTAATAAATATTTGAACGCAACTGATACATATTTGATACTGACATGATGGGCAAGGTTCTAGACTAAGCTTTCTAAGTGGCTACATCTTCTCCTCCTTTTCCCTTTCCCACTACAAAGACCCAGAGCATCTCTTGATGGACAGTGTGATGGAAGTTCTACCTAGATCTTTATAACACACTTAAAGATAACTATGTTACCTTAAAAAAAAAAAAAGGTATCTGAACTTTTTGGTTAATTACTAGTCTCAGAACTCTGCACTAAACAAGAACTTTCTCACACTTACAAATAAATATAAGAATTAAAAGTGAACATCAGTATCACAAGACATAAAAAAGTATCATAGAAGTATGTACAAAACCATGCTGAAAAGCCTCCAACAGTCATTGGCTATAAACTGATCTTAAGAAAGATCTCCTGGAATTCCTGGGTAGCTCAGTCTGTTAAGCATCCAGCTCTGATTTTGGCTCAGGTCATGATCTGTGTTGGGCTCTGTGCTGGGCGTGGACCTTGGTTAAGATTCTATCTCCCTCTCTTCCTTTGCCCCTCCCCTGCTCACACATGTGGTACGCACTCTCCTCAATCTCCCAAAATAAATAAACATTTTTTAAAATGCTATCAGGGTGGCTGGGTAGCCACCCAGACCACTTGGGTGGCTTAGTCGGTTAAGCATCTGACTTCAGCTCAGATCATGATCTCACAGTTCATGGGTTTGAGCTCCATTGCTGGGCTCTGTGCTAACAGCTCAGAGCCTGGGGCCTGGTTCAGATTCTGTCTCTCCCTCTCTCTCTGCCCCTCCCCTGCTCACACTCTCTCTTTCTCAAAAATAAACATTAAAATTTTTTTTCAATGCTACCAAAACATGTATGGTAAAGACTTTTCCCTACATATGCCAATATCTAATAAGCACTTTATGTAGTTTTTCAAAGTGTAGTAATATATACTATTCCATGGGTGCCAGGGTGGCTCAGTCGGCTGGGCATCCAACTTCAGCTCAGGTCATGATTTCGTAACTCATGGGTTTCAGCCTGGCATCAGGCTCTCTGCTGTCAGCGTGGAGCCTGCTTCGGTTCCTGTCTCCCTCTTTTTCTTACCTTCCCCAGCTTGTGCTTTCTGTCTCAAAAATGAGTAAGAAGATAAAAAAAATTTAATACACACACACTATTCCATATAGACCTATGGAACAAAACTAAAAAGCCCAGAAATAGATATTTTTCCAGTCATTCAATTTTCAACAAAGGTAACAAAGCAATCAATGGCAAAAAGTCTTTTCAAAAAATGGTGCTGGAAAAACTAAATATCCATATGGAAAATAAATGAACAAATGAAAGTGGATCCATACTTTGTACCACAGAAATATTAATTTCAAGTAGATCATAGAACTAACTTTACAAGCTACAACCAAAAAAATTTAACAAGAACAGTAGTAATTATGGAGTGCTTGGTGGCTCAGTTGGTTAAGCATCTGACTCTTGATCTTGGCTCAGGTCATGATCTCATGGTTCATAAGTTCAAGCCCCACATCAGGCTCTGTGCTGACAGTGCAAAGCCTGCTTGGGATTCTCTCCACCCCCTCTCTCTCTCTGCACCCCCCTGCTCTCTTTCCCTGTCTCTTAAAATAAATAAGTAAACGTTTAAAAAAAGAAATTATGCTTCATCAAAATTAAAAGCTTTCACTCATCAAAAGATACAATTAAGAAAGTAAATATGCATGCCACAGACGAGGAGGAAGTATTTGTTTGGTTTTTTTTTTATTTTTTTTTTAACGTTTATTTATTTTTGAGACAGAGAGAGACAGAGCATGAATGGGGGAGGGTCAGAGAGAGGGAGACACAGAATCTGAAACAGGCTCCAGGCTCTGAGCTGTCAGCACAGAGCCTGACATGGGGCTTGAACTCACAGATGGCGAGATCATGACCTGAGCCAGAGTTGGACACTTAACCGACTGTACTGCCCAGGCACCCCAGTTCCTATTTATATATTCATTTGTTTGTGTTTTAAATGTCTCTCTCCCCTATAAGTTCCATGGGGGCTCGGACCAGGTCTGTTTTGTTCACAACTAGGTATATCTGGTGCCTATCACAGTTCTTAGAACAGAGTAGGTACTCAATAGAGATATTTCTTGAGAGTGAATGACTCCAAAGTGTTCTCTTTGCACCATGTTGTGCTTCCTGTGACTTATAAAGAGAATGGTGATAGGATTCTTATTTTTAAACCTAGCCCGTACTGCTGACCTTTTTTTATATTATGATTTTGTGGACTTGGATTTAGTTTATGGTCAAACTTTATCCTGTTGTTTCTGCCATGCTTGTGACCAGAGCCTGACGCGGGGCTCGAACTCACGGACCGCAAGATCATGACCTGAGCCGAAGTCGGACGCTTAACCGACTGAGCCACCCAGGCGCCCCGAGGAGGAAGTATTTGTAAAAGTTGTGTCTGACAAAGACTTAACACCTAGAATACATAAAGAACTACAACTCAACAAATATAAAGAAAATAATCCAATTTGAAAAAATGGGCAAAAGACATAAATGGACACTTCCTGAAGGAAGATATATGAATGGTCAATAAACATGAAAAGATGTTCAACATCATTTGTAATTAGGTTAATAAAGATTAAAAACAGGGTGCCTGGCTGGCTCAGTCTGTAGAGCATGCAACTCTTGATCTCAGGGTTGTAAGTTAGAGCCCCACATTGGGTGTAGATATTACCTAAAAACAAAATCTTAAAAAAAAATTTAAAACCACTATGACAGACCACTTCATACCCATAGTAATGGCTAAGATTAGAAAGACTATCAACACCAAACACTGGAAAGGATATAAATCAACTCAGAAATTCACACAAATTGTTGGTGGAAATGTACAAAGGAACTTTTCATTCTGAAAAGTTTTTGCACTTTCTTAAACATATACCCAGACACTAGCCTTTGATGCAGGAATTTCACATCTATTTATCTATCCAAGAGAAATAAAAACATATATAGACAGAAACCTTATGCATGAATGTTCATCCCAGCCTTCTTCCTGCTCCAAAGCTGGAAACCCACCTGTCCATTACTAAGAAAATGGATAAACAAATTGCAGTTTGTTGATGAAATGCAATACTACATAGCAATAAAAAGGTAAGAAGTGTTGCAAGATGCAACAAAACAGATGAACCTTACAGATATTATGCTGAGTGAAAGAAACTACATACCATTCATACCTACATTATTCCATTTATATGAAGCTCTGAGGCTGACAAAATTAATCCACCATGAAAAATATCAGAACAGTGCTTGTCTCTCAGACAGGGAAATGACTAGAAAAGGACATAAGGAAACTTTCGCAAAGAGGATCTAAGTAAATAACTGATAACAGAGAAAAAAATCTCAATTGCCAACAAGGTACCAAACACAACTTTCCTCCTTTCTCTTAATTTTGTAGTTTTCAAGGAAACAACACCATAGGTCCACTGTGCAGTCCAGATCTGATGCTGACTCCTTTACATACAGCTTAGCTGTGGCTTTGCTTTAACACTATCGGAACACTACTTCATTTAAATGTCACCTAGATGCCACTCTTCTCCAAAATCCTTTAATAAATCTGTTTTACCCTACAGTGAGAAGTCAATGGTTCCTCTGATCTTCAATCTCTCTCACTACAATGAGTTAATAAACCTAACTGTATCACACTACAGTTTTATGCCTGGAGGTTTTAGGATGATTTTTAGGTTTTAGGAGAAAAATTAACAAGGCAAATGTCACAAAACAAACAACTGCTGAATCTGAAAAAAGGCTGTTCTTCAGGAATTCTGTATATATTCCTGTAACTTTTCTATAAGTTTAAAATTATATCAAAATTAAAAGCTACCCCCGAATTGGATGTTCTAAAGACAGCACTTATTTCATACTTTTGACCAGTTGACATTAGCCTTCTTTCTAATCCCCAGTACCTGAAATTAAAATTTTTGCTGATTCCTGATTAATGACTGCTTTATTTCAAACAGTCTCCAAAACAAAACTTCGGGGGTGGGGAGGACTATTCACATATTTTTGATTGATTTTATCATTTGTTTTCCTTCCAGTGCATGAACTTTGAGACTTCCTAAATGGGAGGAGGAAAACAATGATATGTAAATATGTCTCAATAACAGCCCAAGTCTTAACAAACTTAGTCTTCAAAATAATATCAAACAATTCTCTCCTTCCTTGAGACATCAACAATTTAATGAAGAGTTCCAAGAAACCACTGTCAAGAGGTATTCTGAGTCTCTTCCACTGCTTACCTCTACTTGGTCAGTCAGGGATATTCACATTTTGATACTCCTCCCTTCAAAAGTTACAGCCTGACTTCCCTCCCTTTCCTTTACTGTGGCCATACTTAGTAACTTGCTTCTACCAAGACGCCTGGAAGAAATGGCAATGTATGACTATTAGGTCATATTAGGTCATATTATGACTACTACGTCATAAAAGGCATTGTGACTCACCCCTTACTCTCTATCATGGATCACCTGTGCTGGAGGAAGCTAGCTGCCAAGTCATAAGGACTTGAAGATGCTCCTTACAAAAGGCCCACTTGGCAAGGAAATAAGGCATTTATCCACAGCCATGCTGAGTGAGCCATTTTAGAAGCAAATTCCCCAGGGTCGCCTGGGTGGCTCAGTTGGTTAAGCATCCGACTTTGGCTCAGGTCATGATCTCGCCTGTGGTTCGTGAGTTCGAGCCCCGTGTCAGGCTCTGTGCTGAAGGCTCAGAGCCTGGAGCCTGCTTCAGATTCTGTGACTACCTCTCTCTCTGCCCCTCTCCTGCTCACAGTCTGTCTCTGTCTCTCAATAATAAATAAAGGCTTAAAAAAAAAATTAAAAAAAAAAAAAAAAAAAAGAAGCAAATTCTCCAGCCTCAATTAAGTCTTCATATGACTGAAGACTAGCTAACAATCTGAGAGCAACGTCACAGGAAACCCTAAGTTAGAACCACACAGCTAAGCTGCTCTCAAATTTCTGACCCACAGAAACTGTCAGATAAGGTTTGCTGTCCTAAGTCACCATGTTTTGGGGTGATTTATTGTATAGTAATAGGTAATTAATAGAATAAAGTAAGCCAAATCCCCTCTTAATTCCAGGTGGATAGCTATTCTAAAAGTTTTTTGGTAAGATTTTTAGGATTTTCAAAATAGAAGATCGTGTCATCTTGCAAATAGGCAATTTTACTTTTTCCTTTCCAATTTGGATGTCTTTTATTTCTTTCCCTTGCCTAACTGCTTGGGCTAGGAATTCCGGCTATGTTACATACGAATGGTGATAATGGGCACCTTTGTTTTATTCCTGATCCCGGAGGAAAAGCTCTCAACTTTTCACCACAGAGTATGGTGTTAGCTGTGGGCTTGTTATGTTTGACCTTTTATGTTGAGGTATGTTCCTTCTGTACCCAATTTGTTGGGAATTTTTATCGTAAAAGGATGCTGAATTTTCTTAAATGCTTTTTCTACATCTATTGGTATGACCATTTGATGTTTACTTCTCATTCTATTAATTTGATGTGTCACACTGATTGATTTTCATAGATAGAACCATCTTTGTATCTGGGAATGTATTCCACTTGATCGTGATGTATAATCATTTTTTTAAATTAATGTACAGTTGACATACAGTATTACATTAGTTTCACATGTACAGCATAGTGATTCAACATTCACATTACAAAATGCTCATCACAATAAGTCTAGTTAGCATCTCTCACCATACAAAGTTGTTACAATATTAAGTATATTCCCTATGCTGTACTTCTCATCCCTTGACTTATTTATTTGACAGTTCTAAGTTTGTATCTCAATCCTCTTCACCTATTTTGCCCATTCCCTCCCACACCCCTTCTGCTCTAGCTACCATCAGCTTGTTCTTTGTATTTATGAGTCTGTTTCTGGTTTTTTAGTTTTATTTATTTGTTTTGTTTTTTGGAATTCTACACATAAGTGAAATCATATGGTATTTGTCTTTCTCAGTCTAACTTAGTTCACTTAGCATGATACCCTCTATATCCATCCATGTTGTCATAAATAGCAAGATTTCATTATTTTTTATGGTTAAGCATTCCAATGTGTATATAAACACACAATATCTTCTCTACCTATTGATTTATAGAGAGAAAGTTAGGTTGCTTTCACATCTTTTAAATAATGCAATAAACAGAGATGCAGGTATCTTTTTGAATCACGTGTTTTCATTTTCTTCAGATAAGTATCCGGATGTGGAATTACTAAATCATGTGGTATTATGATCCTTTTAATGTGCTACTGACTTTGGTTTGATAGTATCTTTTGGAGAATTTTTTCATCTACACTCACCAGGAATATTGACCTGTAGTTCTTTTCTTGTAGTGTCCTGATCTGGCTTTGGTGTCAGGGTAATGTTGGCCTTATAAAACAAGCTTGGGAGTTGAACACATACTTTAGAAGAAATATAAGGCCAACAAACACATCAAAGAAGAAAAGCTGGAAAAAAACACAAAAATGTGGAGATTAAGCAACACATCTTAAACAAACAAAAGACAGGAAATCACAAGGGAATTAGAAAAGATATAAACGAAAACAAAATACGCTAAAACCTAAAGCATATAGCAAAAAGTAATCAGTGGAAAATTTACAACTATAAATACAGACATTAAAAATTTAAAGACCTCAAAATAGTATCATAACTTTATACCTGAAGGGACTAAAAAAAGAACAGCAAACTGAAATGGAAGATAAAAGGAAGTAATTCAAAAAGATTAGAGTAAATATAAAAAATAGAAAAACAGAATAAAATTACAAGTTGCTTCTTCATAACAAACCTTTAGTCAGACTTACCAAGGTGTGGGGGGAAAGACTCAAATTACTAAAATTAGAAACAAAAAGGAGACATGCCACAGATCTTACAGAAATAAAAAGGATTATGTGAACTGTATGCCAACCATTTAGATAATTAACTAGGCTAAACAAATTATATAATCTTACAAATCAGACTCAAGCAGAAATAGAATATTTCACAGACCTATATCAAGAGATTGAAATCAGTAACTGAGACTCTTCCAACAAAGTCCAAGCCTATAACTTCACTGGTGAATTCTATCAAATATTTAAAGAAAATCTGGCAAAGTTTCTCAAAACCATCCAAAAAAAAACAAGAGGGAACACTCTCTAATTCAATCTATGAAGCCAGGATTACCTTGATACCAATGCTAAACACATTACTACTCAACAAAAAGCTAGCACACTGAATCCTTGTTAAGAGAATTATATACCACAACAAAGTGGGATTTATCCCAGTAATGCAAGGGTAATTCAACATAGGGAAAATTAATGTAATACACCACATTAACAAAATAAGAGAAAAAGGTCACATGATCATCTTGACTGATGTAGGAAAAGCATTTAACAAAACTCATTCATTTTTCATGATAAAAACTCTCATCAATCTAGGAATAGAAAACTTCCTCAGCATGAAAAGGCATCTGTGGAAAACCTACAGCCAATATCATATTCAATGGTGAAAGACTGAAAGCTTTTCACAAAGGATCTGGAGCAGAACGATGCCACTCTCACCACTTCTATTCAAAACTGTACTGGACATTCCAACCAGAATAATTTGGTAAGAAAAAAAATAAAAGGCATCCACATTAAAGCAAGAGGTAGCTCTATTTGCAGAAGACATAATCTTACATGCAGATATCACAATGAATTCACAAAAAAAACGTTATCTAATAAATTCTGCAATGTTGCAGGATGCAAATGAACATGTAAAAATCAGTTGTATTTCTATACAATAGCAAAGAACAATTCATAAAGGAAATAAGAAATGAATTCCCTTTATAATAGCATCAAAAAGAACCAACTACTACCAATGAGTGCAAGCTCTGTGCACTAGAAGTCACTAAGCATTGCTAAAAGAAATTAAAGAGTCCAAATAGAGGACAAGACACTGTGTTCATGTTTGTAAGATTTAATATTAACATGGCAATGCTCTCCAAAGCAATCTATCTATAGTTCTGATGCGACCCCTATTAAAATCCAATATTCTTGTTTGTAGAAATGGAAAACCTGATCCTAATCATATGAATTGCAAAGGACCCTGAATAGTCAAAACCAAAAAAGAAAAGGTGAACGATTCATACTTTCCAATTTGGAAACTTACCATAAAGCTGTAGTAATTGAAATAGGGTAATACTGGCATAAGGATAAACATATAGATTAAATCGAAGAGTCCAGAAATAAAGTCACACATCTATGATCAATTAATTTTTAACAAGTGTGCCATGACTATTCAATAGGGAAAGAACAATCTGTTCAACAAATAATTCTGGGACAACTTGGTAGCCACATGCAAAGCAATGAAGTTGGCTCCCTAACTTGCACTATATACAAAAATTAATTCAGGGGTGCCTGGGTGGCTCAGTCAATTAAGCATCCAACCTCAGCTCGGGTCATGGTCTCACGGCTCCTGAGTTTGAGCCCTGCGTCGGGCTCTGTGCTGATGGCTCAGAGCCTGGAGCCTGCTTCGGATTCTGTGTCTCCCTTTGTCTCTGCCCCTTCTCTGCTCATTCTCTGTGTGTGTCTCTCTCTCAAAAAGAAATAAACATTAAAAAAAAATTAAAAACAAAAAACAAAACTCAAAGTGGATAAAAGACTTAATACGAAAGAGCAAAAACTATAAAAATCTTGAAGGATAATTCATGACCTTGGATTTGGCAATGGTTTCTTAGACAGGGCACCAAAACCACAAGCCAATAAAAAAATGAAAAAGAAACAAAAAAACAAAAATTAATTTGGACTACACAATCAAGAGAAAAAGACAATCTTCAAAATGGGGGAAAATATTTGGAAATCATATACCTGATAAAGAGCAAGTATCCAGAATATATAAGAAACTCTTAGGACTCAACAACAAAAGCAACAAAATTTAAAAACAGGCCAAGCGGTCTGAACGGACATTTCTCCAAAGAAAATATTTAAATGGTCAACAAGCACATGAACAGATGCTCATCATTAGTCATTAGAATATTCAAATTAAAACAACAATGAGATACCACTTAATGTCCACTCAAATGATTATAATTAAAAAAACAAGAATACAGAGAAATTGGATACTTCATATGGGGCTAATGGGAATGCAAACTGGAACAGCTACTGT
Organism: Panthera leo; assembly: GCF_018350215.1. Classification (NCBI taxonomy): domain Eukaryota; kingdom Metazoa; phylum Chordata; class Mammalia; order Carnivora; family Felidae; genus Panthera; species Panthera leo. The sequence continues at coordinate 80,064,025 of NC_056684.1, read as the reverse complement.
GGAAAGAAGTTTGGCGGTTGCTCGACAAATCACATGTAGAACTACCATATCACCCAGCAATTACACTAAGGACTTATCCAAAAGAATTGATAACATTTTCAAACAAAAACTTGTACTGGTTCGTGTACTTGAATATGTTCATAGCAGTACTATTCACAATAGCTAAAAAATAGAAATGACTCATTTGTCCATTAAAATGATGTTATACAAAATGTGGTCCATCCATAGAATAGAATATTATTTAGCTATAAAAAAGAAAGAAGCATTGATATATGCTACAACCTGGATGAACCTTAGAACCAAGCTAAGTGAAAGAGGCTAGACACAAAAGGTCACATAATATATAATCCCATTTATATGAAATATCCAGAATAGGTACATCCATAGAGACAGAAAGCAAATTTGTTGTTTCCATGAACTGGGGGAATAGAATATACAGAATTACTGCCTAATGGCTATCAGTTTCCCCTTAGGGGCGATAAAAATGTTTTGAAACTAGATGGAGGTAATGGTGATGGTTGTACAACACTGTGAATGTACTAAATGTCACTGAATGGTTAAAACGGCTAATTTTATAAAACTGAATTTTACTTCAATAAAAAGCTAAATGTGCAACCTATCATTTGCTGCATTATACACAAATATCCACAGTGGCTAAAAATTTTTCCTAGTTTTATAGTCAAAACCTGTAACCTAATTGTCCACCAACAGATAATGGATGAGATAAATTGTGGTACATTCATATAATGAAGTACATTTATTAAAACGAAACTGCATACCACCTCAAACTAGTCAGAATGACTAAAATCAACAACTCAGGCAACAACAGATGTTGGTGAGAATGTGAAGAAAGAAGAAACCTTTTGCACTGCTGGTGGGAATGCAAACTGGTGCAACCACTCTGGAAAACAGCATGGAGGTTCCTCCAAAGTTAAAAATAGAACTACCCTATGATCCAGCAACTGCACTGCTAGGTATTTATCCAAGGGATACAGATGTGCTGTTTTCAAGGGGCACACACACCCCAATGTTTATAGCAGCGCTACTGACAATAGCCAAAGTATGGAAAGAGCCCAAATGTCCATTGACAGATGAATGGATAAAGAAGATGTAGTATATATATACACAATGGAGTATTACTTGGCAATCAGAAAGAATGAAATCTTGCCATTCGCAACAATGTGGGTGGGACTAGAGGGTATTAGGCTAAGTGAAATTAGAGAAAGACAAGTATCATATGACTTCACTCACCTGTGGAATTTAAGATACAAAACAGATGAACATAGGGAAGGGGAGCAAAAATAATATAAAAACAGAGAGGGGGACAAAACATAAGAGACTCTTAAATACAGAGAATGAACAGATTGTTGGAGGGGTTGGGGGGAGATGGGCTAAATGGGCAAGGGGCATTAAGGAAGACACTTGTTGAGATGAGCACTGGGTGTTATGTGTTGGAGATGAATCACTGGAATCTACTCTTGAAATCATTATTGCACTATATACTAACTAACTGCCTAATGGCTAGTTAAATAATAATAATTAAAACCTCTCTATTAGAAATGGACAGATCCAGCAGGCAGAAAATCAGTAAGGAACTTGATTTGATAATTGAACTCAACATCATCATCAAACAACTAGATATAATGAAATACTTTATCCAAGAACTGCAGAAAGCAGATTGTTCTCAAGCTTACATAGTCACCAAGACCATATACACATACTAGGGCATAAAACAGTCCTTAACAAACTTAAAATCAAAATGATACAAGGTCTGTTCTCAGGCCACAATGGAATTAAACTAGAAATCACTAACAAAAAGATAGTGGGAAATCCCAAAATATGTGGAGATTACACAACACATTTTTAAATTTTTTTAATGTTTATTTATTTTTAAAAAAATTTTTAACGTTTATTTATTTTTGAGACAGAGAGAGACAGAGCATGAATGGGGGAGGGTCAGAGAGAGAGAGACACAGAATCCAAAACAGGCTCCAAGCTCTGAGCTGTCAGCACAGAGCCCGACGCGGGGCTCGAACTCACGGACCGCAAGATCATGACCTGGGCCGAAGTCGGACGCTTAACCGACTGAGCCACCCAGGCGCCCCTTATTTTATTTATTTTTGAAAGAGAGAGAGAGACAGAGCACGAGCAGGGGAGGAGCAGAGAGAGAAGGAGACACAGAATCCAAAGCAGGCTCCAGGCTCTGAGCTGTCAGCAAAGAGCCCGACGCGCAGCTGCAACCCACAGACCGTGAGATCATGACCTGAGCTGAAGTTGGACGTTCAGCCGACTGCACCACCCAGGCACCCCTACACAACATTTTTAAATTACCTAAGGGTCAAAGAAGAAATCTCATGAGAAAATACAAAATATTATGAACTAAATGAAAATGAAAACATAATTCATCAAAATTTGACAGGTACTGTGAAAGCAGGCTTAGAGGGAAATTTGTAGCACTAAATGAATATATTAGAAAAGATCTGGGGCGACTGGGTGGCTCAGTCGTTTGGGCATCCGACTTCAGCTCAGGTCATGATCTCTCACGGTCTCTGAGTTCAGGCCCCAAGCCAGGCTTTGTGCTGACAGCTCAAAGCCTGGAGCCTGCTTCGGAATTCTGTCTCCCTCTCTCTCTGCCCATCCCCTGCTCATGTTCTGTCTCTCTCTCTCTCTCTCAAAGATAAATAAACTTAAAAAAAAATTTTTTTTTAAGAAAAGATCTAAAATCAATCATCTAAGTTTCTACCCTAGGAAACTATAAAAACAGTAAATTAAATCCAAATTAAACAAGAAAAAAAGTAGTAAGAATTAGAGCAGAAATCAAAATTGAAAATAAGAAATCAATAGAGAAAAATCAATAAAACCAAAGCTGGTTCTTTGGAAAGATCAATAAAGTCAGTAAGCTTCCAGCCAGGACAACAAAAAAAAAAAAAAAAAAAGAGAAAGGACACAAATTACTAATATCAGAAATTAAAGAAGAGATACCATTACAGATTCTATGGACATTAAAAATATAATAAAGGAATACCATGAACTCATGTCCACAAATTTGATAATCTAGATGAAAAGGGCCAATTCCTTCAAAGACACATTTTGCCAAAATTCACACAAGGAAAAATAAACTCAACTGCATCAGAAAAGCTGACTCAGTAATTAATAACCATCCAAAACAGAAAGCACCAAGCCCAGATGGGTTTCCTGGTGAATCCTACCATACATTTAAGGAAGAAACTATACCAATTCTCTACAACTTCCTTCAGAAGATTAAAGCAGAAGGAATGCTTCCTAGCTTACTGTGTTATGCCATCATTACCCTCATCATACCAACACCAAGGACATGACCAGAGAACTACAGACCAGTATCTCTCACAGATACCAAAATCTTCAACCAAATATTAGCAAATCAAATCTGTTTGTTTGTTTATGTATTTATTTTAGAGAAAGATGGAGAGAGTGCAACCTGGGGAGAGGGGCAGAGGGAAGGAGAGAATCTTAAGCAGGTTCCATGCTCAGCAACGGAGCCTGATGCTAGGCTCCCATAACTCTGGGATCATGACCTGAGCCAAATGAATTGGTTGCTCAATTGACTGAGCCACTCAGGGGCCCCAAATCTAACAATGTATTTAAAAAATTATATACCACAACTAAGTAAGATTTACCTCAGTTATGAAAGGATGCTCCCTGATATTTACCCAAAAGAGGTCAAAACTTGTGTCCACACCAAAATGTTCATATGTATGTTTACAGCATCTTTATTTACCATTGCCAAACCTTGGAAGCAACTAAAATGTCCTTCAGTAAGTGAATGGATAGGTATATTATGGATCATCCAGACAATGGAATATTATTCAGTGATAAAAAGAAATGAACTATCTATCAAGCCATGAAAAGACATGGAGAAAACTTAAATGCATATTACAAAGTGAAAGAAACCAATCTGAAAAGGCTACATACTGTATGATTCTAATTATATGATATTCTGGAAAAGGCAGAACTCTGAAGACAGTAAAAAGATCAGTGGTTGGGAAAACGCAGAGGAGCATATCTTTAGAACAGTGAAAATACTCTATATGATACCATAATGATGGATACCTGTCATTATACATTTGCCCAAATCCAAACAATGCACAAAATCAAGAATGAACTGTAACTTCAACTATGAATTTTGAGTGCTTATCATGTGTCAGTGTAGGTTCAACAATTTTCACAAATGTACCATTGTAGTGGGATACGTAGATAATGGGAAAGGCTATACATGGGGTGGGAGAGAAGGGATACACAGGAAATCAATATTATCTTTCCCTCAGTTTTACTATGAACCTAAAGCTGCTCTAAAAAAATACAGTCTTAACAAAAAAAGGAAAAGGAATAAAGTTATACATTTATACTGACTTTTACAACTAGTCTCTGGAAGACACGTTCCTCTCCCCCACTGTTCATTGGTTCCATATGCAACATTTTTCATAGTCACAATTCCACTGTGATCTCAGCAATATAAAGACCTTTTTGGCTTGGCTCTAATAGTTTTTGCCATCTCAACTCCAAAATTCAAGAAGAAATATGAATGGTCTAGCCTGCATCGGATATTCAGCTCTGATTCAAATACCTGGTACTACTTTGGCTGGAGAAGGTGTGTAGAATGGGAGTCTATATTAGGATCACAAGCTTCTTACACCAAACCCTACCCAATGGTCTTTAGAATAATGTCCTTATATTATGGGGCAGCTTTTAAAAGAAAAGGTAATGGGCAAAGAGGTAAAATAACAGCTATTCACACTCAAAAGGAAAGGCAAATTTTGCTGTTTTTTAACTCCCCAATATTTTCTTAATTTAGAATTGAATTAACGTAGAAATGAATATTCATGTATGTACAAGTGGTACTACATCTCTATTATAATTATGTAATTACACTTAACATATATTATTCTTATACTAATAAAAAAATTCCACCAGGAGGAAGTTAAATGCAAAAAGGTTTTTTTTAAGTAACTACATCTTTTGGTGCCTGGGGGATAAGAATAAAATGACTAGAAGGATTAAGTGAGAAAATATATACAAAGCATGTGGAGTTCCATGAATGTTAGCAAATACTGCTTTTAATTTTTTCCCACTTGAAATGTCTTCTGAGCCTACAATTTCTATACTTACTTTTCCATACTTGTGAAATATACAAACCATATGGTATCACTAAAATCTCTACTAAACTACCCAGAATTACATACTATCACCTCAGAATACATTTAAAAACTTCTTCAGCAATGATGTGACACAATGTATTAAATTGTTAAAATAATAAGCACTCATTGAACATAACACAGTTTCAGAGTACAAGGACACTCACTGTTCCGAACCAAGAAACTGCAGATATAAAGACAAAGAGGATAAGATCTCTCAGTCTAGTGCTATGTTTACAACTAAATTGCACTGAGGAAGAAGCACTCTGCCTGGGGAAGTCCGCCAAATTATTTGAAACCCATTGGGTAAAATCTTAGAGGAACATAAAAAAGTTGATGTTAAGTACACATAAAAACAATAAAGAACGGATCTGGGCAATGGTAGTAGTATGACTAGAACATCACAGGTTGGAAAAGAGTGGTAGAATATTACGAAGTTGATGCTTGTAAACAGAGATTGGAACCAGATTGACAAGGGCTTTGGAAAGAAAGAAAGAAAGAAAGAAAGAAAGAAAGAAAGCAAGCAAGCAAGCTGAGAATTATATTTGGTAGACAAAGCATTATCAGAGATTTTTAAGAAGCAATATTTGGAAGGATAGACTGCAGAGAAAGGCAGGAAGCATTATTTAAAATGATAATAATAATAATAATTATAATAATAATAATTAATAATAATGGAGCACCTGGATGGCTCAGTCGGTTAAGTGTCCGACTTCGGCTCAGGTCAGGATCTCATGATCTCATGGTCCTTGGGTTTGAACCCTACACCGGGATCTGTGCTGACAGCTCAGAAACTGGAGTCTGCTTCAGATTCTATGTCAGCCTCTCTTCCTCTGCCCCTCCCCTGCTCACACTCTATCTCTCTCTCTCTCAAAAATAAATAAAACATTAAAAAATTTTAAGTAATAATAAGGATAATATTTTTAAAGAGGCATAATCTAATCAAATCTAGATTCTGAACCTGGTCAAATATTTTGGTAGTTGTGTGAGAAATGAACTCCTCTCAGCCTCTAGTTTTATCTGAAAATAGTACATACTGTGGGGTTCCATCGTGTAATGGTTAGCACTCTGGACTCTGAAAATAGTACATACTGCAGTGTTATCTGTGAAGATTGAGATAATGTGTGTAATGTGGTCTGTACATGCTTAGTAATTCAAGAGGAGATACATATATCATGTACTATGTGCCACACACTATTCTAAGATTTTTGTATGTGTTGAGTCATTTGACTCTCACAATAATCCTGCAAGGAAGGTATTGTTATTATCCCCATTATACAGTTCAGGGATTTGAAGCACAGAGAGGTAATACAGCTTGTTTGGGTCATACAAGTACAAAACGGTACAGATAAAATTCAAACTGAGGCAATCTGACTCCAGTTCCATGCCCTTAACCAGTATAATGCCTCGCTAGAAGAGATCAAGTCAGTGCTCTTAAAACCCTTGTCAAATGTTCTAACCTTCCAATTAAATTTACAGATTCCTCAACACCATCCTCCAGACTTACTGGATCACCAATCTATGAGATTTGAAGTGTAGGAATCAGAATGTAAGCCCTTCAAGGTAATGTGTACACAATAAAATTTGAAATTCACAATGGTTTAGGTAGAGAGAGCAAAAACTCAGTAAAAAAAAAAAAAAAAAAAAGTCTAGGTAAGGACAAGTAACAGATTAAAATGTAGAGATGGGGCGCCTGGGTGGCTCAGTCAGTTAAGCCTCTGACTCCAGCTCAAGTCAAGATCACACAATTCAGGGTTTGAGCCTTGCGTCGCGCTCTGTGCTGACAGCTCCGAGCCTGGAGCTACTTCGGATTCTGTGTCTCCCCCTCTCTGTCTCTCCCCTCTTTGTTCTCTCTCTCTCTCTCTCTCTCTCTCTCTCAAAAATAAATAAATAAATAAATAAACATTAAAAAAAAAACTTTAAAAAATGAATAAAATGGAGAGACTAATTTTTTTTCAAATTACTATTTGCCCCTAGCTTCTATAAAATGAGAACAGCTGTCTGCAATTCTTAAAAGTAAAGCTCAAGTCTGCTGAAGTCTCACCCAAATGTTTAAATTTCAACATTCGTAACTACTCAACATTTGAATCTATTTTACCTGGTTAACAGTGAAACAAAAGTTTACTAGTAGGATGGGAAAGCAGGATTAGCCAGTAATAGATGAAAGAATACTTCAAAAAAGATATTTATACATTTTTATGGTATGATACCATAAAAGAAACACAAAATATCACCTTTATGTTTAAAAGAAACACAAAATATCAGTTCCTATAAAGCAACACAAAATTAGTGTGACAGTCTTCAATAACATAAAATTTCTCTACATTTAAACTCATTTATATTTTAGACGTAGGGTACGCATTCAAACTATTCCAGAAGGCATGGCTTTGCTATGGGGTTAAATAGTTTGATATCTGAGGTAGTTCATCACTAATAATAAAACAGCAAAAACAAAACAAAACCAAACAAAGACCAATGCTGGAAACATTAGTAGAGCGTTTCCATTATGACTCCACAATAACCCAGTTGGCCAATGAATGAAGGAGGTGAAAAGGCAGATCTGGGGAGCTAACTAAACCTTAACCCTATTGTTAGCAAACTAAGACCTTTGTAAATTATCACTGTTACCGTCGTCAGTTTAAATCAGCAAGAGTCTCGAATTTTTGCGGTTCACGAAAAATGTCACTCGTGAAAGAAAAATATCCGGGTTTTAAATACAAAGGATACTCAGATTTCAGTTTAAATCCCCACCGGGCATTTCAAAGGCTGTCACTTCCATGCAGTCCAAAGTCATAAAGACTACTCCGAATATCCCTCTTAGGAGAAACGCAGAGCCACGTAGAGCATCTCATTCTAAACCTGCCCCTAACCTTCCATCTTTAATAAAGGAAGATTCTTTTACCTGTGGTAACGCTTTCGCAATTAGATTTAACTACTGTTACAGCTTCAGCATTCGAGTCCAATTGGCGGAAATACTAAACTGTATTTACCAGAAAGTCAGAGATTGAACAAGGCTTAATCTCAGGGACGGGGGGGCCTCCGAATCCTCAATACTTAGAGTTGGCTTGTGAGCGCTGGCCCGCGAGACGCTTCCCAGCACCTCGACTTCCCAAAGTCTCCACGCCCGGCCCTACCACCCGACACTCCCCAAGGCCCTCCGATTTCCGCTACACTGTCCCGCCTCTCGACCCCTGTGCCATCCGACGGTCCGCATTCTCTCCCTGGAATACTCAGTTTCTTCCCTTTCCCCATTCACTCACCAAGGCACGCTGGGCAGAAGTTCCAGAGCGGTCGTATCAGTTTTCCCTTCTTTCGCAGAGCCGCAAAGCTGACCTCGAGCAGCCCCATCCAACGGCTCACAGGATTCAAATTCGTCCACTTCCGCCTGCAATCCGGAAATAGAGTTAAGCTCCACCCCCACAAGGGGCGGGGCCCCCGGCAACGTGGGACGTTGCGGGGAGGGACGAGGAGACCCCGGCTCTTTTCTGGTGGCATGTTGGGTCTGGTGTGCTACCTTCGCTTCAGAGTCTTTTGTCTGACTCGTTACATATGTTCACAGAAAAGTCCGGACGCAGCGTTGGTGTTCTGCCCGGTGATTCTTGAGGGGATGCTCTCGTTTCTAAAATGGACAGAGACGCGTCCTTCAAGGACTGGAGAGAATAAAAGCACTAATGGAGCCCTGACGTTTTTACCCCTCCCATCGCCCTCCCGTAAGCAACAGCTGCAGCCCAGAGGAAAAAACAAACCCTACACAAACCTGCTTTCCCTGGCCCTCCTCAATCCCGGCACAGTAGGACATTTAACCTCTTTCCCTCCCCTGTTTAAGGAAGACAAAAAGCCAAGTGCACCAATCACACTTATTCAAGCCACAAATTAAAAATTAGTGATCGGACTAGTTGCTGGTTCCAAATAAAATACTTGAGGATACATGTTAGAAGGCGACAAATCTTTTTTCTTCGCCTATAACGAGACTATTTTACATGATTATTACGCAGTTGTCCTGTGAAATTCTTGGGACAATAGTGTTTACCAAGGACCGCTTCTGAAGGGATATATGTAGGAGCTATAAGGAAAAGAAGGACCGAACATATCTTAGCCCCAATCCTCCTCAAAAAAAAGGGAACTAAACTCTGATTTTGGCGTTGCCACCAGATCATCCTCACACCTAATATTATTGATTTACGTAAACAGATCATTTCAAACCAATCCATCCATGACAGAACACCCCCAGCCTCTGTCAAAACTACAATTTGAAAGATTAGAGTTCTACAAATTTATTTTACAGATAATCTGACAGAAGGGAGTGTAAACCTATTAACTGGTGTACTGTTTTTAATAGTGGGAAATAGGAAATAACCTAAATGTCTATCAGTAAGGGAATGATTAAATAAGCTATGATACTTTAGGATCTGATATTGTGCAGGCACTAAAAATAATGAAGTAGATCGGTAGATACTCAAATGAAATAATGAAAAAAAAATCAGCTGTAAAAGGACTATGTACATAGTATCCTTCTTTTAAAGTATGTGAACGTGCCTCGCACACAAAGTTTCTGGATGGATAGTAAACAAAAAAGTTATCTCTGTGAGTCAGATGATGAATGAGGATGTAAAGAGACTTTTTACCTTTTGCTTTATAACCAGTTGAATTTTTAAACTAATAGCATGTTTTACTCTTGTAATTTGAATTCTTTTTTTAAGTGAAGATTGTTAGAAATTGAATATATTAGAAATTTAATATATTCTAGATATAGAATCAAGTTAATAAATGTATAAAAGTAAAATGTTTGAATAGTCTGTGTCCATTCATTCATAGATTTATTCAACAAATTATATGGTAATGGTTTGACCACACATTTTGTCATTTATAATTTGTTGTATTATTTAATGCCACCACATTTCTAACGTGGCCCCACTGAATAAATATATTGCTCCTTCAAGTTCTTTGAAAGCAGAAACTATGTCATATATTTTCCTATTTCTTTCATATGTCTTGGCACCTTCCCACCATTAAGTTTTATTCCTCACATGAATTACATCCTCAACTTATTCACAAGCAAAAGTTAAATACTCAAATGGGGGAGGGGAAGCTCCCAAGACAATTATAAAATACAATAAAAAACATTATTTCTTAATACAACTATATAGGCAAGTTTTGCTTTGTTTTAATGTTTTATTTAAATGTTTGTCATCTGAGTTTTCCTTACTCAGTTCTTCTTGGACTCTCAATAAATTCTTTAATTTCTTGTCAAGATGTTGACAAAATATCACCAGCAGCCCTGTCATCAGTCAGACCAATGATATTAATTTCTCATTTGCAGTGGAGGGTCCCTTAAAGTCACTGACATTTTTTTAGGCTTAATTGTATAAATTTTCTAGGGCTGGTGTCTATTAAGTGGAATATCAGGCTTGTTTGCACTTTTTAAACTGTTACTCCTTCCCCTCCCCACTTCAGAATAACTATAGGTGAATTTGAATAAAATCAGTATTCAAGTACTGCTACAGCATTTCATTATCGCAGAAGATCTACAATAAATACTCACTGACTAAATCGAGGAGTCTGAGTAACCTCAGACTTAAAAACATTTTAAAGAATATATTCACTGCAGGATATATTTAAACTAATAAATCTGGCCATCAAACTGGGCATTCAGATAGCTAATAAAATTCTTAAATTAAGTAAAATACATTGATATGAGTATTCCACTTACTAAAAGCTGCAAAAACTGGAGAGAAAAAAAACACACACGCAAGAGAGTCTTACTTAGTTTCTGGTAACTGCTCAGTAATCTGAACTAGCTAAGAACGGAATCCTTAGAAATTGTGAACCACAGCTAATATAACCTTCTCTCTTCCCTGCTTTCCTCCTCGTATTCACTCCATATGCCACAGAAAACAGGACAAAAACACTTCTGGGACCAATAGTCATCAGCTCACACACAAGAGCCAATACAAAGTGTGGCAGAAGAGCTCCTAGAGCTTCCTTTGAAAGATTCTTATCATAAGCAATGTTACTGACAAGAACAATAAAATGCCTAGAAATATTTTTTTTAAGTATAGGATATGTAAAAAGTTGGAGACCATAAGTGATTTCAATATTTGCAAATGGAAGATGAATGTTTAAGAATAGTTTAGAAAAAGAAGAGTAGCAGAGGCCGAGAGTAGTCAATGTGTGTTACCAGGTAGTAAAACCTAACACAAAGTTACTTTGATCAAGGAGTAGTAGGGAAAAAAATTATTAGTATAAAAAAGATAAATACATAGAGAATCCAGAAAAATTCAACTGTACATAGAATATGAATATAAAGGTGGCATTTCAGTTTAGTGGGCAAGGAATATTTTCACTCACAAATTAACAAGAAATGGCAGTAACTGGCTATCTGGAAGATAAAAAGTTAGATCTCAACCTCGGTAGAAAAATTCTACAAGAATTATAGATTGAAATATAAAAAATATAACAAAAATGTGTTGGGAGAAAAGTTAGAAGAAACTGTTACTTTAGGTTAAAGAGATTTCCTAAAGAAAGAAGGAAACTTAGAAGCCATAAAATAAAAGATGAATGTGCCATGCCAAAATGTGCCACTTTGGCATAAAGATTATTTTGAACTGAAGGTAACTGAGAAGCAGACATGGGAAGAATTCTCTGTCTTCTGTCATCTAACAAAAGCAGGGCATAAATTTCCCTTTGTGAAGATGTTCCCCTCTTCCCTGTACCAAAAGAAGAACATCCCTTAGCAGTGGAGGTGGAGATGGCATTGATGAGTCCGCATTAAAAAGCCTCATTAGGGGGGCGCCTGGGTGGCTCAGTCGGTTGAGCGTCCGACTTCAGCTCAGGTCACGATCTCACGGTTCGTGAGTTCGAGCCCCACGTCAGGCCCTGGGCTGATGGCTCAGAGCCTGGAGCCTGCTTCAGATTCTGTGTCTCCCTCTTTCTCTGACCCTCCCCGATTCATGCTCTGTCTCTCTCTGTCTCAAAAATAAATAAACATTAAAAAAAATTAAAAAAAAAAAAGCCTCATTAGGGGTGCCTGGATGGCTCAGTCGGTTAAGTGGCCGACTTTGGCTCAGATCATGATCTCATGATTTGTGGGTTCAAGCCTACATCAGGCTCTGAGCCTGCATCTTGCTTTTGATTCTGTGTTTCCTCTTTCTGCCCCTCCTCTGCTTGCGTTCTGTCTCTCTCTCAAAAGTAAACATTTTTATGGGGTGCCTGGGTGGCTCAGTCGGTTGGGCATCTGACTTCAGCTCAAGTCATGATCTCACGGTGGGTGGATTCAAGCCCTGCATCAGGATCTGTGCTGGCTCTGTGCTGACAGTTCAGAGCCTGGAGCCTGCTTTGGATTCTGTGTCTCCTTCTCTCTCTGCCCCTCCCCAACTCATGTTCTGTCTCTCTCTGTCTCTCAAAAATAAATAAATTTTTAAAAAATAAAAAAATAAGCATTTTTAAAAATTAAAAATAAATAAATTACATTAAAAGACTTACTAAATAACTTTTATCTACCATTAGTTTCCCTTATATATTTACCTCCCTACAATATACCACTCCTAGAAGCCCACACTCCTCTTCCTTTGCCTAGTCATTTCACAACCTACTGCCCTTCGTTAAAACAGTATATAAGCTCTCAAGCCTAACCACTTCTTTGGGTTTTTACTTTTTTTTTTTTTTTCTTGTGGACCCCCTGTGCATGTAAAATTAAAAAGAAAAAGTAAATACCTTTCCTCCTGTTAGTCTGTCTTTGCCAGTTTAATCTGCAGGACTCCAAGTTCTGAATATAAGAGGGTTGGGAAAAAATCTTTCCTCTCCTGCAAATACAAATGACTATGTTACAGTTTAACGTATTTAGTTGGCAAGATTCACCATAAAACCTCAAGAGATAAATGAAAGACTGTGATAATATTTATAATATATACGATACAGGTTAACAACTCTAATTTAAACAATTTTTATAATTTGATTTTTTTCAAAAAAGTAATCACAATGGGCAAAAGAAGTGACCAAGTAATTCACTGAAGAAGAAATGAAAAAGGACAATAAACAAAACAATACTCAACCTTACTACCACCCAACCAAAATTTTCTTGGACTGGCAAAAGTTAAAACAAATCATAACATCCAACACCTGGAAGATGTGGTGGTAAAATATGTATTCCCATCTACTGGTTGCATGCACTACTACAACTCTTTTGAAAAGTAACTCTTTGACCAAATTTTCTCAACTTTGGGATTCTCCTATAGAAGTAAACATGCACTGCTAATTGGAAAGAACTGTTCATCAAGAGGGAGGTGATTATATAAGTTAGGATACATCTATGTTATCAAGAATCTTCACAAAGGTGTATATTGCTTTGCCCCCAAACCATTGCCTCCAAAGTTAGGGCTATTGAAGTCTCAAAGACACACACACGAAAATGAAGACTGGTATTATTTAATTAGAAAACTAATAATTTTCTTTCTTTTTTTCTTTCTTTTTTTGTGCTAAGTCTTCAAAATTGGTAGACACTTGACCTTTGAACAACATGGGTTTGAACTGTGCAGGTCCATTTGTATGTGGATTTTTTTTCAATAAATACAGTATAATACTCTAAATGTCTTTTCTCTTCCTGAAGATTTTCTTAACATTTTCTTTTTTCTAGTTTACTTTATTGTAAGAATATAGTGTATAATACATAAAATATAAAAAATGTGTTAATTGACTGTTTATGTTCTCAGCAGGGCTTCTGGTCAATAGGAGGTTATTAGTAGTTAAGTTTTGGTGAATCAAAAGTTACATGTGGATTTTTGGGGTGCCTGGGTGGCTTGGTCAGTGAAGCGTCTGACTCTTGATTGAAGCTCAGGTCTTGATCTCAGGGTCACGAGTTCAAGCCCTATTTGGGTTCTGTGCTGGGCATGAAGCCTACTTAAAAGAAAAAAAAGTTGTACATAGACTTTTGACTGTGGTGGGGAGAGGGGAGAGGTCACTGCCCTTAACCCCCGCGATATTCAAGGGTCAACTCTACATTTTATACTTACATCACATCTCAACTGTACTAACCATATTTCAAGTGTTCATTAGTCACATGTGACTAGTGGCTATCAGCCAGCACAGTTTAAAATACGTCACAATTAGTCCTTCTGAAGAATACAGGCTATCATGAGACTATTCCCAAAATTCTATTTCTCTAACATCTGACAAGCATTTGAAAGTATGAAATAGAAATAATTATCTCCCCAACTAACTCCGTATCTTAACTATTCCTGCTCTTCTGTATTTACCTCAGATTTGTTGTTTCCACTTTCTTTTTTAATGGACGTTTTTGTTCTTACCCTCTGTGTAAGAGGCTTTCCATAGGCTTGTCTGTTCCATAGGCTTTCTTCTATGATTCTCAGTAATTTTCAAATACTTTAGAATATACTTATTTGCAAAACAAATTAGTTCATTTAATTGATCACCTCTTGTGTGCAAGTCATAATGAGAACACTGTAACAAATAAGTATATGACAATAAGTATATGACATATATACATATGTCAGCAGTACTAATAAATTTCTGTGTGGAGTTTTCACTATGTAACCAAAATACTCCTTATATTAGGTTGCCTGGCCAGTCTTTTTACATCAATTTTTGAACTTGAATCAGAATGCATTTTAGGACAAGTAGGCTGTTTGCTACCAAACAGAATTCTTTCCCTCAATGTCTCACTCACATAAATGTTTTGATCTAAATTTTTAATCTAACTGTGGTTTGCTGTCTTTTAAGTCAAACACACCACCTCCTGGCAGCAGGAAGTACCACCCAAAACAGCAATTTCAGGTTTCTTGTTTCAGGGTTGTTTGGATAATAAGTAGGTTTATTAACAACAGTGATTTGGAATGATACCATTCCCGCTGGGTAACTGCATGATTTCAGCAAGAAGGGCTCAAAGTTTGCTTGCAGCCATTATGAGACATGGTTTTTTATATGGGTTAAAGTTATGATGTGTTTATGTTAGCATTCCTCCTCTCCATGTTGGTGATTCAAATGGTTGTCTGGATTGCTTTTTTTTTAATTGCTGTCCTTTGGCCTGAAGTGTTTACATAGAAATCAGAGCCTTTTTCCAGTTAAGAGTAACTCCACGCACTGGTAATGCCACCCAGAATAAATCAAGTAATGAACAACATGTTTGAACTGAATCTTAAAAATTCTTGGATACAATTGCGGGCAATCAAAACTGTTTTCAGTTTATATTGTGTACTTTGATTTTTTAATCCCTCCCAGAATAGTTGAGGGAAATGACTTCTCAAGTGAGTTGATAAAGTGAGTCAGTTATAATCAGCCTGGTCCTCACCTGCATGTTTTGATGGGGATGGAAGAAAATTTCAAAAGTCCGGAGCACAGAATTGCCATTTAGGAGGCAGACACTTGCTTAAAGCCTAGCTTAGACTTTATGACTGCTCTTTAGGGAAAATTCTTCAAGGAGACCAATGGTATAGTGGTAAGAACTAACACTAACTAACACGATAACTAAGTGGCCTTTACATCTAGACAGGCTGGGATTTAAATACCAGCACCATTACTTACAAGCTGCATATGAAGGACCCAATCCTCTGAGCATTACTGTTGGTTTATAAAATGTAAATCATAGTAACTACTGCACAGGTATGTTGTAAACTTTAAATGAGAGGCTATTTTAAAGGTAATTACAATTAGGCAAAATGGGCACAACATATAGCCAACATAATCTTCCTTCTCTCAGTAGCATGAAGCATTCCACGTCCAGTTTCTTGAGTCTGGCGGTCCACTTAGAATCACCCAGACTTGCCTCCCAAGTGGATCTTCACCATACTCCTTACCTCTTCCCTTAGAGCCTGTGATAAATTCCTCAGTGACTTGCTCTCTACTTTCCACCTTGGCAGCTAACAGGAAAAGTTTATCCTGGTTAATATAAAGAGTGAATGCATTAGTTTTAATAAACTCTATCTGTTGCTCAAAAGGATAGTGAGAATTTGTGGGTAGTCAAATATGATGTTTTTGGTATGTAACTCTCCCTCCTCCTTTTTTCAATAATTTGGGTTTACAAGTCTGGTATCTCAAGAAGCAGTTCACCTCTTTTCTGGTGTTTGTACGGTAATAGATTTAAACCTCAGCACGTGGGCAGTGATTATAATGCTCAATCAGATTTCTCAGAAACGAGATTAATGAAGGGGATATATGATAGGAAAGGAGAAAGGACACTAACATTTATTCAGTACTTTCCACATTCCAAACACTGGGCTAAAACTATTCAAAAGTTGATTTACCTAATCCTGACTAATAAAATAGGTAATGAAACTTAATGCAATTAAGTAATTTGCCGAAGGTCACAGTAGACAGAACTGTTTACAGACACAGTAAACACTGGTATTTAAACACAGCTCATTTGCATACACAGGCTGTTCTTTATCCATCACAGCATTTTAATTCACACACCCCATGAGAGATATGAGCAGCTATAAAAAAGCCTGACATTAACCTAAAACAATCAGTGAATATTATAGTTTGCCTTTTATGGGAAAGTTGTTTTCTTATCTGCAAAATTGTGGATGTTAATTTGGTAAAAGACCTTAGATATCATCTATTCTCTAACCCATAGCATGTAAAATCCTCCCAACTTTCTAGGCCTTTTGTAAAACATGTATTCAAGAGAACTGAGGAGAAAAGAAAGCAGTCCAGAATTCCCCTTGAGTAGAAAAAGTTCGGATCTCAAATCAAGCTCAAGTTTTCTGCCCATTTAATGAAGTTATCTAAAGATTTCTTTTTCTAAGAGGGGCATTCATGTCTAAATTGAGCCCTGATTGATGTCTGGCCTCATTTTACCAAGGTGCAATCCCTGCCGCATTTCAGGTAGTGGCCAGTATGCTTTTGTAGTGCAAATCCCATACCACATGTTCGTTGAAGACCACTTGATGATATATTCTCTACTAACATACTCCCAGGAGTTGTCAAATAGCGTGGTAACATTTTGCCATCACTGGCACAAGGAAAGGCTATCTGTAGTATTGAGATGCTTAGATAGATTTAAAGCCAAAGAGAGAGGTAGTGTAACTCATTTGTAAAATCTGTGGCAGCGAGACAATCTCCAAATGTACATTATCTGCTCCTTAGAGCTCTTTAAAGTTGTATTCCTGTAAATAATTGGTTTCAAAAGCTAGTTCCTATGAAAGCACCTTAATTATTATTTCAGCAAAGATGGAAAACTCCATTTCTATCATAGAGATGATTTGATAGGGGAGTTTAGATTTATGGCTGTCTGGCCTGTTATGTTGTTTACCATCTAAATATTCACCTAATGATTGAGTTCAGTTACCCAGGAAACCTTGGGTTTCCTTGATTCATTACAAGAAACTGTTGCCAAGGAATGCTGAGTGTCTCTCAAAGGAAAATGTATACAAACCCATGAGTCAGTAAGATTGTATGATTTAGTCAATCACAAGTAAATTACAGCCAGGTGTTAGATTCATACCAGCAAGTGACTAAAAACACAAAAACTAATATTAAGAACAAGGGCTTTAAAAATAAATAAATAAATAAATAAATAAATAAATAAATCGCATTCTTTATTTGCAGACAACAAGATTGTCTATGTAAAATTCTGAAAGAATTTACAAATAAGCAACTAGAGTTTTACATGAGTTTAACAGGTTTTCGGATATACAATCAATACACAAAAATGAGCTGTATTTTTATATACTAGCAATGAATAATTGGAAATTGAAAATTTATAAAATTATCTGGATTAGGTAATAATTTCCGAGACTCAATACCAAAGCACAAGTGATAAAAGAAAAATTTGATAAACTGAACTTCATTATTAAAAAAAAATCTTTTTAACATTTATTTATTTTTGAGAGAAAGAGAAAGAGGGTGAGCAGGGGAGAGGCAGAGAGAGAGGGAGGGAGATGAAATCTGAAGTAGGCTTCAGGTTCTGAGCTATCAGCCCAGAGCCCCATGCGGGGCTCGAATTTACTGAATTTACGAAGTTATGAACTGTGAGAACATGACCTGAGCCTAAGTCAGAGCTTAACTGACTGAGCCACCCAGGGGCCCCTGAACGTCACCATTTTTAAAAACATTTGCACTTCAAAGAATACCACTAACAAAGGTAAAAGACAAACCCATAGGCTTGAAGAAAACATTTGCAAATCATATAATTTGACAAGGAACTTATATTCATAATATAGTAAGAACTTACAACTCAATAATAAGAAGATAACCCAATTAAAAGATGGACAAAAGATTTAAAAGAACAGTTCTCAAAGAAAAATTCACAAATCACTAAGCACACGAGAGAATGCTGTCATTAAACAGTAGGGAAGTGCCAATCAAAAACAACAAAAGATAATTACAAGAAATATAGCCACTAGAATAGTGATAAAACAAACAAACAAACAAACAAAACAGAAAATAACTAGTGCTGGCAAAGATGTGGAGAAAACAGAGTGTTACTGTGTCCCATGCAACCTGAAGACTACATATTTCTAACTCACTGACCTGTGGCCTTCAGCTCATAGCTTGATTAACTATAAATTCTTTGAGATTTCAACAAAACACTGACTCTGGAGAGACAAGGAACACTAACCACTGTTGCCAATGTGACCAATTGTTGGATCCATCATCCAAAGCTTCTATCAGTACGGTCATTCTAATCCTAGAGTTACTCTTGTGTATAATTTCACTCATGTACCCCCTCGCACAACAGATTTACAGAAACCTGTTTCCCCTGTCACTTATCAGGTCCGTCTAGTAATCCCCTATTCAGAAGTCCCATGTTTCTTTCTTACTCAATCCCTCATCAAACATTATATTCAGAATAGTAGTAAAGACCCACAAGCTTACAAATGTACTTTCTATTGGCCAAATGGAATCCCTAAATTAACTACTTACTGTAAAAGTTCTATTATGGCCTTTGCAGAATCACCACCTCTAAGCTATTTTATTGAGAAATGCTTCAACTCCTCAGATGGAGATTATCAGACCCCCATTTGTAACACAGTATGTCAATATAAAAAATGTTTCTTGGGGTTTGGGAAAATTAACTGTCTGCCAAGTCAGGAGGAAGAAGTCAGCTCCCTCAGACAAACTCCCGGTTCAGAAATTTAACACCTATTATGCCTAAAAATACCTCTATAAATCTTTGGGCAGGTACTGTCTGCACACTCCCTGGATGTGTTTTTGGCTGTGAGGATAATAAGAGGACCTCATGGGTTTATGATTGTTTGAACAGTGGGACAATGGGAGGCATGTGCTTGTTAGCATTTATCACTCCCTTCTTAGTACACAATAAGTCGAAAGTGGCCCCCTGGACTAGCTCAAATTATTTACCTGGGCTACTGGGTATCTCCCTGGAGAAATACCAGGTGGAGATGAATATTTCTTTGGATATACTCTGCTCTCTGGTAGGGAGTTGCAATTCATAAACATGTGTTAGAAAATGTGTCTAAAATGTTAATTCTTATTGCTAACAAAACAGTAACTCTCTTGCCATTCTGCAAAAATCTTTGGACTCCTTGGCTAAAGTGGTATTAGACAACAGAATAGCTCTAGACTATTTTTAGCAGAAGAAGGAGGTGTATGTATAGTAGTCAACTCTTCTTGCTGTACTTAAAATAACAGCTATAAGCAGGTTGAAACCAGTATAGACAAAATTAGACAGCAGGCCATTTGGTTGAAGGAGACCTTACATTACACCCCTCTGCTTCAAAAGGGTTGATTGGTTTACCAGCCTTTTTTTTTTTTTTTTTTTTTTTTTTTTTTTTTTTGATCCCTCTAGTATCAGATCTATTTTAGAAGAAATAACTGATACTTACTGGAATGTAGTTAGGGGAAAAACAATAATGTTATGTGTCACTAGATTATGCAAAATGGTGTCCAAAGTTGTAGATAAAGAACCGCTTCTGATATCCAGCCCCCCTCACTTAAAACAAGGGACCAAGACTTCCATCCTACACCATGTCAAGACCTTCCATTCCAAAATCCCTTCTACACCCTGATTCAGCTTGAAGTAGCTATGGAAGACAGACCCATATTCCCCATATTCCATAGAAATGGAATGAAGGAATGACAATCGGGATTTGTAACTGTGTCCCAGGCAGCCTAAAGATTACATATCTCTAACTCACTGACCTGTGGCCTCTATCTTATAGCTTGACTATGATAAATTCTTTGAGATTTCAATAGAACACTGACTCTGGGAAACAAGAAAGCAGAGGTTCCTTGGAGATTAAGGTTGACCATGCTAAAAAATAGCCTTCCTTCGTGCCAGCAAGTCTGCTTGAGACCATACTGAGAATGATTAACCGCTATACCACCACTTCCCCTGCTTGTGGAACGTCACTACTTCTCTGTGTCCCCCTCCACCCCCCAAAAAAAAACAACTTCCCTGCTTGATCTGGAACTTTGGAGATGGTCTTTGGACATTAGTGTGCCACCTCCCCAGGTTTCTGGCCTCCTGAAAAAAGGAGCAACCTTTCCTTTCCAACCAACACTTGTCTCTGGAGTATTGGCTGTTCAGGCACAAGCTGCTGAACTTCAGTTTCGGTAATAAGAACCCTTATGCGTTGCTTGTGAGAATGCAAAATGGTGCAGCCTCTTCAGAAAACAGTTTGGCAGTTTCCTATAGGGTTAAACAGAGTTATCATATGACCCAACAATATTACTCCTGGGAATCTCCATAATAAAAATGAAGTATGGGGGCACCTGGGTGGCTCTGGGTTAAGGGTCCAACTCTTGGTTTCAGCTCAGGTAATGATCTCACAGTTTGTGAGTTTGAGTCCCACATCGGGCTCTGTGCTGACACTGCAGAGTCTGCTTGGGATTGTCTCTCTCCCTCTCTCTCTATGCCCTTCCCCTGCTCTCTCTCCCTCTCTCTCTCTCTCCTTCTCTCAAAATAAATAAATAAACATTAAAAAATGAAGTATAGGGGAGTCTGGGTGGCTCAGTCGGTTGAGTGACCGACTTCAGCTCAGGTCATGATCTCACAGTTTGTGAGTTCGAGCCCCACGTCAGGCTCTGTGCTGACAGCTCGGGGCCTGGAGCTTGCTTCCGATTCTGGGTCTCCCTCTCTCTCTGCCCCTCCCCCTCTCATGCTCTGTCTCTCTCTGTCTCAGAAAAAAATAAACATAAAAAAAATGAAGTATGAATGCTCACAAAGAGACTTGTACACAAATGTTCATAGCAGTATTATAATCGCCAAAAAGTAGACACATCAACTGTTGAATGGATAAACAAAATTTAGTGTATCTACACAAATAATGCTACTTAGGAATTAAAAGGAATGAAGTGTTGATACATGCTATAATATGGATGAGTCTCAAAAGGATTATATTCAGTGAAAAAATAAGATATAGAAGATCATATATTTTATGATTCCATTTATGTGAAATGTTCAGAATAGGCCAATCTATAGAGACAGAAAGGGATCAGTGATTGCCTAGAGCTATCAAGAGTTGTTGGGGATTGACCTCTAATGGGCACAAGTTTTCTTTGTTTCAGTGATCAACTGAATCAAAATATCCTAAAATTAGATTGTACTGATTTTTGTACAAGTCTATAAGTATAATAACTGCCATTGCATTGTAGACCTATCATGAGCAACTTTTATGGTATGTAAATTACATCTCAGTAAAGCTACTTAAAAATAATTATAACTTTTGTGGTTTTGGATAAGTGTTTTCTGAAAAAACAAGTCATGTCAATAAAGACAAAGGAATAATAAAGTTTTTTTAATGAAGACAGAATAGTAAAGTCATATTTATATAGACAGTAACTTATGGCATTTATGGTTTCAGATTTAAAAGCAATACATACCTTTTTAAATCATAAACACATCAGATACTTAAAAATGTAAGGCAAGAATTAAAATATAGTGTGTGATAGAATGAATGCGTTCTAGATGAAGCATTCAGAGAGGACTTTTATGAAAACAACTTCTATTTATTTTATTTTATTTGCTAAATGAGAGATATGAATGATAAAGAGGAGCCAGTTTTGTGAATATGGCGGTGGGTGTGGGTAGAAGTTTGGGAAGAGCATTTCAGAAAAGGAAATAGCTAGTGCAACTGGGGCTATTTCTTAGTTAATATTTCTCTAAGGCCCTACATTAACTCTTTAATATCCATCTCTCCAGACACCCAAACAGTGCATTTCTCTAGTTCCTGTCAGTGCTCAGCAAACTCTTGAATGTATTGATCTTCCTTTAACTTTTAAAAAACATCTTTATTGAATTATAATATGAACACCATAAAACTCACCCATGTTAGGTATACGATGTAATGATAGTGTATTTACAGATTTGCTCAAAAATCACCACAATCCAATTTTGATGAGCTCAAAAAGAAATCTTGTAAATAATGTGACTCCTCCTCATACTTCTCTCCTTTTTTTCCTTTCCATCTCTCATCAACCAAAGGTTGTTGAAAACTTTTTCACTCTTCTGCATTGGCCCACTGACCAGTTGTTAGGAACCACTATTTTACAGCATTTTCCAACACTAAAACTTTGTGATTCTCTAACTTACCCATTCTTTCATTGTGCTTTTCTTTCTTTCCTGAACTTCCTAACTTATTTTCTAGTTGACAGAGTAGGCGCCAAGGGTAGGCTTGCCCCAAGATGGGCACTTTGGCAAGAAGATCATTCTGAGCTGAAAGCAATTGAAACCTAATATCCTTTGTGTATATAAACCACAGTTTCTTTATCCATTCATCAGTTGATGGGGGGTGGGAGGGAGGGCAGGGTGGGAGGGAGGACAGGGTGGGTGATGGGTATTGAGGAGGGCACCTTTTGGGATGAGCACTCGGTGTTGTATGGAAACCAATTTGACAGTAAATTTCATATATTAAAAAAAAAAAATGTATTATAAAAAAAAAAAAAAAAAAAAAAAAAAGAAACCTAATATCCTTAAGAGAAACTTTTGCTCCGTCCTTAACTATATAGAAGGATCTAAATTAGGGGTCTTTTCCAGAAAAAGGATTATTAGCAAAGATAAATTCTACCTGAGTGACCCCTCTGTATGGCAGGGCAAATATCTAATCACCAAACATTTACTCTTCTTATTGCTGTGTGAAGTGCATTTCTTTTCTCTGAAGTCCCACCCCCTCCCCTCTTCTCTTTAGTTCAGGATGACATATATACCTCATTTTGCCTGACTGTCTTTGGAATTTCCATGTCTGTGTGGATTCCCCATATATATGCTATTAAATCTAAGCCATGTCAATTTGATTCTTACTTCAGCTAGAAGAATCCTTGATGGGGACAGGAATTCTTGCTCCCACCAATGGCATTATCTTCATTACCTCTGGGAAAATTAAAATTTTATAGCAGAAATCAATGCAAGTTTTACTGTTATTAAGACTTCAGCTAAGTCTCTTAAGAATAAAATATTAGGGTTCTGAAAGGATGGAAATATAAAATCAGTGCCAAAACAAAGATGAAAGACTAAAATACATGCATGTATACCTAATCTCCTCCAAGGCCCCTTGCCACTTCCTCCAGACACCTAGTTCTGCCATGAGACTTTGTTGAGGATACAATTGAATGCACTGCATGAACATTTTCTTTTTCTTAACAGAGTACTAGTAAGCTTCTTCCCCTATTGGAGAATGAGGTCCTTAATCTTCTACACGTCCCCATGGGTGGCGGTGGCATAGAAGGGAATGCCCTGGTGGGACCAGAGGGAGTCAGAATAGTGGGGAAAGCTTCCTGATTCTAATTCATTTAGTAAATATTTATACTAGGCGTTTCAGACTCTGACTGTGCTCTGACTTTCTGACAGTGAAATTGTAGGTGAACAATGCACTGTAAAGAATTATAATTTGGTACATTTTGCAATAAATATTCATGAAATTTATTGTTTATAACATTCTGGAATAAAAGTTTCACTATGTTTCCATCTATTCAAGTAAATTAATGTCAATAGCCCTTGTCAATGTTTTTACAATGAAACTAAGCTTTTAAAAAACGATTAACTATCCACTAACTAAATTCCACACTTCCTCATTTGCCTTTTGAGAATAGTAAAGTCAGCAGGAGAGGAGTTTATTCAGGTTCCCTCCTGCTATCCCTCTCTTGCTTCCAATCAACACTTGCTAACATTTTGTTTGTAGAGAGAAGATATAAATAAAAATTTTCATTGAAGAAGAAATAATAGGCTTATTACAATAAAAATTCTGATTAGAGGCCAAATACATGGTGCTTTACCCCAGCTCCTAATTTTAAATGAATTTTTAAGGCAGATTTTTCTAGATAGCTAATACATTAGATTGTCCATAAGAATTTATAGCCAAATATATGCCAGAAAAAGTCATTTATTTTTTACCTTAGTGTACTTCATATATTATCTTTTTCAACAGAGAAAGAGAGAGAGAGAGAGAGAGGGAGGGAGAGAGAGAGACCATGTGAGCAGGGGGAAAGGGGCAGAGGGAGAGAGAGAATCTTTTCTTTTAACTTTTTTTTAATGTTTAATTATTTTTGACTAAGTAAGAGAGACAGTGTGTGTGGGAGGGGCAGAGAGAGAGGAGAACAGAGGATCTGAAGTGGGCTCTGTGCTGACAGCAGAGAGCCGCACGTATGATCATGACCTGAGCCAAAGTCAGACACCCAACCCACTGAGCCACCCAGGAGCCCTGAGAGAGAGAATCTTAAATAGGCTCCATGTTCAGTGCAGAGCCCAATGCAGGCCTTGATCCCATGACCCTGGGAACATGACCTGAGCTGAAATCAAGAGTCGGTTGCTCAAATGACTGAGCTACCCAGGAGCCCTACAACAAAAACGTTTAAATGTGTAAAGCTGTGATTTTGATATGACTAAAAGGAAAATATCAAAGATAAAATTATTATAAAGATAATTATTAATGTTCACAACTGAGTTTTTTCTTGATGGGCTAGCAAGGTAATAAAAAGTACAAAAATCATAAATTCTATAATAAAGAATAAATAACAATAAACATTTATATCTATCTATTTTATAAAGTGCATTTTCTTACCTTACTTTCAGAAATTCCCTTCTCCAATCACTTCAAAATCCTTTAAAAGACTATTTCTTGGGGCACCTAGCTGGTTCAGTCAGTAGAGCATGGGACTCTTGATCCTGGGGTCATGAGTCTAAGTCCCACATAGAGCTTATTTAAGACTTTTTTTTTTTTTTTAAGAATATTTCTTTAATATCCAAGCATTATATCTCAATTGTATTTTAATAAAACTGGAAAAAAAATCCAAGCTATTAGTCTTGTTAAATCCATTTTTAACAGCCTCACTGAGGTATCATTGACATACAATAAACTGTATACATTTTATGTATACACCTGTGAGACCATCACCACAATCAAGATATTAACTTAGCATTAACATATCCATCTTCCCCAAAAGTTTCCTCTTGGACCCTTTTGTAGTCCCTCCCTCCATTCTTTCCTTTCCCACTGCCCTATTCTGTCTTTTTTTTTTTTAATTTTTAAAATGTTTATATTTATATTTGAGAGAGAGAGAGAGAGAGAGAGAGAGAGAGAGAGAGTACAAGCAGGGGAAGGGGCAGAGAGAGAGGGCTCTCATCTGAAGCCGGCTCCAAGCTCCAAGCTGTCAGCACAGAGCTCCACGCAGGGCTTGAACTCATGAGCCAAAGTCTGCTGCATAACTGACTAAGCCACCCAGGCACCCCTGCCCTATCCTGTCTTAAGGCAACCACTGATTTGCTTTCTGTCACTATAGGTTTGTTTACATTTTCCAGAATTTTATAAGAATGGAATCATAGAGTATGTACTCTTTTTTATAAAGTTTCTTTCACTCAGCATAATTATTTGGAGATGCATCTAGTGTGTGTGTGTGTGTGTGTGTGTGTGTGTGTTTATATATTTCCTGTATGGATATACAATCTGTTTACCCTACTGATAGACTTTTGGTTGTTTCCATTTTCAGGCTATTACATATAAAGCTGCTACAACATTTATATGTAAGTCACAAGTATGGATATAAGATTGCATTTCTCTAGGATAAACCCCTAGGACATTGCAGGTGTATATAAACTTTTTAGGTTTTTCAAAATGTTGTATCCTTATACATTCCATCAGCAGCAGTGCATGACGGTTAAAGCTCTTCTGTACCCTTGACAATATTTGGTTTGATTAGGCTTTTTTAATATTAGTTATTATAAGGGCCTCTCTCCCATGGGGCTGTGAGGGGTCCCTTTTCTCCTCAACCAGGGCTGGAGGCCAACATCAGTCCTTGAGGATCGTTGTGAGGGCTGCTGGGGGCTGGCAGCCTTGTTTTCCTGCCTTGGACATCTGTAGTTGCTGGGAGCCCCCACTTGGTCTATTCCAGGCATGCCAACTCCACAGCCAGACTAGGGGCTAAAGTGGCAGCACTGGGCCTCCAGCCTCTGGCTGTCCTTGGGTAGTGCCAGGCTCTCATGAGCTGCCCCTGGCCTGTAGCTCAGTCCCCTCCCTGCCCCTCAGACAGCACCTAACAAGAAAACACACCTAAACAGGAACATTCTTCTTTCACAAATTTGTTTTGGCTATTCTTGATTTTTTTCATTTCCATCTGAATTTTAGAATAAGCTTGTTAATATCTACAAAACTCTTGGAATTTTGGTTGAGATCGCGTTGCCTCTATCAATCAAATTGGGGAGAATAGATATTAACAACATTGGGTCTTCTGACTTGAATACAGAACACAGTATACATCTTCATATTGGCTCAGTTGTGATCATGTGACACTTGGTGTCATATACTACTCGTATTGCAAGATATCACTCGTTTATCAAGTTAAAATTGATCAGGAATGTTTGCCCGTCTTGCAGGACAAGTTACTCGCAATCCAAGCTTTTATTGTATATTGAAAAACAAGAAGAACCACTGTCAAACCAGAGTTCCATGCCTCATGAAAATCTCTTTCAAAAATGAAAGAGAAATAAAAGTATTTCCAAACTTTTTCACACTTTTATTGCCAGAAGACCTGCATTATAAGAAATGTTAAAGGAATTTCTTCAGACAGAGAGAATATATACATGATACCAGATGAGAATTTGGATCTATGCAAAGAGATGAAGTGTTCTGGAAATGCATAAAACAGTGTCAAGAATGAGTAGAGCATTATAACTTGTTTCCAGGAATTGTCCATTACTCATGCCTCACCAGCCTTGATCATAGCATAAAAATTTAAATATATTTGAGCAAATTTATGATAGATGAAATAAAGGGAAAAACATTTCTTACCCTCTGAAATATTACCAATTTGTTTTCCTACATCTCAGGATTTTCAGGCTGTATCTTTCAAGTATGTAATATTTTTCATCTCATATATGCAATTCATGGCCAATGTTTCATATTAAAATCACTTTACAAGCCTTGTGTTTCTGTAAACAGAAATGTAAGTCATAGAGCTAATATAATTTACTAACACTTTGAATGAAAATCAGAATGAGTATACATGACATCTTGGCTGAGTAAAACCCAGAAACACATGGTTTAAAACCATTTATGTCTTGGCTCTCCTCTTTTAAAATATTCATTTGTTTAAAAAATCTAGGGGCGCCTGGGTGGCTCAGTCGGTTGAGCGTCTGACTTCAGCTCAGGTCATGATCTCGCAGTCTGTGAGTTCGAGCCTCGCATTGGGCTCTGTGCTGACGGCTTGGAGCTTGGTGCCTGTTTTAGATTCTGTGTCTCCCTCTCTTTCTGCCCCTCCCCCACTCATGCTCTGTCTGTCTCTCTCTCTGTCAAAAATAAATACACATTAAAAAAAATTAATCTATTTATTCATACTATCAACAGTGATTATTGAGGGCCATGTACTATTCTAAGCCCTGAAGACAGAACAGTAAACAAAACCCTTATTCTCATGCAGCTCCTATTCTAGTGGAAAGAAACATAAAACAAGTAAACAATACATATATAATATGGCAGATGATGGTAAGGGCTGTGAAGAAAAATACAACAGAGCAAAGTAATAGTGGGGAGGGAGGTTTTAAAGTGAGAGGTCATGGAAGTCCTTTCTGATAAAGCAACATTTGAATAACTATGAGTAAAGTCAGGGAATGAGACACTGACACAGAAATGTGCTTGAAATGTTCTAGGAATAGGAAGGGTGTCAACTGCCTGCAATAGAGTGAATGAGACAGAGTTGGAGGAGATGAGGTAGCCAGGGGCCAGGTTATGCATGCCTGTGGGCCATAGTAATGACTCACATTTTATTCTGCGTGAGATGGAAAGCTACCAAAGGGTTTGGGGGAGGAAAGGGACACTATCTAATGTTTTAAATGTCTAACTTTAGCCATGTTGTTGAGAATGGAGAGCATGAGTGTCAAGAGAAGAGGAAGGGAGACATGTTACAAAGATAAATAACATGACATAGCAAAACTTTAGGTCAACTCTAAGTTCTTTGTGCTCTGCTAACAATATCATCCAAGTGTAAATTTAAGGAGCAACTGAGCCTGTTGCTACTTTGGAGCTTTCTGGCTTTAGGGCTCTGCAAAATGACCTTTGTGTCTGTTTGGCAGCTTCTCTAAGGAACTGTTCTTAGCATTTGGGTTGGAATTCATTTTGGTGTTGTTCCAGTTATCTACTGCTACCTAATAAATATCCTTAAAACTTAGTGGCTTAATATAATGACATTTGTTTTGCTCACAAATCTGTCATTTTGGCAGGGCTTGTCAATCCAGATCTCTGCTCCACTTGGCAACAGCTGAGAGAGCTGGAATCATCTGAAGGCTGGGTCACTCACATCTGGCATTTGATGCTATCAGCTGGGTCCTTGGCTGTGGTTGTGTTCAGAACACTTACATACAATTTTTCCATGTAGCTCCCATGGCGTCCTCACAGCATGGTAGCTTAGTCCTAAGAGCCAGTATCCCAATGGTGGCTGGGGTCCAAACGTGAGCCACATGAAGTGATACCACCTTTTCTAACATAGTCTTGAAAGTCAGGCAACAACCCTTCCACTGACTTTGATTCATTAGAAGCAAGTTTGTAAGGCCAGCCCATATTCAGGAGGCAGGAAATTAGTTGCCACCTATTGATATAAAGAACATCAAGTCCCACTCTGAGGCAAGTTGAGTTGATAGACTGGATGGCCTTAGTAATATCTCTAGGCCTTGATAAAACAAACTTTCTTTGCCTAGCTCTAAGAGGACACAGGATTTTGGGAGAAAAACATGTGAAATATAAGGTTAAAAAAAAAAAGAGGGAAAGCATCAAAACCACCCTTGCTAGTTTATTTCCCCAACAAACAGCTGAATCCTTGTCACAGTTTAGGAGCCCTAAAATGCAAGTCCTTGAAGAGCTCATGATCTAATGAAGAAAAAACACACAGATTGTGAAGTCTTCAGTAGAAGGGCCCATTTCTCACTCATGTATCCTTAGTGCCTAGTATTGTTCGTGCAACATAATAGACACTTAAATGTTGCATAGTTGAACATTCTATTGTAATAAGTGTTACATACAAATATTTAAGGGAGTACAGAGGAGGGGGAAACTTCCCAGAAGAGGAACATGGAAGATTTTTCAGAGTATGTGGCATCTAAATTAGGTCCTGAATGATAACTGTGAAGTCAGGGACATCAGAAATATGTGCAAAGATGTAGAAGCATGAAAGAGCCTAAGAGAAGAGCAAGTTCAGATGACGGTGTTGCTAAAATATATTCTTGACATAGAGTAGTCAGAAAATATTTGCTGAATAAATACATGGATGAAGAGTATTGGATGGTCAGCCTAGAAAAGTGAGGTTTTGGCTGGGTTGTGAATCTTTATGCCATGTAAAGAATGCTGGAATGTATCCTACATGCAATATGGAGCGATACAATGTTTTTACACAGGAAAAGTGCTGTAATTAGAGATGTGTTTAAGAGTGAGAACTCTTGTAACAACAAGAATGGGCTGAGATGGGGAGAGATTAAACCCTGGTAGGCAAGACTAGTTTGGAAGCTACTGTAAGAGTAAAGTAAGATAGTAAAGTAAGAGGAGGAGAGAACAGATAAAAGAGGTAGTTTGGGTGGTGGAATTGATAGGATTTGATAACTTGATTGAACGAATCATGGGGAGCAAAGTGAAGGCGAGGATACTTCTTGGTTTTCTAGCTGGGTGACTACAGGATGATTATGCCATCACATGAGGTACAAAATACAGGGGTCAGGATACGCTTTGCATATTTTGTTTTGTGTGGCTGTGTGATATAATCTGTTCAGTTCTATGTATTTTTTTACTAGATCCTCAAGTGGGACATACAAAGAAAATGACTGTTTTACATTTAGAGTGATATATGTAACCTTGGTTTTTCTAGGGTCCACAGGCTGGGACATAAAATAATATTCAAACAAGAGACTTAAAATTGGATCTCATCTAACTAGCCAGAAATCTAGCCCCGTATTTTTTCTTCCTGGTTCAACGATACTTTTGATCTGTTTAATGTGTCCTAGCAGGCAGTGGTAATAACCTACGTCTTACTGCTCTGAAGTATTTTTTCGGTCTTCCCCTGCTGTTGCCATCAATATTGGGAACTGGTCCCCTGGTTAAGCATTGACTCTTTTTTTTTTTTTTTTAAGTATTTTATTTTTAAGCAATCTCTACACCCAATGTGGGGCTCAAACTCACTCATGAACCTGAGATCAAGTGTCGCACGCTCCACTGACTGAGCCATCTAGGCATCCCATCACTGATTCTTGAAGACAGTTCTTGTTTCTGTTTCATTTCTTGATTTTTCACATGCATCATGGGAACTCATGGAGCTCCCATAATAGTGCTAACATGACACCTCTAAAATTTCTGAAGGTGGTGTGTCTGTTTTCCCATACTTAAAAAAAAAATTTTTTAATGTTTATTTATTCTTGAGATGGAGACAGAGACAGAGAGCAAGCAGGGAGGGGGACACAGAGAGAGGGAGACACAGAATCTGAAACTGGCTCCAGGCTCTGAGCTGTCAGCACAGAGCCTGACATGGGGCTCGAACTCATGGACCATGAGATCATGACATGAGCTGAAGTTGGAGCCTCAACTTACTCACCCAACCAGGCGCCCACCCCTTTAAAAAAATTTTTAATGCTTATTTATTTTTGACAGACAGAGAGACAGTGCAAGCAGTGAGTGGGGCAGAGAGAGAGGGAGGTGACACAGAACCCGAAGCTGTCTTCCATTCCAATTCTGGAGACACCATCATGATGAAATAAGAAAAAATGCTCTCCCCAGCACTTGTGTGGTGGCCATGGAGGCGTGTCTCTTACATCTCCCCTCAAGAGAATCTGCTGTTGTGTGCTTTCTGACCGACAGCCTCCAGCTGCCTCACCTTTGGATCTGCTGTGGCATTGATGCTGAGGTGATGCTTCCTAAGGGCTGCTCCCACTCAGTGACTGAGCATGGCTGAGGTACTAGAGCTGACCTATCTCGGCCCAATATGGGACTCCTCTAATAGCATCCTTTGTTCTGCGACACCCCACTGGTTTGGCCAAGGCTTTCTCAGAAAGACACTACAGTTTGAAAATCTTCCTGCCTTGTGTTCTGAAGTCTCTTCCCATCTATTCCTGTTCTCTCCCCCTTTATTGTTCACAGGCATTTTTTCCCAGGAAGTTTCTTTAAAAAAAAAAAAATTAATGTTTATTTATTTTTGAGAAACTGAGAGATAGAGCATGAGTAGGAGAGGGGCAGAGAAAGACGGAGACACAGAATCCGAGGCAGGCTCCGGGATCTGAGCTGTCAGCACAGAGCCCAATGCAGGGCTCAAACTCACGAGCCACTGTGAGATCATGACCTGGGCTGATATCAGAGGCTTAACGACTGAGCCACCCAGGTGCCCCTCCCAGGAATTTCTTATACATCTAGTTCTGTTTGGGCATTTGATTTTTGGAGGATCTGAACTGACATGAGTGGTCCTGAGAGTGGGGTTGTGGGGCAGGAATTACTACTGCCTATGTACCCTCAAATCAAAGGTGAGATTAAAAAAAAAAATTTTTTTTTAATGTTTATTTTTGAGCGTGAGAGAGAGCCTGGGCAGGGCAGAGAGCAAGGGAGACAGAATATCTGAAGCAGGCTCTGTGCTGTCAGCAAAGGCCCGATGCAGGGCTTGAACTCACAAACTGTGAGATCATGACAGGAGCTGAAGTTGGCTGCCTAACTGACTGAGCCACCCAGGTATTGCAAAGGTGAGTTTTTTTTAAAAGGGGTTAAGTAAGTAATTCCAATAGGCACTTTTAAGATGTAAACCCAAATCTTTCTGAAGAAACTCACTTATTTTTTTTTATTATTTTATTTTTTAAATTTATATCCAAGTTAGTTAGCATATAGTGCAACCATGAGTTCAGGAGTAGATTCCTTAACACCCTTTACCCATTTAGCCCATCCCCCCTCCAACAAGTCCTCCAGTAACCCTCTGTTCTCCATATTTAAGAGTCCCCCTCCCTGTGTTTATATTATTTTTGCTTCCCTTCCCTTATGTTCATCTGTTCCGTGTCTTAAAATCCTCATATGAGTGAAGTCATATGATATTTCTCTTTCTCTAATTTCGCTTAGCATAATACCCTCCAGTTCCATCCACATAGTTGCAAATGGCAAGATTTCATTCTTTTTGATTGCCAAGTAATACTCCATTGTGTGTGTGTGTGTGTGTGTGTGTGTGTATACATACCACATATTCTTCATCCATTCATCCATCAATGGACATCTGGGCTCTTTCCATACTTTGGTTATTGTTGATAGTGCTGCTATAAACGTTGGGGTGCATGTGCCCCTTTGAAACAGCATACCTGTGTCCCTTGGATAAATACCTAATAGTGCAATTGCTGGATCATAGGGTAGTTCTCTTTTTAACTTTTTGAGGAAACTCCCTACTGTTTTCCAGAGTGGCTGCACCAGTTTGCATTCCCACCAGCAGTGCAAAAGAGATCCTCTCTCTCCACATCCTTGCCAACATCTGTTGTTGCCTGAGTTGTTAATATTAGCCATTCTGACAGGTGTGAGGTGGTATCTCATTGTGGTTTTGATTTGTATTTCCTTGATGAGGAGTGATGTTGAACATTTTTTCATGTGTTAGTTGGCCATCTGGATTTCTTTGAAGAAGTGTCTATGTCTTTTGCCCATTTCTTCACTGGATTATTTGTTTTCTGGGTGTTGAGTTTGGTAAGTTCTTTATAGATTTTGGATACTAATCCTTTATCTGATATGTCATTTGCAAATATCTTTCCCCATTCCGTCGATTGCCTTTTTGTTTTGCTGATTGTTTCCTTTGCTGTGCAGAAGCTCTTTTATTTTGATGAGATCCCAATAGTTCATTTTTGCTTTCATTTCCCTTGCCTCTGGAGACGTGTTGAGTAAGAAGTTGCTGCAGCCAAGCTCTAAGAGGTTTTTGCCTGCCTTCTCCTTGAGGATTTTGGTGGCTTCCTATCTTACATTTAGGTCTTGCATTCATTTTGAGTTTATTTTTGTGTATGGTGCAAGAAAGTGGTCCAGTGACATGTCACTGTCCAGTTTTCCCAGCACCACTTGCTGAAGAGACTGTCTTTATGCCATTGGATATTCTTTCCTGCTTTGTCAAAGATAAGTTGGCCATACATTTGTGGGTCCATTTCTGAGTTCTCTCCTCTGTTCCATTGATCTGAGTGTCTGCTCTTGTGCCAGTACCATACTGTCTGGACGATTACAGCTTTGTAGTATAACTTGAAGCCTGGGAATGTGATGCCTCCTGCTTTGGTTTTCTTTTTCAAGAGTGCTTTGGCTATTCGGGATCTTTTCTGGTTCCATACAAATTTTAGGATTATTTGTTCTAGCTCTGTGAAGAATGCTGGTGTTACTTTGATAGGGATTGCATTGAGTATGTAGATTGCTTTGGGTAGTAGTGATATTTTAACAATATTTGTTCTTCCTATCCAGGAGCATGGAATCTTTTTCCATTTTTTGGTGTCTTCTTCAATTTCTTTCATAAGCTTTCTATAGTTTTCAGTGTATAGATATTTCACCTCTTTGGTTAGATTTATTCCTAGGTATTTTATGGTTTCTAGTGCAATTGTAAATGGGATCCATTCCTTGATTTCTCTTTCTGTTGCTTCATTGTTGGTGTATAGAACACAACTCATTTCTGTGCATTGATTTTATATCCTGCAACTTTGCTGAATTCATGAATCAGTTCTAGCAGTTTTTTGGTGGAATCTTTTGGGTTTTGCATATAGAGTATCATGTCATCTGCAAAGAGTGAAAGTTTGACTTCCTCCTGGCTGATTTGGATGCTTTTATTTGTTTGTGCTGTCTGATTGCTGAGGCTAAGACTTCCAATACTATGTTGAATAATAGTGGCGAGAGTGGACATCCCTGTCTTGTTCCTGATGTTAGGGGGAAAGCTCTCAGTTTTTCCCCATGAAGAAACTCACTTTAAATTCAGTCCTCAAATAAATTTCATATTGAAGTCCCAATAACTGTGAGTTCGCAATAAAAAAAAAATCACAAAACACATGAAATATATACCTTTCAAGAATAAAACTCATACCTGTAAATGGGAACAAATGGAGTAATATTGTCATATGCAAAGATTTATCACAATTGATAGTTTAATAATACATATAAATGTAATAAAAGCAAGAATTAGACAATTTTATCATAAAGTAAACTAGATATTTTAGTTCATAACAACTGAACACAAAGATAGGATTCTTGAACTCTGATTTTGTCAAAAGAAAGAACATGGGATAACAGGAAGCAATAAATAATAAAATTAGTAAATTCTTCAATGCCTAGAAATGTTTGGAAAATATACCCCCTAGGAGTACTTTTGCTCTCCAAATGGTATTTTTACAATTGCTTAATAAAACTTCTCTTCTTTTAAAAAATGAGTTATCATCTTACATTTGCAGAAGTTTTGACACTGATGTCTTAAAAAAATCCAATACCCTTGAGACTGGTGTACCTAATTAATAAAATGCTCTTTGCAAACAAAATAAATTCAGAAAAATTCATACCACAATTATAACATTGAGATAAACATTTGCATCAAAGCAATTTGATTTCAGATGTTGCATCAAATAACAAGCTGAACACTTCACACTGTATTTATAGACATTCCAAGAGACTAAATTATGCATAATTTATTGTAACTTTGAGCTTGCCACTCACTATGTAGTGTTAGCAGCAAATACTGTGGAACACATATAAGTATCAAAACAAATTATGGAAGGTGGGAGAATATGTCTTTAAAGCTAAAAGCCTCATCAGCTCTTTTTGTATTTTCTACAAAACAAGAATTAAAGCACTGTCCATTATGTTACTGAATAATGGTAGATAAAAATACTCTCATGATAAATTCCTTCTAGAGTTTCTCACCACAAAGATGCTTATTTTTCCAGGCTCATTTGACAAATACTTTGGTAAGCTTGAAAGTATGAGTATTTGCTTATGTTTCTCTCTTCCGTCTGTTGGATCTATCTTCTTTCTCCAGATGACTTCTGTTATGGACTTCTGCTGAAAACAGTAATGCAGGCCTAGATTGTATTATGAGCACATGGATATCATACATCTTTAGACACTTAAGCTAAATCACCACTAGCAGGTCCAGTTCATAAAACTGTTCATTCCTTTCAGCTGTGGCATATGTGGGACCAGGGACTTCTTCTGCTATGAAGTTGGAAGGAATGGCTTGAGGAATTTCAGAGAAGGCAGGAGCAGCAGCCTCTTATAGCCCTATGCCCTCAACATCTGGGGATCTAGTTGCGGATGGAGGAAACACAGAAGGAAGTGCAGGAGATTAGGAGTGTGTGAATCGCCTGATAGAAATGTGGTGTTCTTTGTTCATAAGGAGGCATGGAAACTGTTTTCAGGAGAGACCACTGTCAATTCAGACTTGGGCGCCAGGAATGTAGGGACCAAAGAGAGATGGAAAGAGAAAATTTGAGGTTTTAAACATACGGGATAGATGGTAGGTGGAGAATGGGGCTTCAGAAAAACACTTTTTGAATAGAGGTATCCCAAATGCAATTTCTAAAATGTGAAAGAAACCAGGAGTGTTTCAAGGATGTATTCTCTGAGAGAGGCAGTGTGCCAATATGCATAAATGATGGATTTCCCATTGGCTTCCTCCTTCCCTTCTGGATGAGGAGTTCTAGCGTCCTACCTCCTCATGGGCTCTTTCTCCTGGGTGAAATTTAAGTTCACAGATGGGGGACTTGTGACAACTGGCATGGATTGACTAGCATCCTAGTGAAACTGAAAGTTTTTTTTTTTTTCCCTTTCTTCTCTCTCTCTTTTTCTTTTTGCTATAGTTTATGGCTGGTAAGAATTATGTGGACCCTGATTTCAGTATTTCCTCTTTAGTTTGGGAAATTATATTTAACAGGTAATTGATACTTGTGCTATAAATTGCTGAAGCAGTGGTCACATTTGTTCTGGAAGTTAATTGTGTTTTGCGATTTTTTTGTTAGTGAGAGGTTTGCAATCATGTTCTTTATTGCACCATGCTGTACCTCCGGCATTAAAAAAAATAGACATGAAATGTTTGTGGTCAGAGAAACTCAATTTTGTAGGTACTGAAGGAGCTACATTAATTAATTCCAATGGCAGATTGGAGGGAGTTTATTTTTAGCATTGTAGCTTGCTTAAGCCTACCATTGTGATAACCAGTTTTTCCCCAACACAGGACACTGTTCTGTGGTGCCTTTAGCAGGAGTGTTACAGTAAGGGAATTCTTGGTCAAACAAGTTTGAGAAAAATTCTCTTGAGCTGACTTACCCCATTTTTCTTTTCCTACAGAACTTCTCAGTTTTTAATATACATTTCTATTTTT
The DNA here is from genome assembly GCF_018350215.1 of Panthera leo. Taxonomy (NCBI): domain Eukaryota; kingdom Metazoa; phylum Chordata; class Mammalia; order Carnivora; family Felidae; genus Panthera; species Panthera leo. The sequence continues at coordinate 80,027,129 of NC_056684.1, read as the reverse complement.
TGTTATTTTTGATGTTTATTTATTATTTAAAATGTTTATTTATTTTTGAGAGAGTGCAAGCTGGGGAGGGATAGAAAGAGCGGGACAGAAGATCCCAAGTGGGCTCTGCGCTGACAGCAGAGAGCCCAATGTGGGGCTCAAACTCACCAACTGTGAGATCATGACCTGAGCCAAAGTTGGATGCTCCAGTGACCGAGCCACCCAGGTGCCTCTGTTTATTTAATTTTGAGAGAGAGAGGTGGGGAGAGGCAGAGATAGGGAGACAGAGGATCCCAAGTAGACTACACACTGACAGCAGAGTTGATGTAGGGCTCAAATTCACAAAATGTGAGATCGTGACCTGAGCCAAAATCAAGAGTCTCATGCTTAACTGATTGAGCTTAACAGGCACCCCTGTTAACGTGCATTTTTAAATGCCAAGAGGGAAATATAAAATGCAGTATTTCCATGATTTTTTTTGTCATAGAATACTTTAATATGGCATACCAATTAATATCTCTTAAATAGTTCTTAGGAAAAGAGTTTGAGAACCATCAAGCTGTGGAAAGGGACTTGGCTACTGGTATCTGCTTAGTTCATACTCTGGGGCTTTGGACAAAAGCTCCGTAGTAATAAAGAGGGCACATTTACTTGATGGGCTCTGTGCCTGGGCTAGGGGGCTGGGAAGGTATGGGTAGTTTGGACAGAGGGAAGGGAGGGGAGAAAAGAGGTATGGTTATGGCTGGACAAACTATAGGCATTCAGAAATCTTGCATACTAGCCAGATATTGTTTCACTTCCACCTTTGATATGTCTTACTGAATCAGAGAGATCTGGGTTGAAATCAAAGCTATACTAGCTATCAACAAGGCAACTAAGGGAATGTTACTTAACCTTTTAAACTTCAGTTTCCTTGTCTATAAAGTTGGGGGAATATAACTCACTCATTGAATTGGTGTAGGAATTACTAAGAACCTACCTGGCATGTAGTAAGAATTCAATAAGTATTTATTCAACAAGTGTGCCTGGTTTAGTTTCTGGCATATAATCCTCAACAAATAGAAATTTTTATAATTACTACTATCATTATGAGGTCTGAATCTCAAATATACATGCAGTCAGAATGGACATCAGTGTTGAAAAAGGTATGTTTACTAAACCTAATTTTAGACATACTTATGGATATTTTTTGAAGGGCTCATATATGGGTCTAAGTTATCATAGAGCTAAATCTAGACTTATAACATATCATGAGGAGGTATTAAGTTCCCAGATTCGGGGTGGGGGGGAACAATGCACCATGTAACCAGGGCAGCTGACGTCTCATCATTGCTTATGCTAGGGAAATATATGCCCCCAAATGTGAATAATAAGTTCTTTTCTCATATCAAACCATCCTACACACCAATGCCAGAGGAATCCTCAAATCTCAGTATATCAGGTTGCTGCTCAAAACCTTTAATATTTGCCTATTAACAGAACAATGAACCCCACTAAGAATCTAGTGATAATTATGGAAAGTCTCCCTAGAGAAATGAATATATGTTCACACACAGAATAACTACCCTATTCTAAGAAATTCTTGGACACGCCTGAAGCCCACTATGAACCATGGATGCCACAATCATAATTTCTGGGATTGAATCTAATGAGATGTGGTCTAGCATTTTAATCTTTACATGAAGATCCTGTACAACAAATCTATAATTACTTTATTTTCTATCCTTCCCCACCTCTGTTGACCACACATACAGAGACTCATTTTCGCAGCGAAAGGATTTAGCTGCTGTCTTTCAAAAATGCCAGAGCCAGAAAATTCTTGTCTCCCAATCGTGTTTGTAACCATCCCTCTAGCCTGAAATACTGTTCTCAGTCTTCTCTGGTTACGTAATTCTCACTCTCTCTTTAAAGACCATTTTAATTCCATGTAATTCTTTGAATTCCATTTTAATTCCTTGAAGCCATTTTTAAGCAAAGGTGACTATTGAAAACCATACCTTTCTCAGAGTTCTTATAGTATCTGCCTTTAGCATTTGATAATTAATATTCTCTTTTATCTTCCTTTTTATACAAATGTCTCAAGTCTCTGTGACTTGACCCCAGGGACTGTTTCATTCATTTGGATTCAGGGTGAAATACTAGAGATAGCAATGCCATGTTTCTTCAGACTGTAATAAAATCTTTCACAAAACTAACAAAATTTAGCCTAATTCTTCACATAAATACAATTTATCTGATACAAGCAGGAATATGAAGACGAAATGGCATTTTTAAAAAGCTGAAATGTATTTTAGAATTTGGGAGAATTACAATAATTTACCACTAGATGGAGGAAGTGATTTTCTTAGTCCAAATTAGAAGTTTTTCGTATGAAGAATTGAAAACACATGCTTAGGCCTCAGAAGGTAATGGATAGGAATTTGTCAGGTTATCAATATCTTTCAGAAAACTAGTTTTCTTCATAGTTTTATAAAGAGTATTTTCTATCTTTCTTTCTCAAATGCCCACTGGTAACAAAGGCCAAACAAAAAAAGGCAAACAGATATAATTTGTGTGAAATGAAACCGACTCAGTAAGTGATTTAAAATATACCTTTACACTCTGGGAAAAATTTCGTTATGATCTCATCATGTGTTAACATAATTAATGTCTCTTTGTAATAAGATAAAATAAACGTGCTGATGTGTATAGACATTTCCAGACTTCGGTGTCTTTCAGGGTAACATGCTGTTTGACTGTATTTATTGCTAGTGTTGCATTTTAGACATCAAACACGCCAACTTTTGCTTCAATTTACTTCTGTTTTGAAAAGCCCTTTGTGTTCCTTCAAAAAGGTAAACTTGCAACTTAGAAAAAAATGAAATCTATATAACTGTGAAAATCACTTTTCACTAAGAGCAAAATTGGTATCATTGCAATTGGTTAGAAAGTGAAACCCTTCACCTTTCTTTCTCTTTTCCTTTTTTTTTTTGTAAATGTTGTTACTTTTCTATAACTCTAGCAGAAATGTTAGAATTATCATAAATGAGCTTTTGCGCATGCTGTTATTTCATCTTCTGTAAAAAATTTCAATCATATTCTTAATGTTTCTGTTTCCAAGCCAACTGTTTAATGCTCAAGGCTTTATTTCAGATTGAAGCTCAGACTATTCATTTATGCTAACAGTAGAGCTTGAACAATACTCTAAATTAAAGAAAATGTAATTTTGGGATTTGTCTTATAATTTACCATTTTCAAAAAGCACTCTCTGGAGAAATTAATAGCTTAAATATTACTGGAATAATGAGGATCAAGTTTGAGGAAAATATAGCTTGAAAGTCTATTACTGAAAATGATGGAAATAGGCATTTTTGTATTGCTATCTGAGCAAATATAATACCATACCATTTATCTCTAATTATCCCTAAGAAAAAGAACAAGAAGCACTGAAAAAACAAAGAGTAAAGATTTAAATGGATCTGTTATTCTCTTGCTTTCCCTCACCTACTATTTCTGTTATTATAAATATTAACAAAAATCAGCAAATAGAACTAGAGAGTAAAAACAGAAGGCTGATATAGTCTTTGGGCCAACAAAGAGCTTCTACCTAGCACATTGAAAAATCTTGAGCCTATTATTCTGGGAAAATATCCTCACATATAATCCAAATGTTCATTTTCAAATCCATTCATGCTCGATGAAGTGTGTGATTTTTCTATTCAAGTTAAAGAAAGCCAGATTGCGAATTTATCTAAATTCAGCTAATTACATTTGGTCAAGCATTGTCCTTGGCACAATTAATCTTCAGATCTAAATTTTTGTTCTTTTAATCATCTATGGTTGCAGGGGCCATTGGCTGCAAAAATAGAAATTTTCATTACCTCAGGATACAGAGCTTCCACTAGACCTTTATATTTTGGGTTGCTTCTTCCTGTCCAAATAAATGGTTAGGTTTATGCAACAAATGTGTCCTAAAGAGGTAAAATAGGGACAGACAACGTGGAACAGTTCAGTGAGATTAGTTTGTATCTTAGTTCAGCTTTGTCAAGTTTCAAACTTAATTTCTGAATGGTAGGTAGCTTCTACCTGACAGCCATTTGCATTGTATCCTTTATGGCATAGTCATCATTTGGGCTGGGTAGTTGCACCACCACCCAATTCATTTTTAAGTTATACCAAGGAATTGACACATTGTCTTGATATCTGTGATCTTGAAGCTTTGACGCCTCACTTTACCACAGCCCTCTCCAACTTGTGAGAAAGACTTCTTTCCTTTGTAAAGGCAGGGATATGAAACAGAAAAGAAGCAGGTAGAATTTTTAGACCTCCTCTTGTCAGTCTGGATGATTCACTAAGCTTGGTAGGCTGCATGCCCTGTATCAATACAATTACATAATCATTACCTGTAAGTTAAATCACTTCACACACCCACTGGCAAAAATATAACAATAAAGCTATTCTTATGATTTTTCCCCTTCAAAGTAATTATATATAGTTGAAAAACTAAACTGCCTTCAAACTAATGTAACTTCAAACATTACCTTTCCCCTTATAAAACTTCTTGCTCTTCTTATCTTGCACTATACTGAATTAAAAAAAAAAAAACTAGTTATGGTGAATAGATAAAATGAATTTTTCAGCTATTCAGCAGATAGAGTCAGAAAAAAAATAACGGAAACTGGTAGCATTTTCACACTGCCTAACAGGTAGTAGGTGCTCAAAAAGCAATCAACAAAACAATGTTAAATACATAGATTTCTTTCAAAGTGACTTGAAACATGCCAAGATTTCCAAGAATAAAAATGTAGTTAGGGGATCATTTTTCTATAATAAATGCAAGCATTAATAAAATTTCCATGAATTAAAGGAAATAAGGATGGCTTTCTGATTTATAATGAGTTAGCTTTGAAAATTAGGGTGCCTAAGTTCTGAGCAATGAAAGGATTTCATGATAGGAGAGGAAGCCATGTAATTTCCAAGGGCATGCCTTTGAATCCAATGAAGGTTGTCACAGAAAGTTGATACCATTTGACAACTATTTTGTGAAATGAGCTGGTCTCAGTCCAGTGGACAGATGTCCATATCACAAAATGCTCTAATTGGCAGTCTTAGTGGAGGAGCCAAGAATTGAACACAGACAGGCCTGGAATCTGAACCCTTTTCTCACTCTCTAGAGGGGCAGAGTTTCATTCATAAAGGAAACTTAGAAATGCTGGTGGCAATCAGATATATGTTTTACGGCTGAACAGACAACTTCATGTTTCAAAGCTGTCAAATTTTTCAATAAGCTCAAATACTTTTAATAAGTGTCCCCCAAGTTGAAGCAAGTGTTCATTACTTTCTGCTGCAAAGTAATATTGCAAGCTTGCATGTTGTTAAAGAAAAGCCAGAGTTGGACAGTATTTAAAGCAGCAGAAACAGATTTTTATTCAGGAACTGTTGCAATATGGCAAGAGGACCTCACTATAGAACTGGACTCGATTCTATATACAGCATGGGCAAGTGAGGATCTATAGCCAAGGAGCAGGATAGGGGTCAGTGGATAGAAAATTGCTAAGAGGAAACATTAGCAGTTAGGAAGGATTCTGGCTAAACCAACTTGATAGGATTCTTGTGGAAAGCTGGTGTGGGTGATCAGATATCACATGGGGGATGAGGAATTTGATCAGATATCAAGGGTGATCAAACATTGTGGGGGGGGGAGGGTGGGATTCTTGCTAAACTGACTTAAAAGTGTTTTTGCTAAAAATGAGTATATAAAGTTAGACAGGGAAGTCTGAAGGTTGAGGCCTAGTTGAAAAGACAGTTCAAAGAAGCCTGACTAAAGTTTGGTCAAGGAGAGAGTCTTTGTCAAAATACTAGTGTGTTTCTCATGCAAAATGTGCACTATTGTTGGGTTTAGTGACTATCAGTAGTCAGCTAAAAATATCACACATGCCATGAAAACTGGCAAGTAAAATCCAGTAAGTACTTGAACTTAGAATATTTTGCCTGTGGCTCAAAATATGCCCAATCTGCTATAGCTTTTCTGTGTGCTACATTGAAGCAGATATTCCCAAGGCCTGGAAAATCAGATGGACTGAATTACTGGCCATATCCTTTTAGAATTAATGACATAGCAGTAGGCTTGATCAGGGCCTTCATACTGAAAAATGACAAATGACTGCCTGTTGATATGATTTTAGCAGTTATGAGAATGCCTACTGTTTCCATATGCCTAAAATTCCAGACCTGAAGTGTCATTCTTTTAGCTTCGGTTTTGATGTCTTGGGGAGAGGTCATTTTCCACAGTCCACAGAACGAACACTACTAGTTCTATAGCTTTTCCACTAACTTCCTCCCTCCCTCCCCATCACAGATGTGCACACTCACTAGAAATGGGGTGTGCATGTATGTGTGTGCATATGTGATTCTGTGGTCATTTAAATTCAGGAAAAACTTAGTTAAATAGGTTTATTTATGCAAAGTTTACAAAGACTTTAACATACAAATACATCTTTTGACGCTCAAAGAAGAGAGAGTATGCAGCATTTCATATAATATATCTCATTCAACTCAAGCCCAAGGCGGCCCCTGATGGGGCCCCATTAATAACACAGGGACCAAGCCCTGCCCACAACAGGCAGAGAGAACCATTGCAGACGACTGGACTGAAGGCAAATTCAGCTTAGCCACAATGGCAGGGAGCATGCAACCCACATAGGAGACACCTCTGAAGCACAAGGTTCTGGTGAACAGGGGACATCGCACTGTAGGACACTAGAGGAACTCCTCTTCAAAAGGCCACTGCTTTCAAGAGCAAGAGATGTAGCTCACTTTCTTAACACATAGAAACAGACATAGAGAATTAGATAAAATGAGGAGACAGAGGAATGTATCTCAAATGAAAGAATAGGACAAAATCAAAGCAAGAGAGCTAAACATACAGAGATAAGTATATGCCTGGTAGAGAATTTAAAGTAATGGTCAAAAAGATACTCACTGGACTTGAAAAAGAGGAGGACCTAAATGAGACCCTCAACAAAGAGATAGAGAACATTAGAAAAAAAAATATATTAAAAAAAAAAAGGGCATCTGGGTGGCTTAGTCAGCTAAGCGTCTGACTCTTGATTTCAGTCATGATCTTATGGTTCCTGAGATGGAGCTCCACATCTGGGCTTTGTGCTGACAGTGTGGAGCCTGCTTAGGATTGTCTTCTTCTCCAATGCTCGCTCTCTCTCTCTCTCTCTCTCGAAAAAACAAAACAAAACAAAACAACAACAACAAAAAAACCCCAGCAACATAAAAAAGGAGGGGCACCTGTGTGGCTCAGTCAGTTAAGCACCTGACTCTTGATTTCAGTTCAGGTCATGATCTCACAGTCATGAGTTCGCGCCCCACCTTAAGCTCCACACTGATTGTGGAGCTTGGCTGGGATTCCTTTCCCCTTCTCTGCCCCTCCCCCACTCAACATGCTTTCTTGCTCTCTCACTCTCTCCCACAAAATAAATAAACAAACATTAAAAAAACATAAAAATGAACCAATCAGAGATTAAGAACTCCATAATTAAAACATATAACACCTATTAACATTGCTGGAAACTTGTGTTCCAAGGACCACAGATTGACAGATGCTCTTCTCACTCATTTAGAGTTTGGTGTGCACAACTGATAATTGATACCTGACAGCAGAATTTTCAAAGGAAAGGGGAGAAACAGGCAAAATGTATTACCTGGAATTACTGGGGGACTACCCGTTTTTCCACAATTCTGCTGGCATCAAAACATTGTTAAAAAATAAATAAATAAAAACCTTCCTCGGAATGAAAATGGTTTTCTCTCTGAGAAGTTTAGTAGATTCTCAGCAGTGTGTTGCTACAGGTAAACTATTCTCAGTAAATCATCAGGACAGTTCAATTTCTTGTTATCAATTTTCTTCGAAATGTTAGATGAGGAAAGTACTGTTCAGAGTCCTTCAGTGCCCTTTCTTGTTAAGCCTACAGTCCTCCTCTGCTTGGGATTGGCATGGCAGGCTACCACCAGTAACATACGGGTAGTAGAGGAGAAATTGTAATGAGAAATTGTGTTGAGTAGGACTATCTGTGGAAAATTCTTTCAATCATCATATGTGGGAAATTACAGGATTTTATTCTCACTGACTCCAATCAATTTTTCTCCTGTCAGACATATGTTTGATAATGGAGCAGAGAGAATTACAATTACAAATGTGCCACTCATTTTTCTTTGTTAATAGGAATTGCATAAGATGGAACTTATTTCCTGTTCCTATTTGTGGGGAACAAACTTGTAGCAATACTATTATTCTTTCTACAGAGAATATTGTAAAATCATTGCTTATGAAGAAGATTCAAAGAACATGAAGCCAAAAGATGTGGGTGAAAAGTGTCATAGATGTCTGTCAGGTAATTTTGAGTCACAAAAATATATTATTTTTCTGTCATTTGAGATACACATGGCATTTGTAAACTTTTAATATTTTTAAATTGTTTTGATTACTCTCCTTAAAAACAAATATTTGCTTTCATATTTAATTTTGTACTGTTTAGCTTTAGGCACAAGAAAATCTGGATCTCTCCCTCATATACTGATCATAAAATGAATTCAAGTAGTATTCTTTTATATGTTCTTATTAAATTTTATTTAACATTTATTTATTTTTGAGAGAGAGAGAGACAGAGCATGAGTAGGGGAGGGGCAGAGAGAGAGGGAGACACAGAATCCAAAGCAGGCTCCAAGGTCCAAGCTGCTAGCACAGAGCTGGATGTGGCGCTCAAACCCAGGAACTGTGAGATCATTAACTGAGCCAAAGTCAGCGCTTAACCAGCTGAGCCACCCAGGCGCCCCTAAATGTTACTATTCTATTGAGCTAGCATGCTCTAGGTCAAAAAAATATGAAAACAATTTCTCTCTCCTCCTTTGTCTCTGTCTCTTTCCAATTAAGAAGGAAATGCTTAGTTTATGGAAGTTAATTAAAAAAAAAAACTGGGGTAGCTCCTCAAAAAGACATATGTTTTGAGTGGGCGAAGAAGAGGAGCTCAAAATAAGACTAGGAATAAAGAAGATGAGGGAAAGATGAAAAGAGGGACAGTGAAATTTGATAAGGAGAAGATAGGTAAGGCAGAAGAGAAATAAAAGAATTAGAGAACAGGGGGAAAAAAAGGCAAAAGAAGAAGAGAGGTTGGATAAAATACTAACTGGCTTTATAAAATAGTTCCATAAATTATAGCTGACTTCCATAAACTACGATCTCTGTGAGTGGGACACATAGTGTAATGATTACTTTTCTAGGGCTTTATTTCTTCCTGAGTATCATTCTCTGTGTTTTACACCATACACACTCCCCTCCCACATGGTCTGATGCTCATTCATACTAAAGTGCTAGAGACAGAGCACCTGGGTGGCTCAGTTGGTTAAGCATCTGACTTCAGCTTAGATCATGATCTCCTGGTTCATGAGTTTGAGCACCGAGTCAGGCTCTGTGCTGACAGCTCAGAGCCTGGAGCCTGTTTCAGATTCTGTGTCTCCCTCTCTCTCCCTGCCCCTCCCCCACTCACACTGTCTCTCAAAAATGAAATAAACATTAAAGAAATTAAAAAAAAAAATAAAGTGCTAGAGATCAAGCACTTATATAAGAATTGCTACATTTGGGTGAGATTTATGGTCCATCAACTCAGCATTTTGTTTAAATGGGGCCTCCAAGACGTGGGAGAAAGTGTTTTCAAACTGAGTTCATGTAAATTTGAAACTGCTATAAGTATTCTCTATTTCAAGCAGACTGTAAGGAAAAGTTAGACCAAGAGAGTTTAAAGTATTCTGTTTATCAAGGGAACCTAAGTAATACAGGACTGCTGAGTTAGTACATGCATAGTTTAAATGGACAGATTTAATTTCTCATAACGATTCTACAGAATAAGTGGAAAAATACAATTTTCTTTTTTTTGAAAGATACAATTTTCTATTAAAATGTTTATTATATACTTTGTGATTAAAAATACTTAATGTATTGCAATAATTAAAAAACTGTAATTCAGGAACTGGTGAAATATTTGCATCACTGACTCCTGATTCTCTATTTTTTTCCCCCATTTTTATTGGTGGAAACATGATCTCTCCAGTCATTTAAATCATAAACTTTGGAGTCCTCCCAAATTTCTCCCCCCTCAGTTACAATATCCAATTGGTCACCAAGTCCTGCCATTTCTATCTTCTTAATGTTTCTGGAATTGTCTCCTCTGTAATTTCATGTCCACTGCTGTAGTTCAAACTCTCATTATAACTCACTTGGATTATTGTAGTTGTTTCCTAATTGATCTTGTTGCTTTGGGACCCATCATCTAATCCAGGGGTTGGCAAACTATATAGCTCATGGGTCAAATCCAGCCTGTTTCTTGTTTTGTTTTGTTTTTTGGAAATAAAGTTTTTGTTGGAACACAGCCATATCTATTCATTTACGTATTGTCTATGGGTGTTTTCATGCTACAACAGGAGACTAGTTGTGACAGAGACCTCATGGCCCACAAAACCCCAAATATTTACTATCTGGCCCTTTATAGATAGTTTGCTAACTTCTGATACAATCCATTCTCCAGTCTGCAGCCAGAGTGGTATTTCAAAAACTCAAATCTGATCATTACTCCCGCTTGAAATCTCACACAACTTCCCATAATCCATAGAAGAAAATTCAAACCCATGATTATTATTATTATTATTATTATTAGACTCCTGCCTACCTTTCTAGTCTCACCTTCTACTATTTCTCCACTTGGTTACTGTATTCAATTGTGAAAAATATTTGCAGTGCCCTGGATTTGCAATGCTTTTTCCTCAAGTTCTTCCTTCTGGCAAACACAGTCATTTCTTTAAGTTCATGCACACTGTTGACCCTTAACTAGACTTTCTAGTTTTCTCCATGCAGAATTAAATTCTTCCTGTGAATTTATCATATTTAAAATACTTATCACCAGTAGTACTCATTTTAACTTGTTGTCATTTTTAATTACTTCTCTGACCTTCCTAATAGATTATGAGCCTTTGGAGGATCCGGATGGTGTCTTATTATTTCTAGTATCCCTTGTGCCTAACAAAGTGCTTTATATGTAATAAACACTTATGAAACATTTGCTGAATAAATGAATGAAGGAACTTTAGCTGAATCTTTCTTGCATAAACCTTAATGTGATCTGTGGGAAAGTGAACTCTTTGCCTCAAAGACTATGAAACACTACTGAATGCTTTTATACCAAAATTTACTGAGGATTGTAAAAGTAAAACAGAGAAACAACACTTCTCCATAAATTTATGAAGTAGAACAAAAATCAATGTTTTACAATCAGAGGAATGAGGGGCGCTTGGGTGGCATAGTCGGTTAAGCATCCAATTTTGGCTCAGGTCATGATCTCGCAACTTGTGAGTTCAAGCCCTGCATCAAAATCTGTTCTGATACGTTGGAGCCTTGGAGCCTGCTTTGGATTCTGTGTCTTCTTCTCTCTCTGCCTGTCCCCGCTTGTGCTCTGTCTCTCTCTCTCAAAAATAAATAAGCATTAAAAAAATAAAAATAAATAAAATCAGAGGAATAAAAAAATGTTAATGAGAAAAACAAGAAAATGTTTTTGTTATTGATTGTGACTATAAACTATTATTTAAATTAAATTATGTTGTTCTAAGTTGAATTCATTAAGAGATTCCATTTGGATTCATAACACAAATGATTTTTTACCTTCTAATAATGCTTTGCCAGGTTTTATAGACTGAGCTGATTGTATAGACTAATGTTACGACTTGAAAGCATTTACATTTCTTGTGTGAAGATCAAACTAAAGGCTCTGAATCCAGATAACCAACAGATATAATGAATACACCTATCAGAGCACATAAAACACATCACATAGTAAATATCCATGTAAAAAGCCAGATGATATAATAATAATTGGAAGAAAAAGAATATGAAAATATATATTAGATTTAGGCTTTTAGAAACAGCAGAGTAACTTAGCCAGAATAATCTTGCAGATAACAATTATAATATACATGAACAAAATATATTTAACACTCCTTCCCACCCCCCAACCATTTAAAAATATTGAAGAACACGAAAGAACTCAGATACTGGAGGGAGCATACCCTTGAAAGACAGAACTGTAACTAGTGAGATTTGGGAATGTGTACTTTTGACTGAGGGTACATCCCAATCTGTATCAGGCTGTGGGTAACAGTAAATTGCAACCTTACTGGCGTAAGGTAAAAGAAGACAGAGTTCTCGGCTGGCAGAGAAGCTCAAAAGATCAGGGGGGAAATCCTGGAAGAGAGTGAGCTGCAAAAGGAGTGAAACTCAGGATCTGTATATAAATTCCACTCAAATCCTTGATTGACCACTAAACTGTACACGTCCCAGAGATACTCTAGTATGCCTGGTGAAAAAGTAGCCCCTGGAAGAGGAAAGATTTGGGGAGAGATTCTAAGTGTAGCCAAGTTAACTACCTGCAGGAACAAAAATCAATACTCTTCAAAGAAACATAACTGAATCCAGAATTTCATAATGTCCAGGATATGATAAAAGGACACCAGATATACAAAAATACAGGAAAATGTGATCCATAGTCAGGAGAAAAAGCAGTTAGTAAAATCCAGTCCCATAAAGCCAATAGCAATTTTGAGAAAAAAGCACATAGCTGGAGTTATCACAATCTAAGATTTCAAACTATATTACAAAGCTGCAATAATCAAAACAATATGATTCTGGCACAAAATAGAAACATAGATCAATGAAACCAAAATAGAGAACCCATGAATAATACTATGCTCATATGGTCAATTAATCTATAACAAAGAAGGCAAGAGTATATAATGGAGAAAAAATAGCCTGTTCAATAAATGGCATTGGAAAACTGGACAGCTACATGCAAAAGAATGGAACTGGACCACTTTCTTACACCATACACAAAAATAAACTAAAAATGGATAAAAAACCTAAATGTAAGACTTGAAACCATAAAATTCCTAAAAGAAAACATAGGCAGTGAACTCTGGACATTGGCCTTAGCGATATTTTTCTGGATATATCTCCCTAGGAAAGAGAAACAAAAGCAAAAATAAACAATTGGGATTCTATCTATTTTGGATACTAACCCCTTATTGGATATGTCATTTGCAAATATCTTCTCCCATTCAGTAGGTTGCTTTTTCATTGTGTTGATGGTTTCCTTTGCTATGCAAAACTTTTTAGTTTGATGTAGTCCCAATTGTTTGTGTACTTTTAGAAGTTGTAGGTTTTACATATAGGTTTTATGGTTGTAGGTGTTACACTTAGGTTTTCAATTCATTTTTAGCTTATGTTTGTGTATGGTGTAATAAAGTGGTCCAGATTCATTCTTTTGCATGTAGCTATTCAGTTTTTCCAGTACCATTTAATCACTGAATAAAATTCTTATTTCTTTTTTTAAATTAAATTAAATTAAATTAATTAGTTAACTTTTAGAGAGAGAGAGAGCACGCACATGAGCAGGGGAAGGGAAAACAGAGAGGAAGAGAGAGAATCTCTAGTAGGCTCTGCACTGCCATTGAGCCCAATGCAGGGCCCAATGCGAGGCTCAAACCCATGAACTGTGAGATCATGATCTGAGCCAAAACCAATAGTCTGATGTTTAACTGACTGAGCCACCCAGGTGCCCCTAAAATCTTCATTTCTTGATCTGGGTGCTGTTTATAAGGATACATATGCTTTGTGATAATTCATGGAACTAAACACTTAACTTTTTGTGTACTCTTTTCTATGTGCATTATACTTAAATGTTTATTTACAAAAATGGGCTAGTATCAGGCTGTGAAAATTTAGAAAGATATTATACAATTAATTAATAATTTCACTAATAAAAGCATATTAGTGAAAAAAGAATGTATATATATATATACATATATACATAATATATATACATATATACATAATATATATATTATGTGTATATATATATATACATATATAATATATATATATATTATATATATATATGTATATATATATATATATATATATATATATATATATGAAAGAGAACACAAGTATGAGCAGGGGAGAGGGGCAGAGAGAGAGAAACTTAAGTAGGTTCCACATGCTCAGTGTGGAGACCTATATGGGGCTTGATCCCACAATCCTGGGATCATGATCTGAGCTGAAATCAAGAGTCAGGTGCTCAAGTGACTGAGCCACCCAGGTGCCTCAAGGAAGAGTATATTTTAAGTGAAATGAGTAAAAGCAGTGTTCAAGTATAAAAATTAAATTTTAAAAAATTTCCATACTTCACAGCTATGGGTAGTGAAACTTAATTATGGGTGACTCTATAGAATCCTTTGTAAATGTTTTTGAGGTTCACTAAAAAACAAAAACAAAAAAAACCACCACTAAGAAGGAGAATATCGATGCTATTTTGCATACCTTAAATCTATCATCTTTTTATTACCATTTTGCTCTTCAAGATTTCTTTCCTTCTGCATTCTTTTACAAAATACTTGTAAATTTGTTTTGCAATGTTGCAGACAATATTAAGAGCATATTTTTCTTTGTGGTATTATGACTCAGAACTGCCAATTCTCACTCCTAGGGTCATGTTTTTGGTGTCAGAGATCTGTAGTTACTTGGATGGTTGAGACAGAAAAATCTTTGAATTATCATTATTTAATTAACTCAGCCTAGCTGGACTCATGTTTTTCAAGCCTACTTCTCAATATATGAGGTTATCTGATATTTTGCTTACTGGTATCTTGCCAAAGCACATGATTTCAGCTCCTCCTTCATCTTTAGTTCCCTTGAGCTAACAAATGCACAAATACAGTTGTAATTTCTGAGTCTTCTTTTCTTCCAGCTTTAGCTATCTTAGAGTTCATTGCTAAGTTTTCCACTAATTCTTAGCCAGTTTTGTTCCTTTTCCTTTTGAGTTCCAGGTCTTTTTTTCTTGATATTCCCATTAGGAGTGACTCCAGTTTGGACATATATTGAAACTTCTATGGCTTCCAGAAAGGTACACTGGAATGAACATAGATATTTCAAAATTCCTCGTAATTTAGTTATGATAGTTTGTTATGATAGTTACTTATGTAACTATCACTATCATGTCACTATAGACACTAGTACCATATACCATATTAACAATGACTATCTTTGGCTTTTAGAAGTGTAGGGTACTTTCTTCTCTTCTTTTTAGTATTAATGATCTCCAATTTTGTGTGCCAATTACTTTTATAATCAGAAAAAAAAAATCCCTAAGACAGAGTCAGCAACTAGTTGTGGAGTGCTGGAATGGACTCTTACTGGGTCAGGCAGGCAGGTACGTAGATCTCTTCCCAACTTCCTGCTCAGTGATCTCATGTTGGCAGCTTGAAATCAGACATGGTGGGAGCATTTAATTTACACCATGAAAATTGGCAACATTAAACATGGGGCTTTAATTTTAGAAAATCTGCTTACCGGTACACCATATCTTTATATGACTAGGATCTTTATATGAACTGCAGGAGTAGTTAGTTGGCTCTCTAAACAACTAGAAAGTCCACAGACACACAAGAGTTGGAGCAGTCCTGCCCTTATACATCACTAAGTTTGGTAAAACCCGACCCAGGCAACCTTGGTGAAGGGCTCACTAGAAATTAAAACATTAAACTGCTGGCTAGTTGGGTAGTGAATTCTGGAATCAGAAAAGCAAGTGCAGCTCACAATTCTTTGACTCACTGTAAACAAAGCCACAAAAGGCCTGAGAATTATTTTATTCTTTACATAAAAAATCTATTAGCCTTATTGAGGGTTAAGTCAGAAAAGGTAAGTTGACATTTAACCATATGTGCGGTTTGGATTATACACAAGTGTTGTGAACCACTAAAACAAGTGACAAAATTAATCACCTAAAGTCTCTTTTTTGGTGACTTTTCAGATAATAGAATGCTGTTATTTGGGGGGGGGTCCTGAAGACAAGGGAAATTACATGACATTTTCGTTTCCTTTGGACTTTTGTGCTTATAAAAATTATTTTGTTGGACATATTTTGTAAAATTTATATTCACTTAAAAATAGTGGAAGAAATGCTATTTTCTTCTCAGTCAGAGTTACTGGATCTTAGTATAGTGCTTTTCTCACCATGGTAGTGTCAGGGAGAGGGGCTACTGCTGAGGATGCATTATTACTACTCATAGCAATATTTAAAGACACAAAAATAGAAATGTTGATATTCAGCTTTAATGCACTAATCAAAGCGATTGGAAATTGCTTAAGTGGACCAATTTTAAATTTTCTAAATGCATAAGACTTCCTAACCCAATATCAAGAAAGAAATGTGCTAGAACCTAATGATTAGAATGTTGTGCTTGAAAATGACTTTACTTGGAATTTAATTTGGTTAGATTAAACAGACATTTGGGAGTATTTTTTATGTGGTGGCCACTCTTTTGGAAATCAGAGAACATTGGAGGGACACACAGTGCTGGCTCTCAAGGAGCTCAAAGACTAATGGCAGGGGCTGTCATGTAAAAAACAAAACAAAACAAAACAAAAAAGAAGCCACCATTGCTACAGACCTACTCAAATCCCAATAATGCTAGATTCATGACATTTGATAAAATCTGTCTATTTGCCTCAGCCCTCAGAGCCCTGAAAAACAGGTTGCCTGGTTGTCTCCCATTGTCATATAATAATTATGACACTTGAAAGTCTTTTTATATGCCAAAGTAACCAGTCCATTAAGGAAAAACAATCCAGTTTTACCGTACAATAAAAATGTTACTGAAATTGGTTGTTTTATAAAATTCAAAGAAAATAAATTGATTTATTTTAATAAAATGTTTGTTAGATTATTCACATAATTGCTTTTCTGATTCTGTACTGACTGCTTGACATAAGGAGTGGAGTGAACTTCAGGATCCTGAAAATAGTGCCATTGTGACAGAGAAGACAGCAAAATAGACATACTTGCCATCCGCTGCTGGCAAAGGCAAAATGAGTGGCTTGTGGATGTTATGAGCACAACCTATTTGAAGTTATCTAGACAGAAGTACCAAGTTTTGCTTCCACATTAGTTTAGTTTAGGAAAACTGGGACTAAAGTGTCTTTTTTTGTAAGTTGTTTTCTTAGATGGGGTTATTATATTCAAAATATTTTTTCCAAATATGAAAGTTTAAGTTTTATTTATTTAAGTAATCTCTATACCCCACATGGGGCTTGAACTCACAACCTCAAGATCAAGAGTTGCATGCTCATCTGACTGAGCCAGTCAGGTGCCCCAAATATGCGAAGAGTTTTATGTATTCTGTACAACAGTTAACAATATCTTAATCTGCTAAGTGAGTAGGGAAGAGAGTAAAGAAACCATTTTGAAAAGGAACCAGAGAGATGAAAGAAGAAGTAATTTTCATAAGAAAACAAAGCAGCATCTAAAAAGTAAATTGTGGGGTGCCTGGGTGGCTCAGTCGGTTAAGTGTCTGACTTTGGCTCAAGTCATGATCTCACAGTTTGTGAGTTCGAGTCCCGTGTCAGGCTCTGTGCTGACATCTCAGAGCCTGGAGCCTGCTTCAGATTCTGTGTGTGTGTGTGTCTCTCTCTGTCCCTCCCCCATTTGTGCGCGCGCGCTCTCTCTCTCTCAAAAATAAACATTAAAAAAATTTAAAAAAATTAAATTGTGATCTATCTTGGACAGAACATTCAATGTATCAAGTTCTCTGATTTCCAAGATCTTTCTCTTCTAATGCTCCTCAGATTTACATAGAAGTCACCTTAGATTGACAAGTTAAAAAGAAAGTAAGGTTCTGTGCAATAAACCCATTCTGTTCCTCTCAAAAAATGAAATATGGATAAACTAAATCAACAGAAACTTTCACATCTCATTTTAGATACTACTTTTATCTTCCACCTCCTCACCTGAAAGTAAAGGGGTCAGAGAAAACCACCCCCTGCAAGTTTCAAGTTTTCTCTTCCAATATTTCCTGATCTATTCTTTTTTTTTTTTTTTTTAGAAAGAGAGAGAGAGAGAAAGAGAGAGTGTGTGTGTGTGAGTTGGGGAGAGGGCGAGAGAGAGAGAATCTTAAACATGCTCCATGCTCTGTGAGGAGACTGACACAGGGCTAGATCCCATGACCCTGGGATCGTGACCTGAGCTGAAATTGAGTCCAATGCTCAACCAGCCGAGCCACCCAGGTGCCCTTCCTGATCTATTCTTGATTGCAAAAAAATTATAAGGAGCAAAATAAACAAAAGCTCAAAGGAGATGTCAAGAAACTGAACAATCAACAAACCTGTCAGTCTTACCCTAGAAATTAGAGAATTGTCCTTAACGATGAAGAGAATAAACAGAAAATGCTGAGCCTGTAGCAGAATATTTTTCCCATAGAAGAACATTAGCAACAGCTAGGTCTCAAGTGAAATGACCTACTCACCACAAGAAAGTATTACTGATACAGCACCCAAGTGGGTTTTGGGGGTAGTGCCTTCATAGCATTTCACACTGAAGAAGGGATCAGTTTCAACATCTATTACAGAAAGTCTTTTGGTTGGCTTATTACGTAGGTGTGCTATAGATGTAAAGATATAAATTAGGTTCTTTCTCAGTTCAGTTAATTAGTTTTACAGGGAGAACTCAGAGTTATTTAAAAGGAAGGTGGGTTTTTTTTTTTTTTTTTTTTTTTTGGTGTTCAGTGCAGGTGATATTTATTAACAAGTAGACTGTGTGCATAAAGAATATGTTTGTATGCATGCAAAGTGGTATTTTATTGAATAACGCAAGGTAGGTTGTCATGGAGATTAAAAGCCTTGAAGTGCTATTCACTGGTGCTAGTTATGGTTGCTGGGCACTAGGATATTAGGTTCTGGCACCCTGAATCTTTCATTGTTGTAAAAATAATTACACTTTTATCTTCACTGTAAGCGCTATTCAAGTAGGATAAATAAATACAGACACAGGAACAGACCTAACTTGAAGGTAAATATAGCAACCCTCTGACCCATCCCAGTGTAAAATTATGTAGCTGTAGTTACCATACCATCAAAATGCTTGATTTTCATTGCTGGGTCATTGAAGCTGTTTATAAGATGAAATTACAAAATGCACAAAATCTGCACTTACATTAAAAGGCAAAAGAAGAATGAAAGCTATTGACCGTTAGTACGGTCACTGGTAAATATAAAGGTTTCCTTCAGAAGCAGAGGAAACAAATGAAAAGCTTGTAATATGTTTTGCTAGCATTTTCTTGAAATACTATATTTATGTGAGATTTCCAACCTCACTTTGAGCTCTATGTAAAGCACAAGAGTGATTTTTCTGGTGTTCTTTTCTCTTTGACGATTAGATGAAATGATCTTGACAAGTTTACCTCAGTGAGAAACTATGTATTTTCTGGATAAAGAGAACACTTATGTCTGGCAGAATCAGTATGGACATTTTCTTAACCAATAAATCAATAAAGAGAGTGGGACTATAGCACATTACACAACATAGACAATCTAACACTGACATTTGCAGCAGCAAGTAATGTGGTTTTCAAAACCGCCTTAAGTGATGATTAACTAGAATTATATATATTTATATTTAAACTGACACCACAGAATTCTTTTAAGTCTTGACAGATATGTGGAATATTTAAATGTAGTAATTGTGGTTGCTAAACCTCCTGGGATTAGCCTGCTGGAGAGATAGTGATATCTTAGGCAGAGAAAAATGATTTATACTATGGGGGAAACACTAAAAATGAAGTAATTCCATGTGTGTTTTATATAACTCTTTGGAAAAAAAAGTTTATTGTAGCTAATGAATTGGTAATATTCTATAATAATCCACCATGTGAATAATTATATAATTTATATACATGTGGGTGTATAATTTAGTTTTTTCAACATTGATTTTTAGGTTTCACGATATAGCACACTTCACAAAAAGTAAAACAGAATGAGAAGTAGCTCAGCTTTGGATTAATGTTAATGGTAGGAATCTCAGAGTTTTGTTTAAAGGCGGGCTCCATATCGTTTTATTTTTCATTAACGGGGAAGCATGTAACACAGTACTTATCAGTTCATTTTAGGAAATAATTGTTACGTGCCTGTATGCTTCAAGTGCATGTTTAGGTGAGTTTAATTGAAATCAAGGAGTAAAATCATTAATAAAAGGAGATACTATTGATACGGTTTCATCAGATTAAATTATATAGAAATAAGTTTACAGCATTGCCATATTATCTGTAAATAGCAGCTGTAATAGTCATAAGATTATCTATTGCCCCTGGTGTTTAAAACTTCTGGGAAAGTTCTTTGAGTGGTATTTACATAACATAATCAAATAGTCTGCAACTTGGATTCAGAACTAATTTTAATGATGTTGGCAAGACATAAATCTTTGTGAATAAGTATAGAGAAAGAAGAAATCAGCAAATCACTGGATGGGTGGATACTTTCAAAGTTTAAGCCTGTCTAGGATTCTAAATATCAAATTGTATCTCAAAGCTTTAAAACAACACTAAAATTGACAAATTTATATCCATAATATACCTGAGATAGTGGGATAATCTGTTTCACATTATGGTAGATTGAGGTAGATATTTAGTAGAAATGCATGTTGCAATTGTACACGAGAGATAGGCTATTGGCTTGAGAACCATAAATCTTTTTCTAACGTTTATTTATTATTGAGAGACAGAGAGAAACAGAGCATGAGCAGGGGAGGGGGAGAGAGAGAGGGAGACACAGAATCTGAAGCAGGCTGCAGGCTCTGAGCTGTTAGCACAGAGCCCAATGCGGGGCTTGAACTCAAAAACCATGACCTGTGCCAAAGTCAGATGCTTAATCGACTGAGCCACCCAGGCGCCCCGAGAGAACCATAAATCTTAATTACAACTGTGCTACTAGCCAACTGTGTGATTTAAAAGAATTTGTTCATTTCTTTGGTGGAAAAATGCTGGGCCACTGTGTTATGGAAATTCCTCTAGTGTGGCTGCCATTACTGCCATTGGAAAAAGGAACATTTTTTCATTCAGCAACCTGAAGGTTGGTTTTCCTGACTACCTGTTCCCAGAATCCCTACACTGTAGGGAATCTTGTGTTTCCCTTCCTAAGGATAGAGCAATACTGTCCTCATGAAACTTACAATCAAGTAGAGAAAGACCAGCATTGAACAAGCTTTACAAGTGTGAGAAGATTTACAAAAGCTAAGTGCAGGATGCACTGAGAGTATACACCTGCCTGAAAGAGCTGTAGATGGAATATCGTCTCCACTAAAAAGACTCCAAAATGGTTTTAACTCTAATCACATCCTCTTTTCAGAGTTATGGACCTACGTTCCCAATTACACACTTGCAATTTCAACCTTAATGGAATTAGCTCTTCCAACTCCACATTTCTAAACTCAAATTCACCATCTCTTTATCCAAATAACCCTCTTTCTAACTTTCCTACTTATTAGAGTAGCCCTCTCCTTTCCCCAGTCACTTAGGTCTGAATCATCAGCAGACCTAAGATCCATCTTTCATTCTTTCTTGCAATGTGTCTTTCACAGCCATTCTGTTGCCATGTGTTAAAGATTCAATTTTGATAATGGCTCTCCTGTGTGATTATGTTTTCCATTCCTGTATCCACCAGCATTGGGCTTTCAAGTAAGTTAAAAATCAATATTTTTCATCCAATAAATATTCAGTTGTTTATTGAAAAAATATTTAAGTGCCCATTATAGACCAGGCTTTGTGCTAGGGATACAATAGCAGGCAAAACATCTATTGTCTTGCTTTCATGGAGTTTACAGAGTCATAGATAGAGTATATATTAAACAAATAACCTTATAGTATACATATTATCTACTAACTATAAATGCTATGAAGGGAATGTATGGGTTATCATGCAAAAGGATAACAGGGGTACCTGACCTACTTTGTTAGGGAAGTCCTCTCTGAGACCTAAGGGATGAGGAGTTAGTCAGAGGACTGGAAGGAAAGGCACTGCAAGCGGAGGGGAAAAGTCTTGCAAAGTTTCTTTTTCTAGAGAGTGTAGGGTGTTTGAAACTGGAAAGAAAAGCAGAAGTCAGACTGTGCAGGGTATCAACAGTTTTTCTAAGGAGTTTGGATTCTATTCTAAGGTAGTTGGGAAACCACTGAAGTGTTTTCAGTAAGGGAGTAAAGATAGAGATTTGAGATACATATGAAAAGTTGAAAGAGCAGAATTTGTTGAAAGATTGTATAGGAAGTAGTAGATAAGAGGCTAGATTTCTGACTGAGGTAATTGGGTAGTTGAAGTGCCATTTGGTGAGACAGGAAACACTGGTTTGGAAGGCAGGATGACGAGCTCAGTTTTGGAAATGTGAAGTGTGAGGAAAATAGGGGTATCTAAGTATCTGTTTAGGAAATAACTGGATATGTGGATATGTACCTGCAGTCAAGGAGAGCATACATCTAACAAGTGTTAAAGCATGTAGGATAACTGCATGACGAGGTTTTATTCTTAATGTTTATTTTTGAGAGACACAGAGAACAAGTGGGAGAGGGACAGAGAGAGAGACACATATAATTGAAAGCAGGGTCCAGGATCCAAGCTGTCAGCCCAGAACCCGAGATGGGGCTCAACCCGATATGGGGCTCAAACTCACGAACTGTGAGATCATGACCTGAGCCAAAATGATGAGTCGGACACTTAACCGACTGATCCACCCAGGCACCCAAGATAGGTTATAGTTAATGCCATATAAACTGATGACTCAGGGAGAATCTTTATGGAAAAAGTGACATTGAGAGGACCTTGAAAGAGAGACAGCATTTTGACAAATAAACCTTGGTTGTCCACATTTGAGAATGATGCCCTTTAATGCTGACAGGATGTTCTAAATTTTGAGTTAGTTTACTGCCTGGTGTAGAATGGTAGGGAGTATGTAGATCCTTTCTTTGAAGGGTCCTCAAGTGACAGTTTCTATAGATTATCTCTTTTGGGTGGATCGCTTTCTTTCAGTTTTTTGCCTTGGAGGTTATAAAGTTGGCTGCCAGTGTTCTGGAAGTCAAATGGGGGAAGGGAGTTCTGGGTATTATCATGTCATATATAGTTTTAGTTAGTTTCTCTGTTTTATTTATGGCACCTCTGCCCTTAGCAGCATCTGATGGATGACCCAAGACCAGAGTTCTCTAGGTTTAACTTCCCTAAACGGTAATCTCTGCCAGCTGGTAATCTCTTTCCAGCTTCCAGACTTTTGTCTAGCTCTTCTGTTCTCTTTGCCTTTGTGTGCTGTCTTCCTTCACTGTTTGCTGTGGTCTGAATGTTTGTGTCCCCCTCTCCCCCAAATTTATATGTTGAAATCATAATGCCCAATATGATGGTATTTGGAGGTGGGCTTTTGGGAGATGGTTAGGTCATGAGGGTAGAGCCTTCATGAATGGGATTTGTGATTTTACAAAAGATACCCCACAGAGCTCCCTAGCCCCTTCAGCCATGCGAGGACACAAAGAGAGGTCTGCAAGAGGATGAGGACCTTCACCTGACCAGGCTGGCACCCTGATCTCAGGAGTTCCATTCTCCATAACTGTGAGAAATAAAGTTGTGTTGCTTAGAAGCTACTCAGTGTGATACATTATTACAGCAGCCCAAAAGGACTAAAACACTGCCATTCACAAGAGAGTTGGAATAAACTTGGGTTTAATCTGTCATGTGTAATAGTAATGCAATTTCTAAAATGTGTCCAAGTATAACAATAGTATTAGAAGATGATAGATTAATAAAGTATATATTCTAACTTCCTCCTATAATAACATACTTCTCCAAAGGAAATATTTTATAAACTTGGACAGCATTTTGAGCTTCAATTATTTTACAGTTGGTTTAGCGTCACTCATTAGTTCTTACACATGCCTTCAGGCATCCCTTTTCTCTCTTAAGTCTATTTGCATCAGATAATCACTAAATTCATGAAAGCATATTTACATGAAACTGTTTTTAGAGAATAGGCTTTGGTTCTACAGCTATTAGAAACAAAAGGCACAAGGACAAAAAGAGCTACATTTAATTAACACTAAATTGTGACATCAACTGACAACAAATAATTAAGTTGGGAATTTAGGCTGGTGCTATAGACTGAAGTATAATCATTGTGTGACTGAGGGTGTGACTTAGAATGATGGCATAAGGTAATATAGGTGGTAGGATGGTCCAAGAGTGATTTATCAAGAGTCTAAGTTAATGGCTGCTTTAAGGAAATAATTGAAGACTGTGTGTCTTTTCTTTTTTTTCTCCTCATTTCCTTTCCTATCTTACCAAATACTTTATTTAAACTACAGATTTAAGGGGCGCCTGAGTGGTTCAGTTGGTTAAGCATCCAACTTTGGCTCAGGTCATGATCTCACAGTTCGTGAGTTTCAGCCCTATGTTGGGCTCTGTGCTGACAGCTCAGAGCCTGGAGCCTGCTTCAGATTCTGTGTCTCCCTCTCTCTCTGCCCCTCCCCACTCATGCTCTGTCTCTCTGTCTTAAAAATAAATAAAACATTTTAAAAAATTTTATAAAAAAATAAAGGGGTGCCTGGGTGGCTCAGTCGGTTAAGCGGCTGACTTCGGCTCAGGTCATGATCTCGCGGTCCGTGAGTTCGAGCCCCGCGTCGGGCTCTGTGCTGACCACTCAGAGCCTGGAGCCTGTTTCACATTCTGTGTCTCCCTCTCTCTGACCCTCCCCCGTTCATGCTCTGTCTCTCTCTGCCTCAAAAATAAATAAACGTTAAAAAAAAAAAAAAATAAAAATAAAATAAAAAAATAAAAAAATAAACTACAGATTTAATTTCTTCATATCTTCATAATTAAACCTTATGACAATAAGAACAAGCTAAGGCTTTCATAAAATTTTTCTTACTTCTGTTAGCTTGTGGTCCCAAACTCCAGCTAGTATAGATTCATTCATCCCTCTGTCAATTCATTCATTCATTCATTCACTCATTCAAGAAATAATGAGCATCACTTTTTAAAACACCAATTCTGTTTGGCATTTTAGAAGATACTGGTGGACACAATGGTGAGCAAAAGAAAATGCAACCAATCCCTGTTGTCAGTCAAGGAGAGGAGACAGATGTTAATTAACTAAACCCAAGAATCAAATAAGCTGAGGTAAGTATCCTGAGGAACAAAAAACAAGTTTTGTTGGCAGGTGTATAATGGAAGAGTCTTACCTGCAGTAGAGAGCCAGGGAAAACTGGAAGGAAATGACAGTTGGGCTGAGATTTTAAGAATGCCAGCTTCACTAAGCTAAAGGGGTAGTGGCGTGATGAGAACAGTATTTACCAGCACAGTAAGAGGGAAGAGTACAAGGCATCTGAGAGAGAAGACAAGCCCAGTGTGGGCAGGGCTTAAAGAGCACAATGACGGGGCTGGGGAAGTAAAATGATGAGATCATAGAATAATGAGAAGCCTGCAATACTAGGAGTGGGAATGAAGGAGTAATGTGAAAGGAAAATTTTCTTCAAATAGCAGTACTTGCATAGGAGATATTAAAATTGACTTTTATGTTTCGTCACAGCTATTCTTTTTTTTTAATTTTTTTTTTTAACGTTTATTTATTTTTGAGACAGAGAGAGACAGAGCATGAACGGGGGAGTGGCAGAGAGAGAGGGAGACACAGAATCTGAAACAGGCTCCAGGCTCTGAGCTGTCAGCATAGAGCCCGACGCGGGGCTTGAACTCACGGACCGCGAGGTCATGACCTGAGCCGAAGTCGGCGGCTTAACAGACTCAGCCACCCAGGCGCCCCTCGTCACAGCTATTCTAAGCAGGTGAAGCTGATAAAGGACCATGAATTTGAGTGACACCCACTCCCCACCACCCCAGGACATAAGACCCTTACTGGATCTAACTGAAGACTCTTTTCTGATTAATGATGAACAAAGAATGGGTCTACTTGTTTTAACCAATTATGTAAAGACCTATTGACTCATTTTATCCAATCCACAGTGCTAGCTTTTGATGCCTAATTAGTAGGAACACTGTGTGTTCTTTCTGGTACTTTTGAGTGCCTGGCCCCGGCCAGAATTTCTTGTTTCCTTGCCCGGCAAGAAAATATTTGGTTTTTAAGTTTTTATTTAAAAAAAAAAAAAAAATTTTTTTTTAACGTTTATTTATTTTTGAGACAGAGAGAAACAGAGCATGAATGGGGGAGGGTCAGAGAGAGGGAGACACAGAATCTGAAACAGGCTCCAGGCTCTGAGCTGTCAGCACAGAGCCCAATGCGGGGCTCGAACTCACGGACCGTGAGATCATGACCTGAGCTGAAGTCGGCTGCTTAACCGACTGAGCCACCCAGGCGCCCCTGGTTTTTAAGTTTTTAGCTTAAGTGTTTTTTGTTTGTTTTGACAGTAAGATGTGGAGGAGATGGGCCATATCATATTTGAATCAGATAAAAAATCCTCGGGGCTCCTGGGTGGCTCAGACTGTTCAGCGTCTGACTTCGGCTCACGTTATGATCTCAAGGTTCATGAGTTTGAGCCCTCCATCAGGCTCTGTGCTGACAGCTCGGAGCCTGGAGCCTGCTTTGGATTCTGTGTCTCTCTCTGTCTGCCCCTCCCCCACTAGCACTCTGTCTCTCTCTCAAAAATAAACATTAAAAAAAGTTTTAAAAAATCCTCTCTGGTTGCAGTTTGGAGGATGGGTTGAAGAATGAATCAGTGGATTCCTTGAGCCAAATTAGACGGTTGCAGTAGTCCAGGTCAGAGGCAGTAACAGCCTGATCTAGAATGGTGGCCGTGGAGACAGTAATGGGTAGATGTGAGAAATATGCGGGAGACAAACCTGCAAGACTTGGGGATGGGTTAGATATGGGGGTGGCAAGAAGGGTCATAGATGACTTCTAGTCTTGAAGGGATGGTGATGTCAGTCACTAAGATAGGGAACACTGAAAGATGTCCAGATTGGAGGGTGAAAAGAGAAGGTGTAGTTCAATATTGCTGTTTAGCTGTTTATCAACATCCATATTATTTGCATGGGAATCAGAAGCTTTTTAAAGAAAGAATCCTGAAGAGCGCCTGGGTGGCTCAGTCAGGTGAGCATCTGACTCTTGATTTTGGTCTGGGTCATGATCTCATGATACATGGGTTCAGGCCCTGTGTCAGGCTCTGTGCTGACAGAGCAGAGCCTGCTTGGGATCCTTTCTCCCTTTCTCTCTGCTCCTCCCCAGCTTGCTCTCTCTCTCTCTCTCTCAAAAATAAATAAATAAACATTAAAAAAGAAAGAAAGAATCCTGAACATCATGTATATTGTGGTTCAGAGTCATTAGACCTACAGTTTTTCCTATGTAATACTCTTGATTTATTTGTTATATATCTCTCTAGATTTTCCTTGGGCAATCTTATTGGTGTTTTCCACTAATAACAACCATAGTCATTTCAAACCATATCTTAAAGGAAGTTATATATAGAGGCATTGTGTGGTTTTGTTACGGATCATTTATGTAGAGTGGAGCACATACTGAGAGTTCAATTCAAAAAATAAAACAAATGGGCGCCTGGGTGGCTCAGTCCGTTAAGCAGCCGACTTCGGCTCAGGTCATGATCTCGCGGTCCGTGAGTTCGAGCCCCGCGTCGGGCTCTGTGCTGACAGCTCAGAGCCTGGAGCCTGTTTCAGATTCTGTGTCTCCCTCTCTCTGACCCTCCCCCATTCATCCTCTGTCTCTCTCTGTCTCAAAAATAAATAAACGTTAAAAAAAATTAAAAAAAAATAATACAAAAAAAGCAAAGGCTTTCTTAACATTAGTGCATTGTAATGTGTGAATATTGGTTTGGATGGATGTAATTGTAGAAATCAAATATGGGCATGGGGAAATATTACTTATTGCTCACTTGGCATTGATTTGTAGCGACAGCAGGTTTAGATAAAATCTGTGATCAATAGACTGTTACAACTAAATGGTTTCTCTCATTTCCAAGAGAGGAGAAGAAACCCTGATTGTTTTTCTAAAATTTTCTTTTCTTACAAAAGCGTTATGCTTTCAATGTAGAAAATATGGAAAACAAAAGTTTCTATTCTAGAGTCTTCCCCCCCCACCCCGCCAGATAGATGTCAGTTGAGAGGTTTAGAACAAGTCTCCCCAAAATGTTCCACTTTAGCATGTGGACAATTTTGAGCAGAAAGCATTTGAGACCCTGGAGCCTGAAGAGAAACTTTTGCCCCTCTCTTAGCTACCTTGAAGAATCTAAATTGGGGGTGTTACCCAGAGTAAGAGTTATTACCAGAGATAATCGGACTGACCTATCTGTATGGCAGGGCAAACATCCAATTACCAAATTTCTACTCTTCTTTTTGCCCTGTGTATTGCACTCTTGCCCTTTGCAACCCCAGACCCTTAACCCGTTCCTTAGGTCATGATGGCATATGTATCTCGTTCTACTTTTTTGTCTTTAAATCTCTCTTGACTATGGGGTTCCCATGCATATGAGATTAAATTTGAGTTTTTTCCTGTTAATCTGTCTCATACCAATTTAATTATAGAGTAGCTGCAACAACCTTTGAAGACTAGAAGAAAATCCCTGCCCCCTCCCCATCACATCAGTGAGGCTTTTGGGTTTTCTTTCTTTCTTTTTCTTTTCTTTCCTTTCCTTTCCTTTCCTTTTCCTTTCTTTTCTTTTTTTTTTAAAGGTACACAGGGAGTGGGAAATAGAAAGGATCTAAACAGAATCTCTCAATCCTGTTTGTGACCCACAATTCTAATTGTTTCAAAATTTTAGTTCCCAACTCGATTATCCTTAACACCACACTGTGACTGGATGAGAATAAAATAATGTGCTTACATCTGTTATTCCCCCTCTGATGGAATTGACTGTTAAGGAGCTAATGTTGGTCATACTTTTGGTAAAAGTGTTCACTTTTTTTTTTTTTTTTTTAACGTTTTATTTATTTTTGAGACAGAGAGAGACAGAGCATGAATGGGGAGGATCAGAGAGAGAGGGAGACACAGAATCCGAAGCAGGCTCCAGGCTCTGAGCTGTCAGCACAGAGCCCGACGCGGGGCTCGAACCCACGGACCACGAGATCGTGACCTGAGCTGAAGTCGGACGCTTAACCGACTGAGCCACCCAGGCGCCCCTCTAGTGTTCACTTTTAAGGTATTGATGTAGTTCTTTTTAAAAAATAACTTGTTTTTTTTTTTTTTTTTAATTTTTTTTTTTTTTTTTTCAACGTTTTTTATTTATTTTTGGGACAGAGAGAGACAGAGCATGAACGGGGGAGGGTCAGAGAGAGAGGGAGACACAGAATCGGAAACAGGCTCCAGGCTCCGAGCCATCAGCCCAGAGCCTGACGCGGGGCTCGAACTCACAGACCGCGAGATCGTGACCTGGCTGAAGTCGGACGCTTAACCGACTGCGCCACCCAGGCGCCCCTCTAGTGTTCACTTTTAAGGTATTGATGTAGTTCTTTTTAAAAAATAACTTGTTGTTCTTGTTTGGTATTATCTATCACCTTATCTCTTTAAATTTATTTATTATCTCTTTAAGTTTATTGATTTAAGTTTATTTATTGTATTTATGTTCTTATGTCTTTCCCAATATTGCCACTTTAACTATATTGTAGAGGCCAGTTTTAGGCAACGGGCTTGAGCAATGGAAACCTGAATAAAGTAAAAGGGCCCACAGTGATCTGAATGCAAACAGGCTCATCAAGTGACCCACCTCAAAGTATCCGTAGGCCCTAGCTGATCAATGAGCTGCTTACAACTAGGCACAGGTACTGGGATACCTGGGTGGCTCGGTTGGTTAAGTGTCTGACTTTGGCTCAGGTCACGATCTCAAGGTCTATGAGTTCGAGCCCCATGTTGGGTTCTGTGCTGACAGCTTAGAACCTGGAGCCTGTTTCAGCCTGCCTGTGTCTCCCTCTCTCTGCCCATCCCTCACTTGTGCTCTGTCTCTCTTTCTCAAAAATAGACATTTAAAACAAAACAAAACAAAACTGGGTACAGGTACCAAAACAGGAAAATTCCATATGTTCCCATACCTCCTGATTCCTGGCTTTAACCAAAGTTCTCCACCACTGCCTCCTGGCAGACAGTCTTTTGCTGTACTGCCTGCTGCTCCCTTCCAGTGTATTCCATAGACTTGTGTCTCCTTTGTTCTGCCTTGGTGAATTCTTTCACCCCACCCCGAGCTGCTGGCCTCCACCCTTCCACCCAATCGGGGTGCCTCAATGTGTTGGTTGACGTCCTTAGCTGTCTCAATATTCTGGCCTTTGAGCTGAAAGGGAGCAGAATAGGACACCCCAAAATACACTTTCTGGAATAAGGATTATTTTGAGAAACTGAGGCTGTATGCTTGGTTCCTGGTGATGAAGGAGCATGGGTCAAGCTGAGAGCAAAGCACAGGCTAACAGCAACCGCCCCCTCCCCCTTCAAGGTGGGATATGTGTGATATTCCTCGGACACTCTTGGCTACCCAAGAACAGGGGAAAGGAAAGAAAACAAACTGTTGACTGACGGAGATCACAGTCATCCAAGACAGGAGTCTCCTTCAGTTTACAGATAACTTAGGAAACTGCAAGAAAAAGGCAATCTTATCCATAGACTAATCTACAGAAATCTATAGACTCCATTTCCTGGAGCCCTAATATCACCCTCATCAAGATAGATGTAAGGAAGTTTAAGTGCTTGCCATGGTGATGTGGGAAACAAAGGCAAATGAAAAATTAAATTCCCATACTGCCTACAGTCCATTGACAAATCCTTGAAACGGTCAGAGTGACCTTCCTCTCGGAGTTCAGCTGCCTCAGTGATGACACCTTGCCAGGGGCAAAAGGGAATCTTGCCTTAACATTATCCTGACCCTCCCCAGTATCCTGTGAGTCTCCTTAACACATAAAAATTCCTTTGTAAACCTCCTTCATCTTTAACCCCCAAGTATATGTTGGCAATTATATACTCCAAGTATATGGCCTCTGATATACCTCTGAAGGGTCTCAAGACTGAGGTTTTATTGAATAGTAATAAATGGCATTTTCCTAACAACACCTAGCACCTCAAGGTCCTGGAAACCTTGCTTCCAAAATTCCTTAGAGACTTACACTGTCCCTCCCACCCTCCCACCCTGAAGGTATATAATCAGTCACTCTTCACAACCCCAGTGCAGCTCTTTTTGCCCATGGGTCCTGTCCCTGTGCTTTAATAAAATCCCACCTTTTTTGCACCAAAGATGTCTTCAAGAATTCTTTCCCGCCTGTGGGTTCTGAACCCCCACCAGCATCCCCAAACCCCACCACTGGGACCTCTTTTGAAAGCATAAGCAGCACTATAGTGTATTAGTTACATTATTAACTTAGTTCCAAGTTCTGTTTTGTTCCCGACTTAATTATGTTTTTTATGTTAATTAAGCCCTGTTAACGTTGCCCTTTGACTCTACCCCTTGGTTGCACATTGATTATAAGAATCTGATGGGAAACAGATGATAACATTGGTCTTAAAATGATCTAACCTACCAGGTCCTGGCGATATTTAACAATCTGGAAGAATGCATACCTCCAGATTGTTTCAAAGACCACAGACTGCACCCCACCGCCCACAAAGTTTCAAGACACATTCCTCACCCTCTTCCTATGTATTTACCTCCTTCCCCAAACATATAAGTGATCCCTAGGCTCATCAGGGCAAGGCAGCTTTAGGAATGATCCCCACCTTCTCATTGGGGTGACCTTCTAACACTAAAGTTTTCTTAGCTTCAAAACCAATGTGTCAAGACACGGGCTTAATGCACACAGGGTGCACACACAGGTTTGCGTTTGCTAACAACATTGCAGACAACAGAAGAGTCTCTGAAAACAGAGCAGAAGTTACTCTCTTGCAAGGGAAATTTACGTTAGAAAGCCTATATCAGGAGGAGCACTGTTAACCAGAGATAACACGGGTAACTACCAAGAGACTCACCTGTGTCGCAGGGCAAATTTTCTTTACCAAATATTTCCTTGTCTCATCTTCCTGTGATCTGCCTTCTTACCCCCTCTCCTTTTCCTTAGCTCAGGATGGTATATACAGCTCAACTGCCTGGCTGTCTTTTTGGAGTCTCACATCTTTGTGGGGCTCCTGTACATAATTACAATGGCTTTTCTACCATTAACTTGACTGACTATAGTGTTTCGTCTGTGACTGGTTCTAACTATCTGAAGCTGATAAAGGACGTGCAGATTGAGAGACCACCCTCTCACCCCACCACACCCCACCCCTGCCCCGCCCTTCCTGCTTGCAATAACTAGACCTGATTGAGGACTCTCTTGACTGATAAACAAAGGAGCTTGTTTTAACCAATTATATTGAAGAGGAGCAGAATATGCCATTCCAAAATACTTTTCTTTGACATAAGGATTATTTTGAGCTGATTATTTTTAAGAAACAGCAGACACAGGAATATTCCTGAAAACAAAGTAGAAGTTGACTTTTTGTGAGGGAAATTTACATTTATAAGGGAAATCTCCATTTGTAAGGGTGTCTCCTTCTCAGTACCAGAAAGAGGAGGATACTAAATCTTTAGAAACTCTTACCAATGAGAAGGCAGAGACTTAAAAGTCTATATAACAACCATACACTTGTTTACTGTGCTTTTCCTGATAACCTCCCATTACTGGCCTTCCCCTTCCACCCAACATCTTCTTTAGTCTTTAGATGAAGAAGGCATTAAAGGTGATGGCTTGGGCCATTACAGAGAGTTACTCAGTTTTCCTAAGTCTCTTCCATGAATACAGGAGGCATACATGCTATTAAACTTGTTTGTTTTTCTTCTGTTAATCTTTTTTTTACAAGGCGGGGGGGGGGGGGGGGGGGTCTCAGCCAAGAACTCAGAAGGGTAGAGTTCCTTCTATCCTTTATTATTTTGCTTCCCCTACAGTTTATAAACTAAAAGATTTTTTCAATTCTTTTTAAAAATATACATATAATTTTTTTTTTTTTTTTAATGTTTATTTTTGAAAGAGAGAGATAGAGCATGCAAGAGCAGGGGAGGGGCAGAGAGAGAGGGAGACAGGATCCAAAGCAGGCTCTGAGCTGACAAGCAGACAGCTGGATGCAGGTCTTGGACCCAAGAACCTTGAGATCGTGACCTGAGCTGAAGTTGGAGGCCGGACTGAGCCACCCAGGTGCTCTTCTTTTCAATTCTTAATTAGCTTAACCTCCCTCTCCCCTTCCTAGCATTTAAAACCGCTGGCCTTTTCCCCCCCTAATGGAGTATAGTGTGTTTCTTCTAAGACATGGATTCCTTTGTCTGGCTGAGTTTGACACATCTTCCTAAACTTGCCTTTCTGGGCCTCCTCACTGCTCTCTGCCCCGGGCTACAATCACACTTCTCCACCTAGTTCACAACTACCTTTTACCCTACCATTTCTTCTTGTTTCCTCATCTACCTCTTATTTTTATTAGTTTTCCTATTTTTGCTTCTTTAATTTTCCCAGGGTTGATTGGTTACTAGTTCACTTTTTTAGAAGAACTGAAAGCTCTTTTTCCGATTATCAAAGACAATTTTGGGGGGCATCTGAGTGTCTCTGTTAAGCATCTCACTCTTGAGTTCAGCTCAGGTCATGATCTCACAGTTGTGAGATCGAGCTCTGTGTCCTGCTCTGTGCTAAGCCTGCTTGGGATTCTCTCTCTCTCTCAAAATAAATAAACAACAACAACAAAAGGAACATCTTTCTTTTTTTAATCTTCCAAGAAAACTTTTGTATAAGCATCTTCTAAAGAAAATGGGCACCAGAGAAGGAAATGCCTATTTTCCTAAACTCTTTCATTTAGGACCTTGAAGCACCATCTTTGTGCACCTGTAGTGCTTAGCTCATTGTGGCTATTTATGTATTCATCCGTTTACTTTCCCATAATAATTACATGAGCTGGCTTATGAAGAACCTTTACATCCCATGTACAGATAATTTTGCTCAGCATCTAAAATTACTACTCCTAGAATATATATCATATATAGGCAAACATGTTGATTCAATTATACTGAGTTCTCTTATTCAATAAAAAATTTTTAATTCTATCTTCAGATTTAAGTTAGGTCTATCTTGCTGATGCCTGAACATTAGAAATGTAATGGCTAGCTTTGGCTCAGGGTCTTCTGCTGTGTCATCATATGCTTCTATTTTGCTAAAACATGCTGTAACTGAGCTAACATGAGTTCATGCCTTGGTGAGTTACAGGTAGAGACTGCACCAAGTGTCATCATACAAAGGAAACTTTATTTGTAACAAATAAATAGATCATGGGAAAACCTTTCAAAGCTGGGACTCCTCAAGGGGGAGTGAGTGGGTTCCTTTTATTTAGGGTTCGGATAAATATTCAGAAAGTGTAGTTTTGTCATTTCATGTAACGGTAGGCATAAGGTTGCACAGGCATACTTAGAAAACATGCCTATACATGCATCCTATGTTATGTTAAAAAAACCTGTGTTATTTTTGTGTTCCCTCCCCCAGGTGAAGATTTTAACATTATAATGAGGTAGAGGTAATGGTTGGACACTCCATTATCCGTTTGCCCAGGTGTGAGTTGGTGGTGGTGGAGCTCAAACTAGTGTAGGCCTCTGGATCTCTTCCTGTTTTTGCCTCTAGAAGATGAGGTTAACATTGCTATGAAGAAGGGGGGTGATTAGGGGTCTTGCTGGTGACAGTTTTAACCTCATTAGCCCTATGGGGCACCAGTTTCAAAGCTACCAAGCTGTTAGGTACTTGAATGTTGTCCCTCTCCCCCAAAACCATCAAAATAGCCTATTAATAAAACACAGCTGACTTTATTGTAGTAAGGAAAATCACTACCTTGAGGGAGTCTTAGTAGTGTCTTGAAAGAAGAGAGGAAAGTTGAGAAGTTGTCCTCTTGAAGAGCAAGAATTCATGTCCCTTTCAAGGTCCTTCTAGCTGGACTAAAGAATCAAATTGACATAAAACAGATTAATTGAAGAAAACAAAATTTAATAGCATATATATTAGGAATCCACACACACATGGACAGTCAGACATATCCAAAGACAGTCAGGCAAAATTATATATATATATCATATATATATATATATATATATATATATCATATAGATATATGTTATATATATAAAATATAAATATTTTATATTTATATATATAAATATTTTATATATATATATAAATATTTTATATATATATATATATATATATATATATATATATATATAGAACATATATATATCCTGAAGGAAAGAGAGGTGGTAGGGATCTGGGCTTCAGAGGAAAGAAATACAATTTAGAGGAAGATGGAAGGGAATAAATGTTTGGTAAACAAATGTTTGCTGGGCCACTCAGAAACAATGGGACAAAGAGGACTTTGATCAAAGTCACCTTGCTAGGCTCCTCACTGTCTATTAAATGTAGTTTATATCATAATGTAGTTATCCATGGTAATAGCTCTCTTCCTGGAGCAGGTTCTCTAAAATCTTTTAGGCAGTTGGGGGGGGGGGGGCGGTGGGGAGGAGCAGGTAAAGAGCTTTTCCTGAATCCTTAGGGTTTTTATTATTTTTTAAGTCAGAATAATCTTTATGCTAATGTGGCCCATCTTGGGGTGGCCTGCTCTTGGCCCTTATGGTCCCTAGACACCC
The DNA here is from genome assembly GCF_018350215.1 of Panthera leo. NCBI lineage: Eukaryota > Metazoa > Chordata > Mammalia > Carnivora > Felidae > Panthera > Panthera leo. The sequence goes on along the minus strand of NC_056684.1, from coordinate 79,991,633 downwards.
TTCTAGTGAGTGGCTGACATAGAAGTCAAACCTCCATCTGGCTGACTCTACCAGCTCCCATCGTCAACCACAGAATAATATGGTGAATTTTGTCTTAACCATGGTGGGTAATTTCATGGGAAAATTTTGTAAGGTTCAAATTGAAAACTGCTGGTGCCTCTGGGACCTTCCTGAGAGTTACTGCCATACTCTTCAATGGATTCTCTTTTCTTTGCCTATTGGACTGAGTTAGAGTCCCGTTTATTTCTACATGAAATGCTTTTGTGAGAGTAAAAAGTCTTCTCCAACGTCTACAGATTTTCTAAAGTTCTTGGGTTATCTATGAAATTTAGGGTCTTTAAGTTCTCCTCAGGGTCTTTCCATTCTACCTTTTCCATCCTTTTGTTTTGCATCAGAGGTTCTCACAAATATATAAACCAATTGTTATAGATCTGGGAACTCTAAAGTTTATGTTCCTAAAACTGTACTACTAAATTCTTCTGTAAATGTTTTTCCATCTTGTTTAGGCTTTGGGAAGTCTTTGACAAGGGCTCATCACTTAAAATGATATAAGGCCATGTAATCAACTATGAGGGATTTTCCTGTGGGAGGATTAATTTTAAGAGGTAATTGAGCTTTGGGCATTATACTGTCTGGCCAGAAAAAAAGGGGATGTAGGTCAGAAGGAGAGATAGAAACAGAATGATATGTAGGAGCATAGAACCGGTGATGAAGAATAGATAAAAATCTTTCACTTCAAGGTGAGATTTGAGGTGTCTTGAAGAGAGCTAGTTTTAGGTTCTTCAAATTTTTATTTTGCTTTGGCTAAGCAATCTCTTAATAAAGCAATTCTGGAATATGAATTTCTTTGGCATGCTTCCTCAGACCACTAAAAACATGCAGACCATGGGCACTTAGTAATTTGTTCTTGTTTTGTTCTATGATGTTTATTCAGTGAGCAATTTTATTGATCTCTAAAGCTTACCAAAGTGGCCACTATAAATTCTATATTGGTGAAATTATATTACTTAAGCAGAAGAATTTGAGATGTAGCATAAATGCACCTGAGGAGTCCAGCCCACAGTAGATGACATAGATTTAGACTGAGTCTAATCCATGAGCATCTGGGAAGAGTCAAAATTGCTGCTCATGTATTTTGTGAATTAGATCCCTAGTCCAATAGCCATGCTGTCTCCAACTGTGATATAATAGAAAATATATATTGGTCTCTGCCCCCAGTTCCTGGCACAGAGCTCCTGAGACCTTTGTGATTTCCTAAGTGATAAGAACACTAGGAATATCTCTTGTTTTAATATTAGTCTCTGACTTCTGTCACTGACACAGAGCTCCTAAAATGTCTGTAATTTCCTGGGGATAGGAATGTGTTTCGTTCTAATGACGTGACTGGGTGGACTCCTGAATAGCTCCTGAATGAGGGATGGTCATCACAAAGACCAAGCCGTAATTAGAAGCTTGGAATTTTCAGTCTCATTCCCCCATTCCTTTGAGAAAGAAATAAGGCTGAAAATGGAGTTCATGACTGATAATGCCTACATGATGAAGCATTCATAAAATCCCAAAAGTATGGGGTTTGAAGAACTTCCAGGCTGGTAAACACATCAACTCCTGCAGGAGGATACACCCCAAGCCCACAGGGTCAAAAGCTCTTGGACTTAGGACCCTCCCAGAGATTGCCCTATGTACCTCTTCATCGAGCTCTTCATCTGTATCTTTTATCATATCCTTTAATAAACTGGAAACATACAGTCGGGGTCAAGAATTTCTGTCCTCTGCAAGGGTTCTTCTCCCTGAACCAAGAATCAAATTGACATAAGACAGATTAGCAGGAGAAAATCAAATTTAATAGTGTACATAAGGGAAATCTACACAGGTGTGAAAATTCCAAAGATAAGCAAAATGAGGTATATACATCCTTCTGAACTAAAGGGTCTGGGACTTCAGAGGAAAGGAATGTAATTAATAGGGTAATAAGAAAAGCAGATGTTTGGTAATTAGATGTTTGCCCTGCCATACAGATGGGTCACTCAGATAAAATTTATCTCTGCTAGTAACTCTTATTCTGAAAAAGACCCCAATTTAGATCCTTCTATATAGTTAAGGGAGAAGCAAAATTTCTTTTGGGTCTGTAGGGTCTCAATTGCCTTTGGCTCAGTGATTTTCATGCCAAAGTGGTTCAGCTTGGGGCTGGCTGCTCTTGGCCCCTGTAGTAAGTAAATGTTTCTCTGAGTTCTGTGAACCATTGTAGCAAATTAATTGAACCCAAGGAGGGGGTTTGTGGAAGCTCCGATCTACAGCTGGTAGGTCAGAAGCACAGGGGTGAACCAGGGCTTGCAATTGGCATCTGATATGTGTGTGTGTGTGTGTGTGTGTGTGTGTGTGTGTGTGTGTGTGTGTGTGTGTGTTGGGCTGGGGGAGGGATGGGGGACAGTCTTATGGCTCTGAGCCGTTGACCTGTGAAACCTGATGCTATCTCTGGGTTGACAATGTCAGAATTCAGTTACATTGTAAAACACCTAGCTGGTGTTGCAGAGAATTGTTTAGTGTGGGGGAAAAACCTCCAGATGCTTGGTGACCAGAAGTGTCAGAAGTATTCTGTCAGACTAGTAAAGAAGACACACAGGAAAGAAAAACAGTAGGGAAGAACTGTTTTTTGTTTTTTTTCCCTCTACACAGAAAGGTGGAAAAAAGCTTTTTTCTTTCTTTCTTTCTTTTTTTTTTTTTTAACACCAACTAAAAACTCAACTTCTAGTTCCTAGTGGATGGAAAGGGGGAAAGGGTAAGAGGAAATCTGACTCAGAACCAGAATCTCGGGGACTTCTCAGGACTAAAAGGAATTCCCATGATGTTTTCATAGTTGACCAAGGGTAGAGTTTTTTGTCCAAAGGACACCAGTCTGAGAAGAAATTTTCAGAAATTCTCCATTCCCAGGACAGCTCAATGAATGGTCTTATCATGGACCTATGCCCTTTTTCTTCTCTATTACTTTTCTCTCACAACAAAAAAAGAACAAAGATAAATAGTAATTATTGTTAGTAATTAGTCAGGTTTTCCAGGGCAACATTTTGCAAATCTGATATGATAATCATAGAATTCCTAAAAAGGGTTTCATAATCAGAGGAGTCAAAATAAACTCACCATTTAAGGAAATTAAAAAGAAAGAAAAGAATTGAGGTTTAAACCCAGAGTGGACTTACGTCTACACTATTACCTTGGAGACTTTTTAAGAAGGGGCTTAAGGGGCCTTTGAGGAGCACTCTTTCCTTGTGGATGGCTAAGCCACTATGGTGAGCATATTTCTACTGTATTTTTATGGAACTGCAAAGATTGTTGAATATTGACTCCATAAAATGCTATCAAAATAGCCTGTTGATAAAGCAAAGTCATGTTTGTGTTTACTGCAGTATGGGAGATTACTATCTTAACAAAGACTTAGAAATATGTCTCAGGGAGAGAGTAACAGTGGTTTATTTATGAAGTTTTATGGGTTTGATTTAAGATAGATTTTAATGCTCAATCAGGCCTGGGCAAAACTCATGATGTAACAGTTTCATGTTAATAAATACAGCAAGCAAATCTTTAAGGTAAATAGTCATATGAGGAGCTTAATCACATTACCCATTGTCTTGAGAAGCGGATATTTTATTCTAATGATAGTAAGTTGGGCAGTCTAGCGGTCAGATAAATGGAATTTTGGCAAGTTCCTGAAACAAGCTACAGTTATTGCAATTTTCATCTCCTTGGGCAAAAACTTCCTACAATAGTAAATTTATGTTAACGCACACAGTTGAATAGTAATGTCATGTTGTAGACAGTAAGTTGTGGAGATAGTCTCATTTGTCAATACTTACCCCCCAACACACACATACACACTTTTTTTTCCTGTTGAAACTTTGGAAATTTAGGTTCAGGAGCCATATGAAATGTTGCTTCAGTTTGCAAAGTTCTTTCTGTTTGCAGTGACACTTTTTCGCTTAGTTGACTTAGAATTTGCTTTATTCTGTTGTCAGTTGGGATTTATTTTGTAAAATGAAATTAAAATGCCAACAGTGAATTTAAAGTGCATAATGGCCTATAAAAATGAGAACATTTAGCCACAATCAACATAACTTTTTCCATTTTAAATCATGGTCAAAATTGGAAAGAAAAATTTAAAAGTATGATTTCTTTTTTTTTTCTCCCAGCAGGCATTATTAAATATAGAAAGCTTAAAATTTCAGAAACAGTCTATGTTAACATGATTTAAATAAAATATTCTGTTAAGATCATTTAAAAAATAGAAATCTGGGGTAATCTTGGTGCTATATTTTCATTGTACACTTTAAAAAATGTTCTTTTGCCAAATTCAAAACCAGTTAAAAATTTGCAGAGCATACTTAACTTTTTGTTTCCAGATGATTTGTTGAAAATAACATCTTTTGATTTTAAAAGCAATGAAATTTTTATTATAACATTTTAGAAAATGTAACAAAGTACAAATAAGAAAGGAAAATTATTATTAAAAAAAAGGCTACTTTCTAGAGACAGCCACTCTATTGGTTTTCCATGCTGCATAATAAATTACCACCAAAGCAGCTTAGAACAACAATGCACATTTATTACCTCACAGTTTCTGTAGGTTAGAAATGCTGGCACAGCATAGCTGGGTTCTCTACTTCAGGGTCTCACCAGGCTGGAATCCAAGTGCTGGCTGGGTTGTGTTCTCATCTGGAAGTCCTTCTAGAGCAGAATCTGCTTCCAGACTCATTCACATTGTTGGCAGAATTCACTTCTTTGCCGCTGTAGGACTTGAAGGCCCCGGCTTCTTACTGACTTTTGGCGGGAGGTTCCCTTCAGGCTCTAGAAACTGCTTGTAGTTCCTAAAGGCTGCCCACAGTTCCTTGCCACATGGCAGCTTGGATTTTCAAAGCCAGCAGGATAATCTTTCTCTTCTTCAGTCTGCTAAAATGGAGTCTTATATAATGTAACATAATCATGAGAGTGCCATTGCATCCATCGCCTTTGCCATATTCTATTGGTTAGAAGCAAGTGATCAGTTCTGTCTGCATTCAAGGATAGGGGATGATACAAGGGCAGGACTCACTGGGGATCATTTTAGGGGGTCCACTACAGCCACTTTATTTTGGGGGGTGTGTATCTTTCTGTGCTTTCTTCTATGGTTGCCTGCATACAGTATATTACATATACCGTATAAATTGACATTTATGTTTTGTCAGTATTCTTTAAGAACCTGTTTTTTTATTTAATATATGTATACATAGTACTTATATGTGCTATAGTTTATAACAGTGCCCTAACTTACAATAAAAATATATCGTAGCTTACAGTAGTAAAATGTGTACTATGAAAACATTATATCAAATCTAAATGCCTGATAAGAGGAGAATGCTTACATAATTTTTAATTTTAAATCTCCTCTTACTGTGTATTAAGATTATTTCTAATTTTTAACTATTACAAATAATTCTTCCACTGAGATCTTGGGTATTAAATCATTAGGATAGACCAGTAGTGGGGAAATTCCAAGGTCAAATGTCAAGAACATCTTAAAAGCTTTCGATTTATAATACTAAATTACCTACCAAAATGGCAGTACCAATTTAAATTTGTGCTATTCCTCCAATTTGATAAGTGGAAAATAGTATCTAGCTTAATTTTCCAATTTTTCTTCCTTTCCCTATAAGTGAATAGGACATTTTCTATATGATTTATTCTCTACATTTTTTTATGATTACCTATTCATTTGATTATTTTTCTACTAGTTTGTAGTTTTTTTTTTTTAATGAAGAAAAGATATTAAGGGATATAAGAAGCATTGAAAGTTTGGTTTTTCCGAATGAAAAATGCTTTAAGATAGGCTCCCAAATAAATAGATAATAACAAATACTAGCACCTTATAACATTGCCCACTGAAACACTAAAAAGTACAAGAAGTTCACAACATATTGTAAGGAAAATTCATCAAGAATCTGCTCTGTTATCTTGGAGGTACCAGACATACCATATGCTGTGTCTAGGAGTTGCTATGGCAACTACTTTTAAAATTTAAGAACAGGGTAAATTGTTGCCTAAAATCTCCATAACTTAGTGAGTCAATTAAGATCTTGTCAGAACACTGCATTCTTCTTACCTGGTAATGCTGTATTTCTTGTAGTTCTCTAGCATGTAAAGTCTCTGGGTCAGAGAAGAATGTATTTATTTCTGGCTGTTTAGGATCCTGGAAAAGAAGCTGTTCACTTGGGAGTTTTTGTGATTAGCGGATGAATCATTGTAAAGGAGACACAAGAAATAGCCTCACTGAAGATGGGCAGATTTGAGCATGTAAGTGTAAAATTGAGAGAAATATTTAAAGCCCTGGCTTTAAATAAGGAAACTAAAGTAAAGAGACTTGGCCACAGTTTTTTGGAGTTGGCAGAGCTGGGATTAGACCTCAGTTTCTTGCCTCCCATTGTGTCACCACACCGGACTATTTCCGCAGTTTAGTCGCTTTTTGGAAAATCAAATTATGTTTTTATTAAGGTAATGCATTAACCCACGCACCAATGCCCTCAAAGTGAACTCAAAGCTTTTATAAGAAAATTACCAGTTTCTGACCCTCCCGCATCTCCTACCATTCTCAAGTTTTAATATTTTGATATTATCTATTGATTTTTTATAATGGGATGGAGATTTTAATTCTTTTATACTTTCCTCTGCCTCTTTTCTTCTCCTTCATACTCCCCAAATAATTATATAATACTGTTAATCCAGTAATGAAATTTATGAAAATCATGATCTTATAAAGTCATTGTTGACTACAGAAACAAGTAGATTCCTTTTTCATTCAACTTTTTATTTTCCTTGGGGTTAATGTTCCATTTAAAAATTTCTAATTTTCTATGTATTCATTACTATTTTTTTTGGTCACATACTTATCAATTATAAAACAATATATTGAAACACAATTCTAAATTCTAAACACTAGTTCAAGCTCCCACTCTGAGATACATCTGCTAAAGCCATCTTTCCTCTTATTTCCATCTAGACTAGTTGCTTTCTAGTCTGCTGCATAGCTGTTAACCTGGATTTCCCTTCATTGTCCTCATGTGTTGGAATCTTTGCTTTCTGAAATCCATGTCTTACTCTTTCTCCCATGTTGCTGAATATTATCCACTACCTTCCTAGCAGATTATAGGAGGAAAAATTTTAAATTCTTGCATGTTTCAATTGACTTTAATTTAACCTTACATTTAATTGATAGAATAGGTATACAATTTTTAGTTGAAAATAATTTTCTTTGACAATGTTGAAGGCATTGCTACACTCCTGGGTAACTACTGAATAATTTTTTTTTTTTTTTTTTTTTTTTTTAATCCTGGTGTTTTAAAATTTCACAATGAACCTTGGTAAGAGTCTTTCTTCATACATGATGTAGACCTTTTTTTCTCCTAGAGATTCATGTGCCTCTGTTCTGAGAAAGTTTCTTGTGTTATATCTTTGAGAATTTTCTCCTCCTTGGTTTTCTCTGTTCCCTCTGGAATATCTTCTGGGAGATTTGCCCAGATTTATTTGCCTATCCTACTATTAAAATTTTTAAATTTGAGGGGCATCTGGCTGGCTCAGTTGGTAGAATATGCAACTCTTGATTTTGGTGTTGTGAGTTTGAGCCCCATGTTGGACATAGAGATTACTTAAAAAAAAAAATTGGCTTAATTTCTAGGAAATTCTCTCATGTTCTTCTTTTCATGGCTTCCTGTTCTTATTTCATGGATATATATATAATCTTCTCTTATTTCTTTAAAAATATTGATTATTTTAAAGGGTTTTCTACTTTTGTTGTATGCATTACTTCTATTTCTTTCTTTTTTTTTAAATTTTTTGTTAACGTTTATTTATTTTTGAGACAGAGAGAGACAGAGCATGAACAGGGGAGGGTCAGAGAGAGGGAGACACAGAATCTGAAACAGGCTCCAGGCTCTGAGCTGTCACCCCGGAGCCCGACGTGGGGCTCGAACCCACGGACCGCGAGATCATGACCTGAGCTGAAGTCGGAGGCTTAACTGACTGAGCCACCCAGGCGCCCCACTTCTATTTATTTCAAATTCATAAGTTGTTATTAGAAACCCCAAATATACCTTCTGAGGGGGCATCTGGGTGGCTTAGTGGGTTGAGTGTCCAGCTCTTGATTTCAGCTCAGATCATTATCTTGAGGTTCATGAGTTTGAGCCCTGTGTCAGCCTCTGCACTGGCAGAAAGAAACATGCTTGAGATTCTCTCTCTCTCTCTCTCTCTTTGCCCCTCCTCCACTCACATGCACTTTTTTTCTCTCTCCTAAAATAAATAAACTTTAAAAGAAAAAAACCAAATATACCTTTTGAAAATAAAAAAAAATAAAGAATTATGAGATTTGAATTCATATATACGATCTTATTTAACATTTTAAAAAAGATTTTGTATAAAAAAGTTTATATTTAATGTTTATTAATTTTTTGAGAAAGAGAGACAGAGCACAAGTAGAGGAGAGGCAGAGAGAGAGAGGGAGACACAGAATCCGAAATAGGCTCCAGACTCTGAGCTGTCAGCACAGAGCCCAACAAGGGGCTCAAACTCACAAACCACAAGATTATTACCTGAGCTGAAATCGGAGGCTTAGCTGACTGAGTCATCCAGGCACCCCCAAGATTTTATTTTTTTAAGAGATCTCTACACCCAACATGGGGTTCAAACTTACAACCCTGAAAACAAACAAACACAACCCTGAGATCAAGAGTCACATGCTCTACTGACTGAGCAGCCAGGTGACCCTGATCTTATTTAAAATTATGACAGAAAAATACTTACCTACTGAAATATGTTCAAGAAACTTCTTTATAAAGAAAGTTACTAAACATCAGTGGTTATGCATTTTACTTTTTAAATTTCCTATAATACATACAGTAGGAAAAATTGTATACATGTGTATACATACAGTATATATAAAACATATTATAAATAAAACTTTTAAAGTGTTTTATACTTTGGTGGACAGTTTGGTGGAAGTCATAGAAATGGAAAAACTATTGAGTCAGAAATTGCTTAGTCAACTTTCTAGTAAATTGCGAATAGTAGTCTCTGCTTACCACCTACTTTCCATTTATTTACTTACTTATTGAAAATCAGTTTTTTATTAAGGATTTTAACAGAGTAATAATATTAATAGAGACCTATAAGAGTATATTTAAAATGACAAGATTTAGGCGCCCACATTATTAAATTTAATCTAAGGCTATAAAATTAAAGCAATTGTTTTCTTTAGGATCAAATTAGTTGATCCTAAAGAAAACAACAAAATTCAGTAGCAACAATGATTTTTATTTTTTTTTTAATTTTAAATTAAAATTTTTTTTTTGAGATTTCAAGTGGTACCTTTATTTTTTTATTTTTAAAATTTTATTTATTTACTTTTTTACAAGTTAGCATATAGTGCAATAATGATTTCAGGAGGAGAATCCAGTGATTCATCCCCTACATATAACACCTAGTGCTCATCCCAGCAAGTGTCCTCCTTAATGCCCCTTGTCCATTTAGCCCATCCCCCCACCCACTTCCCCTCTAGCAACCCTCAGTTCTCTGTATTTAAGAGTCTTTGATGTTTTGTCCCCCTCTCTGTTTTTATATTATTTTTGCTTCCCTTCCCTTATGTTCATCTGTTTTATATTTTAAATTCCACATATGAGTGAAGTCATATGATACTTATCTTTCTCTTACTGACTAATTTCGCTTAGCATAATATCTTCTAGTTCCATCCACGCTGTTTCAAATGGCAAGATTTCATTCTTTTTGGTTGCCGAGTAATATTCCATTGTATATATATATACCACATCTTCTGTATCCATTCATCTGTCAATGGACATTTGGTTTCTTTCCATACTTCAGATATTGTCAATACTGCTACTATAAACGTTGAGGTGCATGTGTCTGTTCGAAACAGCACACCTGTATCCTTTGGATATATACCTTCTAGTGTAATTGCTGTATCATAGGGTGGTTCTATTTTTAATTTTTTGAGGAACCTCTATACTATTTTCCAGAGTGGCTACACCAGTTTGCATTCCCACCAGCAGTGCAAAAGTGTTTCTTTCTTCACATCTTCACCAATATCTGTTGTTGCCTGAGTTGTTAATATCAGACAGGTGTAAAGTGATATCTCATTGTGCTTTTGATTTGTATTTCCCTGATGATGATTGATGTTGAGCATTTTTTCATGTGTCTGTTAGCCATCTGGATGTCTTCTTTGGAAAAGTGGCTAGTCATATCTTTTACCCATTTCTTCACTAGATTATTTGTTTTTTGGGTGCTGAGTTAGATAAGTTCTTTACAGATTTTGGATACTAACCCTTTATCTGACATGTCATTTGCAAATATCTTCTCCCATTCTGTCAGTTGCCTTTTAGTTTTGCTGATTGTTTCCTTCACTGTGCAGAAGCGTTTTATTTTGACGAGGTCCCAATAGTTCATTTTTGCTTTAGTTTTCCTTGCCTCTGGAGACATATTGAGTAAGAAGTTGCTGCAGCCGAGGTCAAAGTGATTTTTGCCTGCTTTCTCTTCTAGGATTTTGAAGGCTTCCTGTCTTACATTTAGGTCTTTCATCCAATTTGAGTTTATTTTTGTGTGTGGTGTAAGAAAGTGGTCCAGGTTCATTTTTCTGTATGTTGCTGTCCAGTTTTCCCAGCACCACTGGCTGAAGAGACTGTCTTAATTTCATTGGATATTCTTTCCTGCTTTGTCAAAGATTAGTTGGTCATACGTTTGTGGATCCATTTCTGGGTTCTCTGTTCTGTTCCATTGATGTATGTGTTTTTGTGCCAGTACCATACTGTCTTGATGATTATAGCTTTGTAATATATCTTGAAGTCCAGAATTGTGATGCCTCGAGGCTTGGTTTTTTTTTTTTTTTTTTCCAGTATTGTTTTGACTATTTAGCGTCTTTTCTGGTCCCATACAAATTTTAGGATTGTTTTTTCTAGCTCTATGAAGAATTCTGGTGTTATTTGGATAGGGATTACATTGAATATATAGATTGCTTTGGGTAGTATTGACAATTTAACAATATTTGTTCTACCAACCCATGAGCACGGAATGTTTTTCCATTTTTTTGTGTGTGTCTTCTTCAATTTCTTTCATAAGTTTCTATAGTTTTCAGTGTATAGATTTTTCACCTCTTTAGTTAGGTTTTTTATGGATTTTGGGGGCAATTATAAGTGGGATCAATTCCTTGATTTCTCTTTCTGCTTCTTCATTATTGGTGTATAGAAATGCAACTGATCTGTGCACAGATTTTATATCCTGCAGTTTTGCTGAATTCATGGATCAGTTCTAGCAGTTTTTGGTGGAATCTTTTGGGTTTTCCATCTAGAGTACCATGTTGTCTGCAAATAGTGAAAATTTGACTTCCTCCTTGTTGATCTTCTTTTTAAAACTTTCTAGAAAATAGAGACCAGTTTTCCTCTTGTTTAATTTGTTGTTCTGGTAGGACTACAATTGGATCCTTTGTAAATATGTGATATTAAGGTGTGATATTGTGTATAATAAGAAATACACATTTTGGTTTTCATTTCTGGCTTCTGGCCAGGGCTCCTAAAACCTTTGTAATTTTCTAAACAGTAAAGGTACTGGAAGCATCTTTTGTTCTATAATTTACTCTTTGACTTTGGTTCCTGATACAGAAGTCTTCAATCCCTTTGAATTCCTTCAATAACAGGAAATCTTTTCTAATGAGGTGATCCTTGGTGGGCTCCTGGGATAGCTCCTGGATGAGAGCTGGTCACCAGAAAGACCAAGCCATGATTAGAAGCCTGGAACTTTCCATCCCACCTCCCATGCTCCAGGGAGGGAAAAGGGGCTAGACACTGGGTTAACAATTGATGATGCCTAGATAATGAAGACTTCTTCAAAGCTCCTAAAGTATGGGATTTGGAAAATATCTGGGTTGGTGAATGAACAGAGGTGTTGAGAGGGTATGTCTTCTCATGAGGGGGCTATGAGTTCAAGCCCCCCGTGGGACTGGAGCTTACTTAAAAAAAAAATAAATAAAAGCACTATTTAAAAAAATTGAATCAAGTTAATGAAGAAGGCGTGAAAGGGGAGCCTGGGTGGCTCAGTTGGTTGAGCGTCCGATTTCAGCTCAGGTCATGATCTCACCGCTCGTGGGTTTCAGCCCCGTGTCGGGCTCTGTGCTGACAGCTCAAAGCCTGGAGCCTGCTTCTGATTCTGTATCTCCCTCTCTCTGCCCCTCTCCTGTTCATGCTCTGTCTCTTTCTCCAAAAAGTGAATAAACATTAAAAAAAAAAAAAAAAAAGAAAAGGCACGAAAGCTCTGTCTGTGTCCCTTCCCACATAACTTGCCCTATGCATCTCTTCCATTTGGCTGTTCTTGAGTTGTGTTATTATGATAAACTGATACCTAGTAAGTAAATGGTTTTTCCTAAGTTCTGTGAGTTATTCTAGCAAATTATCAAACCCAAGGAGAGTGTTGTGAAACTGAAATTTATGGACGGCCAGTAAGAAGTACAGGTGATAAACTGGGTCTTGTGATTAGCATCTGAAGTGTGGGCAGTCTTGTGGGATGGAGCCTTTAACTTGTGGGATCTGATGCTAACTCCAGACTGATAGTGTCAGAACTGAATTGAACTGTAAGGCACCTTGCTGGTGTCTGCAGAGACATGGAGAATTGCTTGGTGTGAAAAACCAAACTGAGTGTCACATAAGTGTGTAGAGTAGTAGTGGAAAACAGTGCATTTTCTTTTCATAAAGGGTTCTGTTAAAAAACAAAATTCAACTGAATAAATTTTAAAGATCTTATTGGCTTTATGCAATGATTCATGAGTTGAGCAGCACCCAGTTTGACAGATAGAAAGGAGCTCTGAGGAGCTGTACAAAATGAAAGACTTGTCATAGGCAGAAGGGAGCAGGAAGAAGGAAGATATACTAAGCAAAAAAGTGAGTTGGTTGTTGCAAAGTTACTTTCTTTTAGAGGAGGCAGAGGTCTATCACCTAACTAGTGCTGCTCAGGTAATTTCTGATTGACTAGTTTAAGATTCCATTTTGGGGAGAACCAACACTATAATTAAGTTAAGTATCAGTTTGGTGATGTAGGGCTTAGCATAAGAGACTCCATTTTGGGCCTCTTGTCTTATTTTTTAAGTTTGCTTTTATTTTGAGCTCTATTTAAAAACTGAATTAAGTTAGGGGCACCTAGCTGGCTCAGTTGGTAGAGCACGCGAGTCATGGTCTTGGGGTCATGAGTTCAAGCCTAATGTGGGCCTGGAGCTTAGTTAAAAAAAATTTTTTTTAATATTTATTTATTTTTGGGAGACAGAGAGAAACAGAGCTTGAGCAGGGGAAGGGCAGATAGAGAGAGGGAGACACAGAATCCCAAGCAGGCTCCAGGCTCTGAGCTGTCAGCACAGAGCCTGATGCGAGGCTTGAACTCATGAACCACGAGATCATGACCTGAGCCGAAGTCGGATGCTCAACCGACTGAACCACACAGGTGCCCCGGCCTGGAGCTTATTTAAAAAAAAAAAAAAAATATGGGGCGCCTGGGTGGCTCAGTTGGTTAAGTGTCCGACTTCGGCTCAGGTCATGATCTAATGGTTTGTGGGTTTGAGCTCCCTGTTGGGCTCTGTGCTGACAGCTTGGAGCCTGGAACTTGCTTTGGATTCTGTGTCTTCCTTTCTCTCTGCCTCTCCCCCACATGTGCTCTGTCTCTCTCCCTCTCAAAAATAAATAAAATGTAATAAATAAATAAATAAACCAAAAATAAAAGCACTGTTAAAAAAAATTGAATCAAGTTAGTCATTACCCCTTTTCTTGGTTTGATCAATGCAAAAGATGCATCTTTTCCAATGTAGCTGATCTCTTTGGTGTGCTGTTTTTCCTCATTTTCCCAGGTGGTACCTTTCTGGCTTCTCTGTCAAACCTTTCTCACGTAGATTTTCAGCATTGTTTGGTAATGGTGTGTAGGTGAATCAATAAGGGATAGAAAAATAAGAAGTGATAACGCTGAAACAAAAAGTGGGTGCAGCAGAGGCTAAAGGTAGGTAAGTATACACTGAATAAGTGTATAGTCAGAGCCACTGTGGCCCTCTGGTCCTTGGAAAATCCTGAGCAGATCCTATTTACAACAGGGCCAGAGAATATTTGCTTTTCTGAGCAAGCAATCTAAGGCTATGGACTATTCATACTGTAGTTAGTTGAGTTATTTTAAGCAAATGTTTTACCTTTCTCCATGCACTCTGCACTTGTCATTTGTCAAATGGGGGTAATCTCTACCTTAGTGCACTGTTTTGAAGAATGCAATTAGCTAATGGATTTGAAAGTACTGTAGCAAGTTAAAAATGTTCTACAAAGGCAAGGCATTTAACACATTCTTCAAGAGTCTGTGCTGTTCTAATTTGATGATGGGAGGAGGGTCTCCTTGGGCACCCTGCTGGGCGCAGATCAGTGGCAATTTCCCGGACTCCCACATGACTCTGTGTAGTTGGCCAGGTAATAGAAAATAACATATGCCTCAAACCAGGGCCTGGGACCCTAAGACTATAGGCAAGTTTACTTCTTCTATTTTGTTTTCTCTTGATTTCAGAGCATCTGCTGATATGATTCTTATTCTTGAAAAATATGGGGGGGGGGAAGGATATCATATGATTAAGTAGAAGGTCATCCTTTACCTTGAACCAACTCTTCGTATGTTTCTTCCCTTTTACCACCGTCTTTTGACATGTTATTACTTCCATATAATTAGACCTATAAAAATGATCATTGACTAGGATGGAATGCCCAGGTTCAATAATCACAAAGTATTTCTTAAGATACTTTTAGTAGGAAGTTACAAAAACTAAATCAAATGAAACCAAAACCAAACAATGACAACAACAACAACAAACCACAAACAAACAAAAAGAAAAACCCCTGACTCAAGCATGTTATTGTGTGATCAGTAGCTCACCAATGTCACTGAGGACCCAAGTCTCTTTTATCGCCCTGCTCTGCTGTCCTCACTGCTGGCTTCCTGAGGAGGCTGGTGTCAAAGAAAAGCAGCACGAAACAGTAGTTAAAGCAGATTTGAATCAGGAACTATTGCAATAGGGGAAAAGAGACCTCAGTGTAGAACTGGGCTCAATTTTGAATATAACAAGGAAAAGTGAGCCAAGGAGCAGTGTTGGTGGGCAGGAGTTGGTAAAAAATTACTAAGAAGTGTGAATAATTCTTTGCTAACTGGCCTAACAGGTTTCTTGCTGAAGGTAGGGTAAGGTGATCAGATATTACCTAGGAGATAAGAAATTTGGCCAGATTATCGAGGGTGATGAGTTATGGAGTATGGGGGATTCAGGTGAAACCAATTTAGTAGAATTCTTGCTGAAACTGGTCTCTGCAAGTATGGAGATGGAAGGCCAAAGTTGGGCCTGGTCCAGTAGAGGGCTCAGAAGAGTCTGACTAATTTTTGGTCAGGGAAGGAATCTTTGTTACTGGTGCCCCTTATATTCACAGGATGGCTTCAACAACTCCAACATTCCTATCCAGAACTGGTAGCCTTCAGGGGAACTTAAGAAAGTGTCTCTTTCTTGAGAGTCTTTTTTAAGTGTGAGGAATGTTCTTCTGGAAGTTCCCATCCCACTTCTTTCATATCTCAACAGTTGGATTGAATCTTTTGCCTATTCCAATTAATAACCAAAATGAGAAATGTATTACCATGATTGACTTGGACACAAAATCATGCTAAGTCAACCAGTAGAACTACCAGGAGAAGCATGCTTTTTTTCTAGCTTTGAATTAGAAATCCTATAACCTTTCTATACTGAATTCAAAATTCTCTTTTGATTACTAGGTTTAGTGAAACTCTACAATGACATACTTGATAATAATATGATTTAGGTATAACACATTGGCAGTTGGCTCCTGTTCTCCCCAGAACCCCCACTCTCAAGTTGAATGGGCTAAATTCTTATCTTCTGGGGGAGGAGGAGGGATGCAAAGTGTAGAGAAGGGCAAGATTGAGTGGAGATACCCAGGTATTTTTGGAAAATGGAGATAATAGTCCTTACATTCTCATTATTCTTTCCACTCAATCTCTTTACAGCAGGCTGATGAAATGGGTACCAAACAATCAGGGTATTCCTGGAATTACTGCCACTCAGCTGTCAATTCTAGCTGGCCATAGAGTTCAAATTGTCTCTACTGAAATTTCAAGTGGAGTAGAAAATGACAGCGAGTTGGTGACAGGCTACAAGTACAACCAGGGTGGATTTAGAAGACACAGCCAGTTTTCTATGAACTTCTGATTGGCTAGACAGGGTGTAGCCACTCCTTGCCATTGCAATGATCTCACAATAATGCAAAATGCATTAGGTTTCACTTATTACAAGTTTTATTGCATTTAGTTTCTAGTCATCATATTGGTTGTGTGGTGTTGTGGAAAGAAGACTGACTGCTAAAGCATAGTTTTTCCTCTAACTTGGGGACATTATTGACTCTTCCTATATATAAGAAATTCTGAACCAGGTGAGAAAGAAAGTAGTAGGATAGAAGAAAGAGAACAAAGAACCCGGCACAAAGTATAGAGGCTATAGGACGTTGCTCCAGGGAGATTATCACAGAGAAAAAAGACTTTATTTTAGACATTCTTTCCAAATAATCATAATTAGTAAGAAAGAAAGCTTAATCGACCATGTCTAAGATTTTATTTTACTTTTTTAAATGTTTATTTTTGAGAGAGGGAGAGAGAGAGAGAGAGCATGAGCAGGGGAGGGCCAGAGAGAGAGAAGGAGGCAGAGAATCTAAAGCAGGCTCTGAGCTGTCAGTGAAGAACCTGATGCTGGGCTCAAGTCCACGAACCATGAGATCATGACCTGAGCTGATGTCGGACACTTAACGGACTGAACCACCCTGGCTCCTCAACCATGGCTAAAATTTTAAAGGAAGAAGAATTTCTACCAAAGATAAAAAGCTGTTTAGGTATGGACATGAATAAATTAGCTTGGATAAGCAGTTAAATAGAAAAGAAACTTGGTAATAAAGTGCCATCTTTGGTTGATTTATAGCCAAATGTTCTCAATTTTCTCCATATTTATTTTCAATCTTGATGAAATATGTGATTTTTACACTGTTGCAGAATAAATAGAACAGAACTTATGGTACATAATTTATGTAGCTGATTTCATATGTGTGTGTATTTTTTAGAGTTTTAAAAATAATTCTTCTAAAAATAACTTCATTGAAGTATAATTTATGGCATAAAATTCACCTATCATAAATGTACAATTCAATAATTCTTAGCAAATTTACAGAATTCAGAGTAAAATTTACTGTGACTCAGTTTGAGAATATTTTTCTCACCCACTAAAAGATTCTTCAATGTTATTTGCAGTCAGTCCCTCCCCTCCTTCCCAGCC